>NC_135233.1:332018073-332329011 GCF_051348905.1 Ranitomeya variabilis | reverse complement strand
GTATGTAAAAATGGCTAGTGTGAAAACGGCATTCATTTAAAAAAAATACATATCAGATCATTGGAGGGTCAAACACCAAGAACCCCCATTGAGTAGATGCACTGGGTGCTAACAGCGGCTAGATGTTAGCAGCTGCAGAGCTGAATAGCACAACTCTGACAACTGTGTGGTGGTCGCTGCCCGGTACTGCAGATCCATTCCTATTTATTTGATGATGGCCAGATCTTCAGCACCCAGCAATGGCCACTACTCATTTCAGGGGCGGACTGGGACTAAAATTCAGCCCTGGCATTTGAAGTTAGGCAGCTTTCACACATCAGGTTTTTTGTTTCAGGCACAATCCGGCAAATCCGGAAAAAAACGGATCTGTTTTTTTCCCACGCCGGATCCGTTTTTTTCCCATAGAGTTGTATTAGCGCCGGATTGTGCCTGAAGGACATGCGTTTCATCCGTTTTGTGCTGGATCCGTCCCTTCAGGCTTTTTTGCCGGATTGTTATGATCCGGTGGTAGGATCTCAAAACTGATCTGATACATATAACCAGAATGTTAGGACAAGTTCTGGGGATGTGGAAGCTATACTGACCGCAATCCTGATCCTATCCAACACACTAAAGGCAGCCGTGGAGCGTTACCTAAAAACCTAGACGCCTCTTCACAGCCTGAGAAACTGACTGCCCCTAGAGAGAAAGCAAAGACCTCACTTGCCTCAGAGAAATAACCCCAAAGTTATAGACAGCCCCCCACAAATAATAACGGTGAGTTAAGGGGAAAATACAAACGTAGAAATGAAACAGGTTTAGCAAATGAGGCCCGCTAACACTAGATAGACAGAAAATAGATAGTTTTTGTACTGACCGCACAGATTCCTATCAAAAATAAACCACGCAGAAAATACAAGAACCCCCAACACCGACTCACGATGTGAGGGGCGCACTCTGCACCCCAGAACTAACCAGCAAGCAAAAAATCACATAAAGCAAGCTGGACTGAACTCATCCTATACTGAGAAACGTTTTCAAGGAAATAATGAGCAAAATGAACAAGCAAACTTAGCTTCTCCAGCAGGAGACTGGTCACAAGGAATATTCAGGAGAGCTCAGAATCAGGACTGAATACACCGACAGCAGGCAACAAATGAAGGTCCAGGTGAGTTAAATAGGCCCAGCATAGAAGGAAATGAAGCAGCTGAGCCCAGCCATATCGCTAAAGGCCACCAGAGGGAGCCCAAGAACAAACTCACACAGTACCACTCATGACCACAGGAGGGAGCCCGAGAACGGAATTCACAACAGTACCCCCCCTTGAGGAGGGGTCACCGAACCCTCACCAGAGCTCCCAGGCCGATCAGGACGAGCCGAATGAAAGGCACGAACCAAATCGGCCGCATGGACATCGGAGGCGACAACCCAGGAATTATCCTCCTGACCATAGCCCTTCCATTTAACTAAATACTGAAGCTTCCGTCTCGAAATACGAGAATCCAAGATCTTCTCCACCACATACTCTAACTCCCCCTCGACCAAGACAGGAGCAGGAGGATCAACAGAAGGGACCACAGGCACCACATATCTCCGCAACAATGACCTATGGAACACATTATGAATGGCAAACGATGTTGGGAGGTCCAAACGAAATGACACAGGGTTGAGGATTTCCAAAATCTTATAAGGACCGATGAAACGAGGCTTGAACTTAGGAGAGGAAACCTTCATCGGGACATAACGAGAAGACAACCACACCAAATCCCCCACACGAAGTCGGGGACCCACACAGCGACGGCGGTTAGCAAAGCGCTGAGCCTTCTCTTGGGACAACGTCAAATTGTCCACCACATGGTTCCAAATCTGCTACAACCTATCCACCACAGAATCCACCCCAGGACAGTCAGAGGGCTCAACCTGACCCGAGGAAAAACGAGGATGAAAACCAGAATTGCAAAAGAAAGGTGAAACCAAAGTAGCAGAACTAGCCCGATTATTGAGGGCGAACTCAGCCAATGGCAAAAAAGTCACCCAATCATCCTGATCAGCAGAAACAAAACATCTCAAATAAGTTTCCAAGGTCTGATTAGTTCATTCGGTTTGGCCATTCGTCTGAGGATGGAAGGCCGAAGAAAAAGACAATTCAATGCCCATCTTAGCACAAAAGGACCGCCAAAATCTGGACACAAACTGGGATCCTCTGTCAGACACAATGTTCTCCGGAATACCATGTAAACGAACCACATTCTGAAAAAACAGTGGCACCAAATCGGAGGAGGAAGGCAGCTTAGGCAAAGGTACCAAATGGACCATTTTAGAAAAACGATCACAAACCACCCAGATGACAGACATCCTCTGAGAGACAGGAAGATCCGAAATAAAATCCATGGAAATATGCGTCCAAGGCCTCTTCGGGACAGGCAAAGGCAAAAGCAATCCACTGGCACGAGAACAGCAAGGCTTGGCCCGAGCACAAATCCCACAGGACTGCACAAAGGAACGCACATCCCGCGACAAGGAAGGCCACCAAAAGGACCTCGCCACCAAATCCCTGGTACCAAAAATCCCAGGATGACCCGCCAACACCGAAGAATGAACCTTGGAAATCACTCTAGTGGTCCATCTGTCCGGGACAAACAGTCTCTCCGGTGGACAACAGTCAGGTCTATTGGCCTGAAACTCCTGCAACACCCGTCGCAGATCAGGAGAGATGGCAGACAGACAAAATCACCCCCTCTTTGAGGACACCAGTCGGTTCAGAAACTTCTGGGGAGTCAGGTACAAAACTCCTAGAAAGGGCATCAGCCTTCACGTTTTTCGAATCCGGAAGATATGAAACCACGAAATTGAAACGAGAGAAAAACAGCGACCATCGAGCCTGTCTTGGATTCAACCGTTTGGCAGACTCGAGATAAGTCAAATTCTTGTGATCCGTCAAGACCACCACACGATGCTTGGCTCCCTCAAGCCAATGTCGCCACTCCTCAAATGCCCACTTCATTGCCAACAACTCACGATCACCAACATCATAATTCCGCTCGGCAGGCGAAAACTTTCTTGAAAAGAAAGCACATGGTCTCATCACAGAGCCATCAGAGCTTCTCTGCGACAAGACAGCCCCTGCTCCAATCTCAGAAGCATCAACCTCGACCTGAAAGGGAAGAGAGACATCGGGCTGGCACAAGACAGGAGCTGAAGGAAATCGACGTTTCAGCTCCTGAAAGGCCTCCACGGCCGCAGGAGACCAATTCGTCACATCAGAACCCTTCTTGGTCAAATCCGTCAAAGGCTTAACCACACTAGAAAAATTAGTGATGAAGCGACGGTAAAAATTAGCAAAACCCAAGAACTTCTGAAGACTCTTCACAGATGTAGGTTGAGTCCAGTCATAAATAGCCTGGACCTTGACTGGATCCATCTCAATAGTAGAAGGAGAAAAAATAAAGCCCAAAAAGAAAACCTTCTGGACTCCGAAGAGACATTTAGAGCCCTTCACAAACAAGGCATTGGCACGTAGGACCTGAAATACCATCCTGACCTGCTTCACATGAGACTCCCAATCATCAGAAAAGACCAAAATATCATCCAGGTACACAATCATAAATTTATCCAGATACTCTCGGAAGATGTCATGCATGAAGGACTGAAACACAGAGGGGGCATTAGAAAGACCAAAAGGCATCACCAAGTACTCAAAATGGCCTTCGGGCGTATTAAATGCTGTTTTCCATTCATCGCCCTGCTTTATGCGCACAAGATTATACGCTCCTCGAAGATCTATCTTGGTGAACCAACTAGCCCCCCTAATCTGGGCAAACAGATCGGACAACAGTGGCAAGGGGTACTGAAATTTGACCGTGATGTTATTTAGAAGGCGATAATCAATACAGGGTCTCAGAGAACCATCCTTCTTGGCCACAAAAAAGAACCCCGCACCCAAAGGGGACGAGGACGGGCGAATATGCCCCTTCTCCAAGGACTCCTTTATATAACTCCGCATAGCGGCATGTTCTGGTACAGATAACTTAAAAAGTCGTCCCTTAGGGAACTTACTACCAGGAATCAGATTTATAGCACAATCACAATCCCTATGAGGAGGTAGGGCACTGGACTTGGGCTCATCAAATACATCCTGGTAGTCTGACAAAAATTCAGGGACTTCAGAAGGAGTAGAAGAAGCAATTGACACCAAAGGAGCATCGCCATGAATTCCCTGGCAACCCCAACTTGACACAGACATTGCTTTCCAATCCAGGACTGGATTATGAGCCTGCAGCCATGGCAGACCCAACACTACAACATCATGCAAATTATGTAGCACAAGAAAGCGAATCACCTCCTGATGTGCAGGAGCCATGCACATGGTCACTTGGGTCCAGTACTGAGGTTTATTCTTGGCCAATGGCGTAACATCAATTCCCTTTAGTGGGATAGGGAATTGTAAAGGCTCCAAGATAAAACTACAGCACCTGGCAAATGACAAATCCATCAAATTCAGGGCGGCACCTGAATCCACAAAAGCCATAACTGAGTAGGATGACAGAGAGCAAATCAAAGTAACAGACAAAATGAATTTAGGTTGTACAGTACCAATGGTGACAGACTTGGCGAACCTTTTTGTGCGCCTAGAACACTCTGAGATAACATGAGTAGAATCACCACAGTAAAAGCACAACCCATTCTGACGTCTGTGGTTTTGCCGTTCAACTCTGGTCAGAATCCTGTCGCATTGCATAGGCTCAGGTTTCTGCTCAGAAAATACCGCCAGATGGTGCACAGGTTTGCGCTCCCACAAACGCCGATCAATCTGAATGGCCAAAGACATTGACTCATTCAGATCCGCAGGCGTGGGGAACCCCACCATAACATCTTTAAGGGCTTCAGAAAGACCCTTTCTGAAAATCGCCGCCAGGGCACACTCATTCCATTGAGTGAGCACAGACCACTTCCTAAACTTCTGACAGTAAACCTCTGCTTCATCTTGACCCTGAGAGAGAGCCAGCAAAACCTTCTCTGCTTGGTCTACCAGATTTGGTTCCTCATAAAGCACTCCAAGCGCCAGAAAAAACGCATCCACATTTAGCAATGCAGGATCTCCTGGCGCCAGAGAGAATGCCCAATCTTGAGGGTCACCACGTAACAAAGAAATAACAATTTTAACTTGCTGAACAGAATCACCAGAGGAGCGAGGTCTCAGAGAAAGGAATAACTTACAATTATTCTTAAAGTTCAAAAACCTAGATCTCTCTCCGGAAAACAGCTCAGGAATTGGTATTTTAGGCTCTGACATAGGACTGCGGACTACATAATCCTGAATGCCCTGTACCCTTGCAGTGAGATGATCCACACTAGAAGACAGACTCTGAATGTCCATATCTGCAGCTGAGTTCAGAACCACCCAGAGATTAAGGGGAGGAGAGAGGCTAAACACAGTGCAGAGAAGAAAAAAAATAAAAAATGACTTCAGGATTTCTCTTCTCCCTCTTCTGCTGCATTAACACTTTGGGGCCTGCTGTACTGTTATGATCCGGTGGTAGGATCTCAAAACTGACCTGATACATATAACCAGAATGTTAGGACAAGTTCTGGGGATGTGGAAGCTATACTGACCGCAATCCTGATCCTATCCAACACACTAAAGGCAGCCGTGGAGCGTTACCTAAAAACCTAGACGCCTCTTCACAGCCTGAGAAACTGACTGCCCCTAGAGAGAAAGCAAAGCCCTCACTTGCCTCAGAGAAATAACCCCAAAGTTATAGACAGCCCCCCACAAATAATAATGGTGAGTTAAGGGGAAAATACAAACGTAGAAATGAAACAGGTTTAGCAAATGAGGCCCGCTAACACTAGATAGACAGAAAATAGATAGGAATCTGTGCGGTCAGTACAAAAACTATCAAAAATAAACCATGCAGAAAATACAAGAACCCCCACACCGACTCACAATGTGAGGGGCGCACTCTGCACCCCAGAACTAACCAGCCACCCCAGAGTATAATGCAGCCCCCCATAGTATAACACAGCCTCCCCCATAGAATATAATATACTCCCACAAAATTATATATAACAGCCACATAGTATATAACACGGCCTACCCCATCGAATATAATATACCCCCCATAGTATATAGCACAACCCGCATAGCAGATAACACAGTCCACATAGCAGTATGCAGCACAGCCCATGTAGCAGTATACAGCACAGCCCACATAGTACTATACAGCAGAGCCCACACAGTAGTATACAGCACAGCCCACATAGTACTATACAGCAGAGCCCACATAGTAGTGTATAGCACAGCCCACATAATAGTGTATAGCACAGCCCACATAGTAGTATACAGCACTGCCCACATAGTAGTATACAGCAGAGCCCACATAGTAGTATACAGCAGAGCCCACATAGTAGTGTATAGCACTGCCCACATAGTAGTATACAGCACAGCCCACACAGTAGTATACAGCACAGCCCACACAGTAGTATACAGCACTGCCCACATAGTAGTATACAGCAGAGCCAACATAGTAGTGTATAGCACAGCCCACATAGTAGTATACAGAAGAGCCCACATAGTAGTGTATAGCACAGCCCACATAGTAGTATACAGCACAGCCCACATAGTAGTATACAGCACAGCCCACATAGTAGTATATAGCAGAGCCCACATAGTAGTATATAGCAGAGCCCACACAGTACTATACAGCAGAGCCCACATCTTTCCTCCCTCCTAGAATGGCCTCACAGTCCAGTAAAAAAAAACCACTCCTCACCTTCCCTCGTGCCTGTGGTGCTCCCTGCTCCTGTCTCGGCAGCTGCCACTGCACTGCCTGGGACACAGGGAGTGCGCGCGCACACGCAGTGTAAGAGGCAGAGCAGGGAATGATGGAAGAGGGAGCATCAGGTGACGCTCTCTCCTCCATCGTTGCATTGAACTGTACCGGCGTCATAAACGCCGGTATAGTTGAAAGCAGCAGCGGCGGCGCTGGGGGGGGGAAGGGTGAGTCGACATGCAGCGGCCCACTACTGGCACCGGCCCTTCTGGCATTTGCCAGAACTGCCCGATGGCCAGTCCGGCCCTGACTCAGTTGACAGTCAAGCCCAACTTAGTTAAAATAACAAGTAAACTTGACGAGGTGTAGAGCACTGGGCAGCCTCCAGTGCAGACTACAGCTTCTTCTGTCGTTCTGAAAGGAGTATCAGACACTATTGAACATACAGTATATGGCCACCTTTTGTCCTAAATCTGATGTGTTTGTTTTCTAGCTGCTCTACCTTCTGTTTTAAAATGAGTCCCTTAGCATAGTCTTCACATGTATAAGACTAAAGTCTTCTATACACATAAGAATTTAAAGTCACTCGAACCTTGAACCAGCAAACCATTTAAAGTGAATGCAGACCTGACCCCCCCCCCCCAATCAAAAGCCTGATCATTTTGCTCCTGAAAGATATATCTGAGAAGGCCAGAAAATCCTTTGCTAAACTCAAAGGCCTTACACTTTGATGGGCCCCAAAAGTTCAGCAGATGACCACTCCATTTGAAGATGACTTTGGTGCCCAATTGCCATTATGAACTATTTCATCTGAGTTGATTTTTGTAAGTTATTGCATAATTAAAAGTAATTATATAATACATTCATAAAAAAACACCTCTTTGATTCCTCCTGTGCCAACGATTTCCAACTGCCTAATCTCTCCTTTACATCTAAACTTTTTAAATGTATAGAATACTCTATAAATTTCCGATCCACTGCTAACTTTCCTCTTTACCTTTACAATCCAATTTCTACCCTCTTACATTCTGCAATAACTGTCCTTACTAAAGGCACAAATGTTCTTCTGATGACCTTCTGCCAGTGTAAAGGTACCGTCACACTCAGCGACGCTGCAGCGATATAGACAATGAGCCGATCGCTGCAGCGTCGCTGTTTTGGTCGCTGTAGAGATGTCAAACACAGCAGCTCCAGAACGATGCAGGAGCGATCCTGTGACGTAACGGTGACTCACTTATCGTTCTCACAGGTTGTTAGCTCCATGTAAAACATTGCTGACATCGTTGCTTTTGCTGTCAAACACGACGATACACGCCGACCTGACGACCAAATAAAGTTCTGGACTTCTAGCTCCGACCAGCGATATCACAGCGGGATCCAGATCACTGCTGCGTGTCAAACACAACGAGATCGCTATCCAGGACGCTGCAACGTCACAGATCATTGTCGTTCTCGTTGTAAAGTTGCTGAGTGTGAAGGTACCTTTATGCAGTTATTTATTAACTATTGTTCTTGATCTATCTGTTGATCAGCACCAACTCCTTTTCAGAATGTTACACTCTATTTGCATGAAGACTTAAGACCTTTTAACTGTAGCACGGTGGCGCAGTGGAGCCTTGCAGCACTGGAGTCCTGGGTTCGAACCCAATAAGGACAACATCTGCAAAGAGTTTGTATGTTCTCTCTGTGTTTGCGTGGGTTTCCTCCGGGTACTCTGGTTTCCTCCCACATTCCAAAGACATACTGATAGGGAATTTAGATTGTGAGCCCCAACGGGGACAGTGACGATAATGTGTGTGCAACCTGTAAAGCGCTGCGGAATATGTTAGCGCTATATAAAAATAAAGATAATTAATAAAGATAATTAACTGTACTTACTTATGACTCTACTTCTTTTCCTCATAGAAGGAGATGAAGGAGTAAAAAATGTTGCTCTGATTCAGCATGTTAGCATGATTTTGTAATGCAAAGTAAAGACATGGCTGTAATGGTGCTGTAATACAGATTAAATTGATACCTTTGGTGAAGAAATCCGCTTTGTTGTATTTCTTTAATTTGAACTTTCTGTTAAACTAAATTTCATTGCACAAGGGCCGGACTGTGCACTGGATCTTCTCCTTATCTGTGAGTCTTCTGCCCCTCATCACAAGCGGTCATTATGGGACGCGGCTCATTGTAGTTGTCTCCCATCTACAAGCCCCTTTTTCTTCCTCTGATGAACCCTAGTCTATCTTCCTGGGGAAAATGTGTCGGGATGGGTCTGCTCTACTAGACTGAATGAGTACATCCTCTATTATTTTCCATTTTAGAGCACTGCCATGAAATGTATGCACTAATTATTATTATTGTCTGTATCAACCTTTACATATGTTCTAATGGGTTTCTTTTAATCCATATTCAGATATAATTTTGGTGTTAAACTAGCCATCATATGGATTTTTTATGAACAAGGATTCTATTATTGATTATTGAGTCGGTTATTTAACTTTGGTTTACTATTGGTATTCTCTACCCAAATCGTCAGTGTGTTTTTTCTAGGATACTTTCTGCCATAAGCTAAACTGGTTATTTTTGTCTGATTGCTGGCAAAGAAAGTACCCTAGATAGAGAGTCGTCATCTATAATCTCTCTGAAAACTTAGACTATTGAGATTGATATAGATCTGTTGTTGCACCTTATTGCACTGTTCCACTGTATTGTTCATGGTTTTCTGTTGGTTTCTCCTTGTAGGGTCACAAGGGAGAGCTGACTTTGAGTGAGGGCGCCATGTTGACCTTAGGGTGCCAACCTCTGTGGTAAGGTAAAGTAAGGAAGGGCGAGTTCACTAACCCCCTCCTCCCCCCCAGTTTATCTTTCTATGATAAGATTTTGCTATTTAAACTCTTTGACCCCAACTTATGGGTAATTTTAGCTCCACTGAATTAGTTATATTTTAGGGGTATTTTTTGCTTCTGGTTGCTAACCTTGATTTGTACTCCGGTTTCTATAACAATTGGTTGAATCCACTTTATATCTCTGCATACACAGATACCGGCACTGTTATTAGTTCATGCAGCTCTATGTGTGCTACATTATTTTAGTAACAAAGATGTCTTCGCTTTCATACATAAACAGGTTTTATATTTCTCGTGTCATCCCTGTTTTCTCATAAATTGTGAACTACAGAGCCCTCATCCCTCGCGTTTAGACTCTTCGTGAGTGTGTTACTCTGCAATGTGTGATTTTTTTTTTGGAGGTATGGAGTTATTTCTTCTTTTATTGTTCATCACGTGGTAAATTCAGAAATGCCTTGTTTCCGCAGTCAGGAGTTAACAGAAGAATGATTCCCTTACGATATTGTATTTATATAACTTTATTCAATACTCTTTGTCTCTCCTTGCCTCGAGCCAAGAGATTAGATGGCAAGATTTGCTGGAAAATTTGGGTCTGTAGCTGGAATATATTGCATAAATAAATATAAAAATAATTATTTTTGACCCCTCTCGTAAAGTTCACTTTGCTTTGATTCTAATAAAATTAAATTATTTATTATGTCCTTATTTTTGTCCAAATCTAAAAGTTCTTGAACTCTGTGACTCGGAGCTGAAAGCTCAGAGTAATCTCATCTATTTTTACTAACTTAGCATATGGGACTTGTGCACAGGTTAAGGCTCTTCATTGGCAGCACACGTTATTGATGTGCAAACTTTGGAGGTCCCATCTGTCTTTAAGGAGTTAATAAGTGAGGGAGCACAAGGTTGTCACAAGTAGATTGCAGCCGTGGAGGAGTACATAGACAAGTCTCTTCAGAAGTATCCCCACAAGGAGAGTGCTGGTCCTAGAAGCTCCTTAGGGGGTCATAAAAGGCCTTAGGTTTCTGGCAATGAACACAACTGCAGAGAGGCCCGACCTCAAGGAAACACTGCTCAGGTCTGTACTTTTTGCCTTGGGCACTATAATTAGTTTTGACAACCTAAGCCAGGCTGTTTGGTTCATCACATTATACCCTTTGATGAGGCATGAAGATGGGAGGTGCATACAATGGTTTGGTCTAATTGTTGTAGTACTTTCGCTGTACAGAAAAAAACTGATTTGAGATACTTCAGTGGGGGGGTTAAGATGGGTTTTCATCGAATGTACATTGTTATGCCTTTTATACTGGAATAGTTCTGGTATGCTTACTATGAGTGGTAATTACAAAATACTGCACTTTTCCTTCCAGCATCATATGACCTTATTCACATATCAGTATTTTGATTTTGAAGTATTCCAGACTTTTTTTTTTACAATTTTTCAAATTGTCTGCCAAGGTCTTCTAAATATCCAGTGATGCTTAAAGAGTTATGCTAAAAAAAAAATTATCCGATATCCATGGGATAGGGAATGCTGGCTGATTGCTGGGGGTCCAACTGCTGAGAGCAGAGGTGTGCCTGCACTCCTCCAGTCCATTCAGGGCAGGAGCTGCAGAGCTTAGCGTTGTAAAGCCCCGATCTTGAGCATTCCAGCAGTCGGACCTCCATTGATCAGTAAGTAATCCACCATCCTATAGATAGGGGATCATTTTTTGGCGGGGAATAAATCTTTAACTGGAGGAGACAGTATGAGGAGTAAAGTCGGCATACAATATGTGCACATGGTGTCTGTTAGATGCAACCACCAAGTTTTACAAAGCAAGGCCGCTTCAGGAAAACGCTGGCAGTCATTTTCCTGAGGCGGATTGGCCGGCAGATTTGCCATTGTTCTTGTGGTGGGTCCACCGCCAGCATCTTTCACTCTATAATGTTAAGTATAGACATCGGGCCGCTTCCGAGGAGAAGCCAGCTGAAGAATGAGCATGTCACTTCGCTTGATGGCTTAAAGGTTTCTGAACCCCCAATGCAGTTAAAAGACGTGTCATAAAACAGAGCACGTGCACCGCAACAGCATTTTAACTTGACTATGCAATATGTTAATTTTATCGAGCTTTTGCAGAGCTTTTTCAGGTGGATTCCATGTGGAATCCACCTGAAAAAGACATGGTGCGCACATAGCTTTCCTTTATAAGAGTAGACATACCACATTTACATCAGATTTTGAAGAGACTGGACTTAATAGGTTAAGGAAGGAAATTACTGAACAGAAGTCTAGAGATTGCCTTCCTCATTTATGACTACTTTTCTCATTTGTCTATAGTTTTGGAAACCACTAAAAGTACCGTATTCACATACATCGTACTTTAGCAGTAGCAGCCTTTTCTATCAACTGGGATTTCAGATTTCGTGGCTATTGAAATTCCCTTCTGACCAGCTTCTGATTAGCTAATGCAGTTTTTGTTGTAACTTATCAACAGCGGTGTATAATATCATCAGATTTCAGGGAATTAGAAGCTAAATCTTAGGTATGGGAAACTTTTTCTTAAAAGTCTATGCTTGTCGCCTGGGTATGAGCACTGCATTAGGTCTGTAGAGTTGCACCTGGGACCCCTGCTAAGAAATTTAGATACAGAGGCGATGAAAGAATTGCTAAGTAATCAGACTGAGTCAGAACCAGAAGGTCAAGCACAAGTGATAATCAAGAAAGTCATAGTTCAGGCCATGAGAAAAAATCCCAAACCATTTGGCAAAGTCTAGGGCAAAGCAGGATAAGTCAGGTTAGATGTATTGTCTTAGCTGCATAATATACTTGGTCAAGGGCAAAAAGGCACTAGCGTCTCTAAATAGCCCTTCGAGGTGGGTCCAGTTTTCTATGTAATTGGTACACTCAGATTTTGTCAACACAACAAGTGTTTGGTTGCCACAGCAATGTGAATCATAAATTAGAAAGACAAGGATAAGCAGCGTTGGAGTAGTGGGATGTAATTAACAATTATAGGGGTTATCTAAGACTTTTTTTTACCCATGGGACAGACAGCTCCTGCCAGCGATTTTCCTTCTTTCTGTGATGTTACGTCGACAAAGCAGTTCCTATTATTTCGTTCTGTTTTGTAAATGGGGTATCACTGCCAACATCATGTTGAGTAACAGTCAGCTAAGCTCCAGTCGGCACTGGGGAGCCTACTGTCAATCAACATGGATTCGGCTGTGATGTCTTGTTGACAGAACACAGCAGAAGAGAAGGAACTGCTCTTTTGATGTGACATCACAGGAAGAAGCAGGAGCGGTCATTGTCAGAACAAACAGGTAGTTAGTACCTACCTGCCGATAAGTGCTTTTCCCTATAGGGAAAAAAAGTCCTGAGTAACCCCTTTAAGTATTAAACTGAATCTATAATGATCTATAATTTTCTATGCTACTTTAATATTTTGGGGAAAAGGAAAAATAACTCCTGTTCCAATAATGTTATATGCAATCATCTTCGTGTGATGAATGTCCACAGTCATTTTTATCTGATTTAATTTAGCTCTATAGATTCATGTAAAATATAACCATTGAGTAACAAACTCCCTTTCTGGAATAGAAGCTTTAATTGGTAGAGTCTTAAGTAATTACACATAAATGTAGATGAATACATTACACAAGTCAGCTGATTCACGCTGTCCAAACCACAGACAGCAGAATTGCATCAGCATTACACGCTTCTATATTTTGCTCTACTGTGTCGATTCATTAAAAACAGTGAGATACTAAGTTTTAAGACCTTGCTATTGCTAAAATTAAGGAGTTATAGTATTTTTCAGAGACTAGTGATCTCTAAATTGCTTCTATTTAGACTCTCTTTTTAGAGCTCATTGGGATCTCTTGACCTTGGACCTGATGACATGATTTTCTGACATGTCTCTATGAACTATGTCTTGCATTTAGTATATTTGACAATCTGCATGTTTATCCAATTGTTAAAGGCCAAAACTGGTCATTGGACCCCAAGTAATCATCATAAGTGTCTAACATTCCCCACTTTTCGTCGCTGTACAACCCATTTCCTTTTCTATTCCCTTTCATCTCTTGTGAAAGGGAAGGGTGGCCTGACCTTGTAATCCCACATTTATTTTAGAAAATTTGTGGTTTCTAGAAAATTGAACCCTGACAAGCAATGGGAACCTCCAGTAGCCGCTCAATTTTCTTGGTACTTTAAGATCTTGGTTGTTAGGCTTATGTGTCAAGTCTTAAGGTATGTGATATATTCACCTTTTTGCCACATCTTTGCGTTTGTTTTTGATTATACTTTTTTATTTGGTTTCCCATGACAGCACCACAAGAGAAAGGATCCACCCTTCAGGGACTGGAAACCTACAGATACAAAAGGGCGGCACCTCTCCCACGCATCAGTTGGTTTCCTGTCCCTGATGGGGACCCGGTTCCTACAGATACCTGAGTTGTCGGATCCCAGGCCCGGCAGGCCGGTTCTGGTAGCGGGGATCCCCTGCCTCGGCCAGTTCGGGGTCCCTGGAAGGGCCATGGTGGGTCCAGGGAGGATTCCACGGCAGTGTGCGGGCGGGTGGAGCGGAGTCCCGAGGATTACCGTCTCCGGAGGGCCAGCGCCAGAAAGTAAGTATTCCCCTTGGATCTGGGCAACTCCCGGCGTGCGCGGCATGCTGCTGGAGTTCTGGGCTTCTGAGTCCGGTGATGTCTGGGGGCGTACAGGGTGACGTGGCTGGGGGCAGGCTGGGGGCTCGGCCGGTGATGCGTCCTGGGCGTTCTTCTGACGCGCGGCGTCCTCACTGAGGTTTCCATGCAGGGCATCAGGGGGCGGGGCCTGGGGTGTGTCATGGCTGCCGGGTGCCGGCCGGCTCTGGATGATGGTGCTGCGGTCACGCGTGGTGGGTCCCGGGACTGTAGCCGGGGTTGGGAGCACCGGGGTCCAGGCGGCTCTTTGTTCCGGCATCCGCTGGGGGTGTGCGGTTCCTGGGGAGGGAGGTTCCCGGGCCATGACCTGCTGACCCGGATTTTGTGGGGGAAGGAGTGTATTTAAGGAGGCATGCACATGCATGCAGTGCTTCTGTGACAATGGAGAGTGATGAGCAGCAGCAGCAGCGGATGATGCAGCAGGAGGGTCCTGCGCAGCAGCATACTACACAGAAGCCTCGTACTGCCTGGGGAAAGACCCATGTTGAGACAGGTGATGGCCAGGCAAGTGGACGATCCAGCTGCAGGAGATCATCCAGAGTGGATGAGTCAGCAGCGTTGGCTGAGAGATGCCCCCCTCATGATCCGGTACCTACCCACTGCTACACTGGTGAGGGATCTTTGTGAATGTTCACTCAGTGATGCAGTCTTCCCCTTATTTTCCTATCTTGCTAGGGGAAGAAATGTACTGGGAAGTCAAGACACAGGCAATGTGCCCTCTGCAAAGGCCCCCTGCTGGACTCTTGTCCAAAGCAATTATGTCAGCCCTGTGTTCAGCAGATGGTGAGGCTTCTCCAGGGAGGGGGATGGTCAGGCATGGCAGGATACAGTGCATCATGGTTGCCCCCTCCACAGATAGTTGAGCGAACGCCCAACTTCACCGCAAGCCTGAAGGAGATCATTAGGACAGAAATGAGGGAATCCATGAAGTCCCTATCTCAGGCAGAAAGTTCCAAAAAGGAGAAGGGAAGTAGAACAAGCTTTTTGGATTCAGACACCTCTATTAACTACGTGAGGAATGAGGATTCCTCGGTCTCCTCCCCTTCATCTTCTTCTTCGGAGGAAGATTCTGGCCAGTTCTGCTTTTCGTTAGACCGCGTGGACAGATTAGTGAAAGTGGTCAGAGGAACTATGGGGGTGACAGAATCTACACCGGAACGTTCAGTGCAGGATGTCATGTTGGGGATTGGATCAGAGAAAACACAGATCTCTTTTCCACTAAATAAGAAAATTCAGGACTTGGTTCGCCGAGAATGGAAGAGGCTGAAAAAAAGGTGCTCCATGCCTCTGGCATTTAAGCGTAGGTACCCTTTCGAGGACCCCATTGTAAATAATTGGGATAAAGCCCCGAAACTTGATGTGGCAGTGGCCAAGGCATCAAAAAGTCCTCTTTGCCCTTTGAGGACCTAGGGACTTTGAAGGACCCTCTGGATAGGAAGGCTGATAGTTTCCTTAAAGGGGCATGGGAGATGTTGGCTAGATCCCTGAGGCCGGCAGTAGCATCCACTTGTACAGCCAGGTCAATGATGATCTGGCTGGATCAACTAGAGACTCGGTTGAAAGAAGGAGCCCCTCATGATGCTATCCTGAACGCCTTATCGATGATTCAGTGTGGTGCAGCTTTTCTGTCCGATGCCTTAGCAGATTCAGTAAGGAGGGCCACTAGGGCAGCAGGACTTTCTAATGCCGCTCGGAGGGCATTATGGTTAAAATGCTGACCAGGGGACATTCAGGTCAGACACAGACTTTGTTCCATCCCATGTGAGGGGGAGTACCTTTTTGGTCCAGTCCTGGACAAGCTTTTAGAGAAAGCAGGGGATGATAAGAAGAAGTTCCCTAGCCTGTCGACCCCCTTCCTTCCGGCATCCCTTCAGCAGGAGAAGGCTCAGTCGTAGGAGACCTTCCAGAGACCGAGCAAAGTGGGATGAGAGGAAGAAAAGAGGTACCGGATTTATGTTTGGAAGCTCATCATGAGATCCTAAGAAGCCTTCCCAATGACTAGTCGTTCCAGTCCGGGTAGATTATCCACCTTCTACCCTGCCTGGTCACGAATCACCAGTAGTGACTGGGATCAGAGTCTGATATTATTGGGACTCAGATTAGAGTTTTCATCCGTTCCACGAGACAAATTCAAGGCAACCCCCCTCCGGTCCTCTCCCTTGGAGCAGGCTATGCTAGAGGCGGAGGTCTGTGTACTGTGTCAGAAGGAGGTCCTGATTCAGGTTCCGGAATCAGAGAAAGGTAGAGGATCCTACTCCCCCCTATTTTTAGTTCGGAAACCAGATGGTTCCTTCAGGACTCTTGTTAATCTTAAAGCCCTGAATAAATTCCTGAAAATACGCCCCTTCAAGATTGAATCAGTTGGCTCGGCAATAAAGCTGATTTTTTAAAACTGTTATATGGCGGTATTCGATCTGAAAGATGCATACTACCATGTGCCTATTCACATAGATCATCAGGGGTTCCTCAGGGTGTCAGTATCCATGGGGGTTCAGTCTGTCATTTCCAGTTTAGGGCTCTCCCCTTTGGCCTTGCAGCCGCCCCTTGGGTATTTACTAAAGTAGTCGCTGAAGTCATGGCCCACTTGCGCGGCATTCTCATCATTCCCTACCTGGATGATTTCCTTATTGTAGGCAGGTCAGCGGACCATTGTCTGGTTCGGGTAGAGAGGACAATGTCCACTCTGGAACGTTTGGGGTGGTTGTTGAATATTAAAAAGTCCCGGCTACAACCCTTAAGGGTTCAACAGTTTTTGGGCCTCATTTTGGATTCTGAAAGACAGGAGTGTCGTCTACCGTCTGACAAGTTGGTACACCTTCATCAGCAGGTTTTGAGGGCATCCAACAATCTTACCATGTCCCTTAGGCAGGTTATGCACCTACTGGGTTCTTTAACTTCATGCATCCCGGCGGTCCAGTGGGCACAATGTCATACAAGGACCCTTCAAAGAGATGTCTTAAATAATGATAGAGCCCTCGGGGGTTTCCTGCAAGGTCAGCTGACTTTAACCTGGGCTTCTGTAAAATCCCTTAGATGGTGGATAGACCAAGGTAATCTGTCCAGAGGGGTTCCCTGGGAGAATCATATAACCCGTGTGGTCACCATGGATGTGAGCCCTTCTGATTGGTGAGCACATATGGGTGAGATCATGGTTCAGGACCTATGGGATCACCAGGATTTAGAAAGTTCTTCTAATTTGAAGGAGCTAACAGCAGTGGAGCTGGCAGTTAAAAGACTGCTTATATATTTGCAGGGTCATCTTGTACGGCAGTGTACATCAGGTGGCAGTGGCCTATGTCAACCACCAAGGTGGGACGCGATCCAGACCCCTTATGGATGTAACAGAGTGCCTGTTTCACTTGGCAGAGGGGCATTTTCTAACTTCGACTGCACTACACATAAAAGGAAAGGACAATTCCAGGGCAGACTTTTTGACATACAACCTGCTAAGGCAGGGAAAATGTTCGCCGAAAAGTGCGATCTTTAACCAGATTGTGCGGATGTGGGGTCGCCCAGACGTGGACCTCTTCGCCACCAGGAAGAACAGGAAAGTGAAGCAATTCTGTTCCCTCAATCCCAGAGAACGTCCCCTAGCGGTGGATGCCTTCCTGATAAAATGGGACTTCAACCTGGCCTATGCCTTTCCCCCCTTGTCCCTGTTGCCTAGGGTGGTGAGGAAGGTCAGGGTAGACAGGGCAAGAATCATACTGATCTCTCCTTTTTGGCCCAGAAGGGCTTGGTTCTCATGGCTGAGGACCATGTCAGTGTCCAACCCTTGGGTGTTATCGGAACATCCGGATCTCCTTTCCCAGGGCCCAGTCTGCCATCCACAAGCAACAGGACTCCACCTGACAGCATAGAGTTTGAAAGGGCATTACTGAGAGATAAAGGATTTTCCCCCAATTTAGTAGCCACCCTTCTAAAAAGTAGGAAGGTAATTAAAACCAGGATCTATGCTATGACCTGAAGGAAGTTCCTAGCTTCCACAGAGTTTAGAGCCAGGGAAGGGGTGCCGGTAGGACAAATCCTGGAGTTATTTCAGGGGGGTCTAGATATGGGTCTTTCCACCAGTACCCATAAGGTACAAGTATCAGCCCTGGGAGCTTTATTTTGTTGCGACATCACTAATAACTACAGGGTCTCCAGGTTTATTAAAGCAGCAGGCTGGTCCAGACCCATACATAGAGTGAAGTTTATGCCCTGGGATTTGAACTTAGTACTATCGGCCATGACAGAACCCCCCTTTGAACCCATTTCTTTGGCCTCAGTGAAAGTCCTCTCCCTCAAGGTAGCCTTTTTAGTCGCCTTAACATCAGCATCAGGGTGGGTGATATACAGGCTCTGTCTAGACTCCCTCCGTATACACAGTTCTTGGATGATAGGGTAGTGCTTAGGCCGGATCCAGCTTACTTACCCAAGGTGGCCTCTAAGTTTCACAGGTCACAAGAAATAGTTCTCTCTTCTTTCCTTCCCAATCCTATTAACCAGAAAGAAAGGAAGCTCCACACTTTAGATGTAAGGAGATGCTCACTAGAGTACCTGTCAGTCTCTGATTCTTAGAAGAAGGACAATGCCTTGTTTGTTTCCTTTCAAGGCACCAGGAAAGATCTTAGAGTATCAAAAAGCACTTTAGCCAGGTGGATTAAGGAGGCTATTTCTTTAGCGTATACATCGAGTGGCAGGCCGGCTCCAGGAAAGCTGAGGGCACATTCCCCTCAATCCATGGCAGCCTCATGGACAGAGAGGATGGAAGTCTCCACCGACCAGATATGTAAGGCTGCTACTTGGTCTTCTCCTTCCACTTTTTATAATCATTATAGATTGGATATGGGTGCTTCCACAGATCTCAACTTCGGCATAAGGGTTCTGCAGGCTATAGTCCCTCCCTAAGGCAGTTATTACCTCTGTAATTCTCTCATGGTGCTCTCATGGGAGACCGAATAAAGTCATAGTTACTTAACGGTAACTGTATTTTTCAGAGCCCATGACAGCACCCTTAGATTCCCTCACTTCACGTGTGGGTATGCACTTCTTCCTCTTAATAGTTTCACGTGTGTGGATTGATTAGCCATTATAATGTTGTACAGATTTTTTTGCCACTAACCATGGTGGTCCTCTTGAGCTCTGTAATCCAACTGATGCGTGAGAGAGGTGCCGCCCTTTTGAATCTGCGGCACCCCAGGGTCCTGGTCGTCGCAGTGGTATTGCTTTCCTCTCGGGGAGAGTGATGCTACGTTTGGAGGCAAGAAAGGATAACTGCATCCAGGTATCACAAACACGCAACACATTTCACACTCCTTCTGAGGCGCAAAATCCCGGTAGCCGGAACACCGAGGGAGTAAGGACCTCTACGCCTTATTTCAGAGACCGACAGGACAGCTAATTGCAGGTTACCTGCCTGCACCTACACCCAGGAGGCACGGTGACACCTACAGAGCCGGGTTATCTAAGAGACCCTATAAACAGGCTCAAGTCACCAGTCATAAGGGTTTTGTCCTATCCTATACGGGGTACAGAGAGAGCGAAAAATCACATCTGTGAGACCCTTATGTGAAGCTATAGGCAGTAAGGGACTACACCACCGCAGCGCAAGGGAACGCTACTGATTTCCACCTGGACAAGGGAATTCTGGTCTTGCCTCCAAACCGGCCGGACTCTGCCTGCCCTGTGAACTGGTGCCCTGGACTGTGGATGCTGAAGTCTTCAGTAAAGGTAAAGAGACTGCAACCTTGTGTCCTCGTTCTTCACTGCGCCATTCACCATACCACCATCTACACACCGGGAAGCCCTGGGGACATACTTCACCTGTGGGAAGTTATACCATCTAGCTGCCATAACATCACCCCAGCGGACCCCTTAAAGCAGCGTCTGTCACCCTGACTGAATGCCACAGGTGGCATCACGAATATAAACTTTATCCCTTTAACCCCTTCATGACCCAGCCTATTTTGACCTTAATGACCTGGCCGTTTTTTGCAATTCTGACCAGTGTCCCTTTATGAGGTAATAACTCAGGAACGCTTCAACGGATCCTAGCGGTTCTGAGAGTCTTTTTTCGTGACATATTGTGCTTCATGCTAGTGGTAAATTTAGGTCGATAATTTTGGCATTTATTTGTGACATTTCGCAATTTTCAAAATTGGAATTTTTATTCTGTCAAACGAGAGAGTTAAGTGACACAAAATAGTTAATAAATAACATTTCCCACATGTGTACTTTACATGAGCACAATTTTGGAAACAAATTTTTTTTTTTGCTAGGAAGTTATAAGGGTTAAAAGTTGACCAGCGATTTCTCATTTTTACAACGAAATTTACAAAACCATTTTTTTTTAGGGACCACCTCACATATGAAGTCAGTTTGAGGGGCCTATATGGCTGAAAATACCCAAAAGTGACACCATTCTAAAAACTGCACCCCTCAAGGTGCTCAAAACCACATTCAAGAAGTTTATTAACAGCAGCAGAAGCAACATGTAAGGAAAAAATGAACATTTAACTTTTTTAGTCACAAAAATGATCTTTTAGCAACAATTTTTTTATTTTCCCAAGGGTAAAAGGAGAAACTGGACCCCAAAAGTAATTTGTCCTGAGTACGCCGATATCCCATATGTGGGGGGGAACCACTGTTTGAGCGCATGACAGGGCTCGGAAGGGAAGGAGCGCCATTTGAATTTTTCAATGAAAAATTGGCTCCAATCTTTAGCGGACACTATATCGCGTTTGGAGAGCCCCTGTGTGCCTAAACAATGGAGATCCCTCACAAGTGACCCCATTTTCAGAAACTAGACCCCCCAAGGAACTTATCTGGATGCATAGTGAGCACTTTGAACCCCCAGGTGCTTCACAAATTGATCCATAAAAATGAAAAAGTACACAAATTTCAATTTGTTCATTTCCACATGGGCAACAGGATAAAAGGGATCCTAAAATGTATTGGGCAATTTCTCCTGAGTACACCGATACCTCACATGTGGGGGTAAACCACTGTTTGGGCACATGGAAGGGCTCGGAAGGGAAGGAGCGCCATTTGACTTTTTGAATGAAAAATTAGCTCCAATCGTTAGCGGACACCATGTCGCGTTTGGAGAGCCCATGTGTGCCTAAACATTGGAGCTCCCCCACAAGTGACCCCATTTTTTAAACTAGACCTCCCATGGAACTAATCTAGATGCGTGGTGAGCACTTTGAACCCCCAAGTGCTTCACTGAAGTTTATAATGCAGAGCCGTGCAATTAAAAAATCATTTTTCTTTCCTCAAAAATTATTTTTTAGCAAGCAATTTTTTATTTTCACAAGAGTAACAGGAGAAATTGGACCCCAAAAGTTATTGTCCAGTTTGTCCTGAGTATGCTGATACCCCATATGTGGGGGGGAACCACTGTTTGGGCACACGTCGGGGCTCAGAAGGGAAGTAGTGACGTTTTGGAATGCAAACTTTGATAGAATGGTCTGCGGGCATCAAGTTACGTTTGCAGAGCCCCTGCTGTGCCTAAACAGTAGAAACCCCCCACAAGTGACCCCATTTTGGAAACTAGATCCCCCAAGGTACTTATCTAGATGTGTGGTGAATACTTTGAACCCCCAAGTGCTTCACAGAATTTTACAACGCAGAGCTGTGAAAATAAAAAATCATTTTTCTTTCCTCAAAAATTATTTTTTAGCCCGCAATTTTTTATTTTCACAAGGGTAACAGGAGAAATTGGACCCCAAAAGTTATTGTCCAGTTTGTCCTGAGTATGCTGATACCCCATATGTGGGGGGGAACCACTGTTTAGGCACATGTCAGGGCTCGGAAGGGAAGTAGTGACGTTTTGAAATGCAGACTTTGATGGAATGGTCTGCGGGTGTCACGTTGCGTTTGCAGAGCCCCTGATGTGCCTAAACAGTAGAAACCCCCACAAGTGACCCCATTTTGGAAACTAGACCCCACAAGGAACTTATCTAGATGTGTAAAATACACAGAAAAAATGCGGCAGCACTCACCAGTCCTTGAGTGGTGTAAATCCTTTATTCAAGCGTATAAAACTTGAGCTTCACGGCTCGGGGGCATGCAGGTAATGCAAGGGTGTGCAGGGATCTGTCGATGGTGAGTGCTGTTGCATTTTTTCTGTGTATTTTGGACTAGTACTATTTTCTTTGCGAGCACCCCTGGTTTGCGGTCAGCCTCTCCTTTGCACCATATACAGACCACGGTCGGTTCTGTATCCTGCAGCTGTGCTGCTCAACATTTTTTCTTTGGTTCTTATCTAAATGTGTGGTGAGCACTTTGATCCCCCAAGTGCTTCACAGAAATTTATAACGCAGAGCCGTGAAAATAAAAAATCCTTTTTTTTCCACAAAAATAAGTTTTTAGCCCCCCATTTTTTAATTTTCCCAAGGGTAACAGGAGAAATTAGACCCCCAAAGTTGTGCAATTTTTCCTGAGTACGGCGATAACCCATATGTTTGGGTAAACCACTGTTTGGGCGCACGTTGAGGCTCAGAAGGGAGGGAGCACCATTTGACTTTTTGAACGCAAGATTGGCTGAAAATCAATGGTGGCGCCATGTCGCGTTTGGAAACTCCTGATGTGCCTAAACAGTGGAAACCCCTCAATTCTAACTCCAACACTAGCCCCAACACACCCCGAACCCTAATCTTAACCCTATTTCCAACCCTAAACCTAATTCCAACCCTAACCCTAAATCCAACCCTAATCCTAAGGCTATGTGCCCACATTGCAGATTCGTGTGAGGATTTTTCACAGTTTTTGAAAAATCCACAGGTAAAGTACACTGCGTTTTACCTGCGGATTTACCACAGATTTCCAGTGTTTTTTTGTGCGGATTTCACCTGCGGATTCCTATTGAGGAACAGGTGTAAAACTCTGCGGAATCCGCACAAAGAATTGAGTGCAGAATACAACGCAGCATTTCTGCATGGTATTTTCCGCACCATGGGCACAGCGGATTTGGTTTTCCATAGGTTTACATGATACTGTAAATGTGATGGAAAACTGCTACGAATCCGCAGCCAAATCTGCACAGTGTGCACATAGCCTAATTCTAACCCTAACCCTAGCCCTAGCCCTAACCCTAAGCCTAGCCCTAACCCTATCCCTAACCGTAGTGGAAAAATAAAAGTAAATATTTTTTCTTTATTTTATTTTTGTCCCTACCTATGGGGGTGATAAAGGGGGGTTTATTTATAATTTTTTTTATTTTGATCGCTGTGATAAAACCTATCAAAATGTACCTGGAACGAATCTGCCGGCCGTCAGATTCGGCGGGCGCACTGCACATGCGCATTCAATTTTGGAAGATGGTGGCGCCCATGGAGCAGACAGACGGACACCGGGAGGGACACCGGAGGTCGGTAAGTATGAGGGGGGATCGGACAGCAGGGGGGAGATCGGACTGCGGGGGGAGCAGACAGGAGGGCGGGAGGAGCGGAGGACAGCTGATGACAGGACGGTGGACGGTGGGGAGATCGGTGGCAGTGGCGGGGGGCAGATCGCGATCTCCAGCCATGGCTGATGCTATTGCAGCATCGGCCATGGCTGGATTGTAATATTTCACCAATTTTCATTGGTGAAATATTACTATCGCTCTGATTGAAGGTGAAAGTGAAACGTCACTTTGAACAGCCAATCAGAGTGATCGTAGCCACGGGGGGGCGAAGCCTCCCCCCCTGGGCTCAAGTACCACACTCCCTGTCCCTGCAGGTGGGGTGAAATTACAGTTAACCCTTTCACCCAGCCTGCAGGAGCGCGATCCGTCCATGACACATGCTGCATCACAGGTCAGATTGGCACAGGTTTTCATGACACATACGCTGCATCAAAGGTCGGGAAGGGGTTAAAGACCTTTCCCTTTTATTCGGACGTCCCAGGGCCACGGACTGGGTCAGCCACCATGACATCCCCCTGTGAACCGAAGGACCCGGTACAGAGTACCCCATGGCCCTTGGGGGGTGATCCATATCTGTAGGTTTCCTGTCCCTGAAGGGCTGATCCCCTCTCTCGTGGTGCTGTCATGGGCTCCGAAAAATACTGTTACCGGTAAGTAACTATGACTTTTCTTGTTTTTCCCATTCATTAGAATAGATAAAAATCGCTGAAAGAATTGACTTTCTGGAGATATGAAACTGCATTAAATCTGCAAGGAAAAAATAGGCAACACGTGTATGAGATTTCAGAAAAACGCTGTTTTTGGCTGGACAAACGTTGCAAAAACGCTACTTATGAGCAAAACCTTACCCTTCATCCAGATTTGTAATCCTCTCAAAGAGACAATGTCCTGCAGAATTAGAAAAACATAGCTGCTTTTTTCCCAAACCCTTTTCTAATTTTGAACAACCTCTATAATTTGAAAAATTATATATTTTTTGTATTTTTCTAAATTAATATTATTTAAATTTTAATGTTAAAATATGAATCTATTCTCTCTAATTTCTAAATAATTTACTGCACATATTCTGTAAGTTAAAATAATTTTTTATATATATATATATATATATATATATATATATATATATATATATATATATATATATTTCCTGTTTTGCTACTTGTCTTTATCCCATGAAGAATACTCTTTAAACATTAAAATGTTTAGATTTTATTCTTCTGTCTGAGAATTACAAGACACAGTTGCACAGTCAAGGTCTTTACTTCTATTTTCATGCAGTATTTTTTTCCATTACATTATTTGCTTTTAGCTGAGTTTATTTTTTTCTACATTTCACTCTTCAATGAACTGAAGTTCAAGGGAAATATTTTTGAAGATTAATCAAACCTCTTCTCCTTAGTCGTGTTTTGTTTCTTCGCTTAAGAAATCGCATGTAACAAAATCTGGATCTTTTGTTCTGCTGAAAAGACTAAGGCTTTATGGTATGGATTATTTTTCGATGAAGACATATTTACTTTAGCACTATTTATTTAAAGTGGAAAACACTAGGTTATTAAGCTTCTGAAATCCCAAGCAGGTCAGTTACAATAAATACTCAAAATCCATCAGTTTTGGAGGACATATTATGTTGGGTCTATAGTTAATAACATGCTACAAACGTAACTAGATTGGATGAAGGCGAACAAATACAGCCGTATGGAAAGCTAGGTTGTCAACTTTCCATTGATTAGGTCGATCAAAGACCTAGGTGAGAAGTAGAGAAGCTTTGTGATATTTCTATGGGGCCTTTTGTTCTTGTTTCTGTACTGTTCTAAAAATTCTGGTTAACAATGTGAGCATTGCCCTCTGTTACCACAGGATAAATAGTCTTCTCTAGCTAGAATAATTATTTGAAAGAAATGTTCAATTTGCTCTTTGGCCAAAACAAGCTGTACTTGAAGACTACCCTAGACTCCTCATATTGTTGATACTGTATTGTACTCATTTAACTTTATTTCTCCTGTTAGCATGTGGGTTGCAATCACACGGCTGGCACCGACACGGGTTTAGTCACCACTCTGTGTATAGGGAGTGGCAACTGTAAACACGCCCGGGGTCAGCTGTCAGTCACGTGGGCGCCGTGCCTGTAACTGATACCCCAAATGCTACTGGGAGGTATAAAGTTAATTTAGTCCCAGCAGCGGAGGCCTAGGTGTGAGCATTGAGGTTCAGAATGCTAATAACCCGCAGACTTACCCCATATCTGCAGGTTAATATTGTTTTTTCACTTGACAGTTTCCCTTTAAAAGTATGGTTCACACATTTCTGAGGTCAAGCCTCCTGTGGAATTGTGTAGCCGTTTTGGAATCTTTTCTGAAGTTGTATCCATTGAAAATAATACTTTTACGGTAATTAAATTTTTATTTTTGTTAGCACATTCAAATTAATTAACAAGTAGTTAAATCATGGTAGTCAAACACATCAGATAAGTTTTAACCGAATGCTACTGAATATCTCCTAACCTTTCCTTGTAGAAAAGAAAAAGAAAGACAAGGTCAATAAATAATGAATTTTAAAAGTGAAATGGGGGAGAGGAGTGAGGAGGTTGCTCAACTGAATGGGTTGTATATGTCAGAACTTCAATAAATGCCAGTAGATTATTCAGCTGAAGAGAAAAGAGGATCTTCTTCTGCATGTAGATTGAGAAGTATGAGATAGACATTTTGGTAGAGCGCACTGCTGTGAAAAGGAGGAGTTCCAAGTGTGGTAACACTTCAAGTAGCTTTTATTAACATATTTGAGGTTCGTACTGAACCTTTTCCCAAAAGTGAGCTACGTATTCACTTTTGAGAAAGGGTTCAGTGTGAACTTGAAATGTGTAAATAAAAGCTACTTCAAGTATTCCCACACGTGGAACTACTCCTTTTTCACAGCAGTGTGGTCTACCAGAATGTCTATCTCCTACTACTTCTCC
Organism: Ranitomeya variabilis; assembly: GCF_051348905.1. Taxonomy (NCBI): domain Eukaryota; kingdom Metazoa; phylum Chordata; class Amphibia; order Anura; family Dendrobatidae; genus Ranitomeya; species Ranitomeya variabilis. The sequence continues at coordinate 332,302,395 of NC_135233.1, read as the reverse complement.
TCAATCTATCCACATATGTAAAGTGAGGCCGAGTGTGCTTATTATTTTACAGAGCAAAATGAGACAAGTTAGAACTAGACACTTTGGACAGTAGTTCATCTCCCAGAAGAGAGGACAGTCGACAAGCCTACTTACACATTGCTTGAATAATACTTAAGCCTCCTCCAAATTGCTTCAGATCTCTAATTTTCATTCAGCAGTCTATGTAGGCTCATTTATAGTGATGAGCGAGTATACTCGTTACTTGAGATTTCCCGAGCATGCTCTGGAAATCTCGAGTAACGAGTATACTCGCTCATCACTACTCATTTATACTTCTACTGTTAAGTTGACCTTCAGTATTTGTTGACCAACATTTATTCCACCCAGGGCTCATGAATGCATGGTTTGGCTGAACATGAAGGTGTTTTAAATATGGAGAGAAGAGAAGGCTGTTGCTAGACACCTCTGGCCGCGACTGATGTTTCTTATGAACAAAAGGATTGGGCATTAAAAACACCAACTTGCCAATATCACCTATCAGGGAAGAGTCTTGAGGCCCTCATGCGCATTAGATGGTCAGCTGGTTCTGCCAAAAGTACTGGTTTGGTTGACTTTACTTTAATGTCTATGAGGATCCTAACTTTCAAGACTTGTGAATGCACTTCCTTAATAGTACAGGAAAGTATACCTAAAAAGGTGCTTTAACCAACCGGTTCAGAACTTTCTCATTTTGTTGTGCACCAATACATAAAAGGCTTATAGTATAAAAAAATATACCGTATATTAATATGGTTATCGCTAAGTTTCAGAGCAATTAATATTTTTCAATTCAGCTTGCTTTTTTCCATTATCGTGATCAAGTGAAGACCTTGGTCAGTTGTCCATAGAGAACTATTGTTTTGTAAAAACAGTTAATAAAAATATGACAGTCCATGTACAGCTTACTGACTCTTTTTGTATCTAGAATATATATTTTTGTGTTAACATAAATGTAGTGGATCTATCATATTGGATTTAGACTTTCCTCTTTTTTTCTCCTACAGTTTTAGTTAAAAGCTAGGAATTTTGGCTAGTAAGTTAACTATAAAGGAATGATACTTTAAAAGCAGAAAAGAAGGGTGTGTGCCAATAATGTAAAGGAGGAACAACAAGAGACTGGAAAACGTGGGATAGGCAGTGAAAGAAAAAATTCCTTTATGTCAGCACTGTGAATAGGAAAATATGTGTGATATCTGCTGTTATAAATCATTCTTAACTGGTAACATTTAATAATATACAGATATAAAATAATATTATCATCCACACCTATTATAATAATGGCACCTGGAAAGGAATTACACTTCCCCAGTACTGACTTTTATTAGCATTCAGCAGTTGGATTTTGGAAGCATTTTTAAGAATTTACTTGTATATGAGGTCACCTTGTGCACCTCCAACTTGTCTGTTTTTTTTTTATATATTTTTTCATTCTTTTTTATTGCCACCTTTAGAATAAAACAAGTGTTACGTTTTCTCTTTTCCACTGCAAACTAATCTATTTTTTGGCTATTTATTAATACGATAGTTATTTGCATGGTAACTAGAGATAAGTGACTCTTTTCAAAGTCAGATTTGTCAGTTTTGCAGAATTTCTTCTAAAAATTGAATTCATAGAGAATTGCAAATATCGCAAAGCCTCCAATCGCCATGAAAAGATGCGTGTAAGACTCTGAGGTCTCCTAGGACTGTTTTCAACCCCTTTCAAGTTCTTTAATGCAATCAGTCTTAGGAATTTCAAAGTGACTGTTAGTAACCAACAGCCTGTTTAAAGGACACCTGCCAGTAGGATCAACCTTCCTAAGCCTTGTCCTCTCTTCTGGGAAATGAACTACTGTCCAAAGTATCTAGTTCTAACTTGTCTCCTTTTACTCTGTAAAATAATGGGCATGCACATCATATGAAACTAATCGGTAGTAAACAATAGCTAATCAATAACACAGCATAGTGGCAGACCTTTCTTTTTTATTACAAAATGGTCCAAAAATTATCCATCTTAGTCATTTATGATGAGTGATGGGCCATAAATTCCATCACACCCTTATTCCCACTAAAACTCTTGCTAAAGCCTCAGAAGGCCAATTGTGACCAATGTTTGGTAGTACTACTGTCCAAACTGCTGGTATTAGTGGTGGTGGTATCTCTACTGCTGCTAGCAGCTCAAGTATTCATAGTTATGGAATGTTTTTGTTTTCTTTTAAGGTACCTTCACACGAAGCGACGCTGCAGCGATAGCGACAACGATGCCGATCGCTGCAGCGTCGCTGTTTGATCGCTGGGGAGCTGTCACACAGACCGCTCTCCAGCGACCAACGATGCCGAGGTCCCAGGTAAACATCGGGTTACTAAGCGCGGCCCTGCGCTTGGTAACCCGATGTTTACCCTGGTTACCAGTGTAAAACATCGCTGGTATCGTTGCTTTTGCTTTCAAACACAACGATACACAGCGATCGGATGACCAAATAAAGTTCTGGACTTTATTCAGCGACCAGCGACATCACAGCAGGATCCTGATCGCTGCTGCGTGTCAAACGAAACGATATCGCTAGCCAGGACGCTGCAACGTCACGGATCGCTAGCGATGTCGTTTCGTGTGAAGGTACCTTAACACTAACCATTACCACTTTATCTTTTACCATACAATTTTTATAACACTTTAATTAACTTTTGACATTCTTTTCAATCCCAATTATTCAACTTTTGCAAAAAAGAATGCAAAATGTAGCAGCAGGTCGCAACATAGGTGTGGCTTGTATTGTTGTAAAATTGGACTAGTAAAACAGATGTGCAAAAACAGACATGCTCCGGTAAATGTCTACAATTTGTTTTCAATTTTTGTTTATAATAAAATTAAAATTTACCCTCATTCCTCTTTCAAAAAAAAAATTATTGATATGAAATGCTAGGTAGGTGAGAAAAGCCAGCACTGGCAATATGGTGCTGTTGTTAGGAATTGTGGCTCTGTGTGCCCACCTGGGAATGGTTCGGGTCTGGTGCTATGCTGCTTGTCCTGACCTTGGAGGTGAAGCTACTACACAAGCAGGGAAACAGTTCCAATCTCTTGTAACGTTGCATTCTGGAGTAGTTGGGGATGTGGGACGCTGTATCGCCCATGGATTTCTCTGCCCGGGGAACATGGGACTCTGTGTTCCCCAGTTGCCAGGCAATGCAGGATGCTGCTGTGTCTGGTACTAGGCAGTGGTGGAATTGGGTCCATTCTGCTGTGCAAGCTAGCAGGGAGTGGTTATCTGGGGGTGATTGGGAGGTAGTCAATACCTGATCAGTTCCTTCATCATCCGGTGGGCTATTTACCCCTCTTCCCTGCTCAGATCTTTGCTGTTTATTGCAGTTCCTTTGTGCTATGGAGGTGAGTGTTGCTGGCAATATTAGTAGCTATCTTTTCAGGGTTTTCCTTAGGATTTTTTCCCTTGTCTCTTTGTGTTACACTCCCAGGGGCTCTTGCAGAGGTACCCACCTGGTTCTTGACTAGGCATCAGCAGCATCAACAGACCCCAGCTGCGAGGTGACAATGGGCCTGGGAAGGACTCTGCCAAAGTACCCTTTCCATCTTTTGTATCTGGGTGAAGAATATTCCCGGCCCTCAAGGACCTGTCTAGCTAAGCAGCTTGCGCCAAGTGTGTCTGTGGCTGTGTCTTTGCTGGTTTTGTGCCAGTCTTGTTGGGTCTCTCTGCATAGCGCATAACAGTTGTACTGTTTTGGCTTCTACTGATGTAAAGTTTGACTAGTAAAATGGATGTACATGAAATAATTGTTTGCACCTCGCACTCTTTGTGAAGTAGATAGTCACAGGTAGATAGCTGGATTTTGTGGCATTTTCTTTTGTACAATAAGAAATGCAAAAGCTCACTAAAGTCACTTGTGACTAGCAATCACATCATCTTTGGCTGACACTAATTTCTGATTTTATTTTTTTTGTTGGAATGGAAAAAAGTATTGTGCTGCATTGCTGCTGGTTTTTAGTGCTTTAAAGGGAATCTGACAGTAGAATCAACCCACTTAAGCTGTTTATATGTGCACTCAGGTCATAGAAATTAGAAAAAAAATATTCCAACTAAGCTAAGACCTAACTTCTTCACCTTTGAGTGAGTAAAGTTCAATGATAATGAACCACAGAATGGCACTGAGAATGGTTGACACATTTCTACCCACTCAGTTCTTTGACAATTATTTTTGAAAAGGAGAACAATCTTTACTATGCAGCTTTCATTTCCACTGCATTATTTACATCCTACTTACGTTATGTGAAAATCAATATGAAAATCAGATCTAGGAGAAAAGGCCTTTATGTATTACATGTCTCAGAAAGCAGCAAAAGTCTGTTTTATCCTAGTGACTTTATGTGAACATTACAGCCCCAATTGCCAAATTTCCATTGTAATCACATTAACTGATATAATCAAAACTGTAAAATGGCTTAAATAGCCATACTATTTCTTATCACTTTAAGTAGATCCTACATAGAAGGGTCTAATAACTACCGCACATGCCTCATCGAACAAGATTAATGCAGTGAGAAAACATGAGCAAATAAGATCCAGCTGCTCAACACTGTAAGATGACGAAAAGACACAAGTATAATTACTTTATCAAGATTTGGGCCAGAGTTATATTTTTTGACATTTTTGTCAAAATGTGTGCTTCGTTCTATGTAATGCAAAACCAGTTAGGTGTATGGTAGTAATGTAAGCACACAGAGTAACAAAGATAGATAGATAGATAGATAGATAGATAGATAGATAGATAGATAGATAGATAGATAGATAGATAGATAGATAGATACAGGTGCTTCTCACAAAATTAGAATATCATTAAAAAGTTAATTTATTTCAGTTCTGTCATTACAAACAGAGTGATCTATTTCAAGTGTTTATTTCTGTTAATGCTGATGATTATGGCCACTGACTGACAGCCAGATAAGCACAGAGCCGGCTTTGGTGACTGATGCCATGCTGGCAGCACTTCTATGACTGAAAGTCAGAGACTAAGGGCTCATTTCCACATGCGAGGCACACGTCCGTATCTCGCATGTGGAAACCAAGCTGTGGAGCCGGCACTCCAGAGCGGAGCGTGCGGCTCCATGTGTTCCTATGCGGCCGCACGCTCCGCTCCCAAGTGCTGGCACCAGAGCCTGGTTTCCACATGCGAGACACGGACGTGTTTCTCGCAAATGGAAACAAGCCCTTAGAGGAAGGATAAAGTTAATTTCCTCCCAGTATCTGGGCTTTCAGTGTTGCAGCCATACAGCTTTAGAACGCTATTAACCTGCAGATTAACCCCATATCTCCAGGTTGGGACATAACAGGTTCCCTTTAAGGGCCTTAAACATTGAGTAATGATCACTTACGTGCTTCTTCTTGCAAATATTTATTTGTGATTATTGCCCAGTGTAAGAAGGTTCAGCGACCAAACAACAAATGATAATTTGTTTGTTTGTTTGTTGTAGATTGGATGATTGCATCACTTGATCGTTGGCACAAAATCTCCTTGATAAATAATATTAAGCTGTACCTCCACTTTCAAAAGAAAAATGATTACATTGCAGGACTTGGTAGTATAATCGTTTTTCTAAACCACTCCACTATATATTTTTATTTATAATCCACAGCACAAACCGCCCAAAGTCTGCTGCTGGCTGCAGTACACTAGGCAACATCCTGTTCCTGATGCAGGCTACTATATTCAGTGTGGAAGCGTGCGTCGTAGGTCTTAGAAACTAGGGCAGCACCGTCGCTCAGTGGTTAGCACTGCAGCCTTGCAGCTCTAGGGTCCGGGGTTCAAATCCCACCAAGGACAGCATCTGCAAGGAGTTTGTACTCCCCGTGTTTGCCTGGGTTTCCTCCGGGTACTCCGGTTTCCTCTCCCACTCCAAAGATATACTGATAGGGAGTTTAGATTGTGAGCTCCATTGGGGACAGTGATGATGCATGAAGAGTGCTGCAGAATATGATAGCGCTATATAAGCAAAGCATAATAATAAATATTCCACCACTCGCTCCTGCACAAAAGATGGTAGGTAAGAGTGCAGAACAGGACACTTCCTTAGCTTAGCCGGCAGTACAGAATTCGGGAGGTCCACGCTGCATGATAACAGCAAAAACCTCTAATAGAGTGCTTTAGAAAAATGATTATATTGCAAAGACCTACATCATTGTTTTTCTTTTCATGAATCAACTTGTTGTATCGAAATAGAACAGGATGGATCTGAATATTCCGTAAAAAACAGCTTTTGTTGCCCATAGCAAGCAATCTCAGCATAGCTTTCATTTCATATTCTGGTCTTGAACAATGACAGCTGTGTTGTGATTGGTTCCTTTGGGCAGCAAAGACATTTTCTGTTTTAGATATTTTCATAAATCTTCCCCGAAACGTTTGTGCAATAGGCAAAAAAATGCTAAAAAAAGTCAGGAATGAAGATGTAATTCTTTTTGCATTCTTCTCTTGATGGAATACTAAAGATGATTTACACGTTTTCACAAGAGACCATTCCCTTGTCATAATTATTAATCAGTGTCATGTCAGACAAATAATTCCTCATCCTCTTGAAACAACAGCAGGATTTATTGCACAGGTCCAATGAAGTCCAACCTATGTGGTGAATTAGATAGCATGCTTAACTTTAACAATGCATCATTTAATTTGTAAATGGAGCTTATAAAAATGCAGCATGTCACGCACTCCCTTTGTATGTATTCACAAAGGAGGCCCCAAGTGAGCTCTACAAGAAGATGCTTCCAAATTTCCATGGCGGGAAGTCAGTGAACCCTTTTGTATTCAAAAATTACAAATTTGGATTGAATACAGCATTCTCGGGAAAGTCAATGTTGAAGATGGTTTTTATAGAGTTTACAGAGAGATGACGGTCTAGATATGGGGGAAAGCAAGAAGCCATACCTGGGTCCTAGTGTCTGAAAGAACCATAAGTCCATCTACCATATAGGCAAATGCAATATGACAGATATAAGCCAACAGATATCTCTCCCAACTCCAGAAAACACTTGGCCAAGCATCGATGAGTTTTCGGTTGTAAAAGTGGAGTAAGCTGCAGCCAGACATCTCTGGCAGTAGAGTAGCTCCTAGAAGAACAAAAGAATAGGTCATTGGAAGTCAACAAGGTTCATCCTCTATTGTAGCATCATCTGTCAAAAGAGATTCAGGAGGCCTCTGTACAGATTAGGCTACCTTCACACTAGCGTCGTACGACGTTGCGACGTACTGACGCATACTGTGAAAGCGCCGCACAACGGGGCAGCGGATGCAGTTTTTCCATGCATCTGCTGCCCCATTGTGAGCTCTGGGGAGGAGGGGCCGCGCATGCGCGGTCGGAAATGCTGGACATAACGCACCCAAAAAATGTTACATGCAACGTTTTTTTGTGCCGACGGTCCGACGCAACCGTCACATGACGGTTGCGACATGTGGCAATGCGTCGCTAATGTTAGTCTATGGAGAAAAAATGCATTCTGCAAGCAATTTTGCAGGATGCGTTTTTTTTCCAAAGCGACTCATTGCAACGTGCGTCGTATGACGCTAGTGTGAAAGAGGCCTTAAATGGTTGGCCTTACCTTCCAAAATCAGGTAGATATGGGAGTTGAGAAGTAAGCATCCAGACTTGGGTCCTACTGTCTGGAAGAACTATAAGTCTCTCTGCCATTTAGTCACATACAATATGATAATACATGGGTGAATTTTTAAATGATCTTGTATTCAGCCACAGATTTTGATAGAGGTCTGTCACTTAATTAATTTCATAGATTTTATTAATAAGAGGAGGAATATCCCTGATATATTTTGGCTTAAGGTCCACACTTCTAAGATAACTACAAGACCAAAAAAGTTCCCAATTGGGTCTGGGCAAAATCGCCAATGTAAGGGTTAATCATATGAAGAGATAACCACCAATCATATATAAATGCCCAAAAGTACCAATAAGGAGAAAAAACGGGGTAAAATATATAATTTTATTACACAAATGAAAATATGCAGACAAAAAGGGGACATAAGGTAAAAAGACAGCTAAAGGGTCTCGGCAATATGAAGATGGATAGGTGCCGACCAGAGAAAATGAAAACTGCGTGGCCACCGGTATAGCAGCACTGGGCGAAAAACAAATATATGCGCCCTAAGCACTGCACTGATCCAAGCCTACCGTCAGGGGTTAAATGGTATCAGTAATGACCATAATCAATGGCTGATATATCGGTACAAATAACCTATCGGTATAAATAAACTACTGAGCGTCAGGATAAGCAGGATGACAAATGAGTGAAGTGCATTTAAGCAAAAGCGCAATAGACACCCCAGTAAGATCATTCAATGAACCATTTACCTTCAGACATGGTGCAGGCAAAGTGCTGGAACACCAGTGAACCACGCAGAAGCCTCGACGCGCGTTTCACCGTCCTCGGCTTCGTCAGGAGGCGTGGCTTAAAAGCGGGGAAAACGGACTATATATGTAGCTAAGGACCCTCATTAGTGAATCGAAGCACCGTGGTGCATGATGTCCCGCCCGGTGATGACGCCCGCCGGCGCGCCGCACAGACGATGGGGAAGAGGATGTACGTCATCATTCCCCATCACCATAGCAACGCGCCCAGCCCGCAACGCCACCGGAAGAGTACAGCGCATGCAGAAGGTGCTTCTGCGCATGTCAAGGCACAGATAGAAAAAACTGCAACTGATGCGTGAGTATTTAGCAAGGAGGTATATCGTAAATACAACCTAAAATCTAATCATAACTAACCTAAATATCCTGGAAGCAGTATGAATACACTGCCAAATGTATATTAACCACCTTATACCATAGTATCCGATACTATGGTATAAGGTGGTTAATATACATTTGGCAGTGTATTCATACTGCTTCTAGGATATTTAGGTTAGTTATGATTAGATTTTAGGTTGTATTTACGATATACCTCCTTGCTAAATACTCACGCATCAGTTGCAGTTTTTTCTATCTGTGCCTTGACATGCGCAGAAGCGCCTTCTGCATGCGCTGTACTCTTCCGGTGGCGTTGCGGGCCAGGCGCGTCACTATGGTGATGAGGAATGATGACGTACGTCCTCTTCCCCATCGTCTGTGCGGCGCGCCGGCGGGCGTCATCACCGGGCGGGATATCATGCACCACGGTGCTTCGATTCGCTAATGAGGGTCCTTAGCTGCATATATAGTCCGTTTTCCCCGCTTTTAAGCCACGCCTCCTGACGAAGCCGAGGACGGTGAAACGCGCGTCGAGGCTTCTGCGTGGTTCACCGGTGTTCCATCACTTTGCCTGCACCATGTCTGAAGGTAAATGGTTCACTGAATGATCTTACTGGGGTGTCTATTGCGGTTTTGCTTAAATGCACTTCACTCATTTGTCATCCTGCTTATCCTGATGCTCAGTAGTTTATTTATACCGATAGGTTATTTGTACCGATATATCAGCCATTGATTATGGTCATTACTGATACCATTTAACCCCTGACGGTAGGCTTGGATCAGTGCAGTGCTTAGGGCGCATATATTTGTTTTTCGCCCAGTGCTGCTATACCGGTGGCCACGCAGTTTTCATTTTCTCTGGTCGGCACCTATCCATCTTCATATTGCCGAGACCCTTTAGCTGTCTTTTTACCTTATGTCCCCTTTTTGTCTGCATATTTTCATTTGTGTAATAAAATTATATATTTTCATTAATACCCCGTTTTTTCTCCTTAGTGGTACTTTTGGGCATTTATATATGATTGGTGGTTATCTCTTCATATGATTAACCCTTACATTGGCGATTTTGCCCAGACCCAATTGGGAACTTTTTTGGTCTTGTGTATATAGCTTTAGGGGTATGGTCCCAAGTAGCTATGGTGACCATTTTGTAGGTTTTTATTTTTATTTTTACTTCTAAGATAACTGTCAGCTGACAAGTATCTCTCCCGACTCCAGCAGATGCATAGCCAAGCCTGAATGTGTTTTCAATTGAGAAAGTGCAGTAAGCTGCTGTCAGACATCACTGGCAGTGAAGTATCGCCTTGGAGAACAAAAGGATGGACCATTGGAAGTCAACAAAGTTTATCCTTCATTTTTCCAACATTATCCATCAAGGGAGATTCAGGAGGCCTCTATACAGATTAGTTGGTTGACTTTTCCTTCCAAAATCACATAGAGCAGACCATCGAGAGTATATGGAATAAAAAGATCTCTTTATTATCATATGAGCTGGATGATTTGAGTTATATGGTTTGTTTCAAGTAGGAGAAAAGATTAGATTTCAAAGTGTGAACATGCCTGTAATAAATAAACATAAATTGTGACAAAACACCAGTCATTACATACAGATTTGATTCCTAAGGACGGATCACCCTGTGCCCAAAGAAATATACCCGATTAGCACAAATTACATGCTATTTTCTTTGTCCAGACATTTACTGTGTGCTACTGATCATTATTCTATCTTCCATTAGACAGAAATATTGGTGACATTATTTTTCTTATGTGTTTTTGATGTCTGATAGATGTGGAATATTCAAGTCGTACTTAAAGAGAAGAGACTCATTGCCTTGTGACACATTGTCATGCTCTACTCCCAAACAACTTGGATCTAATATTCTGTAACCTCTGTTCTAAACTCATGGAGACATGAAAAAGAGAAGTAGCAAAATCAAAAATACTTAAAAATGTATAGTGACTACATAAATTTCAAGACTGAACAGAGAAGGGTCAAGTAAGTACAACCAAAATGGGGCCCATCTGCCGTAGCTGGTTCATGCTATCACAAGTAACCACTTAAGGTACCGTCACATTAAGTGACGCTGCAGCGATATCGACAACGATGCCGATCGCTGCAGCATCGCTGTGTGGTCGCTGGAGAGCTGTCACACAGACAGCTCTCCAGCGACCAACGATGCCGGTCCCCAGGTAACCAGGGTAAACATCGGGTTACTAAGCGCAGGGCCACGCTTAGTAACCCGATGTTTACCCTGGTTACCATTGTAAACGTAAAAAAAAAACCAGTACATACTCACCTTCTGATGTCCGTCAGGTCCCTGGTCGTCTGCTTCCCGCACTGACTGTGAGCGCCGGCCGGCCGTAAAGTAAAAGCAGAGCACAGCGGTGATGTCACCGCTGTGCTGTGCTTTACGGCCGGCCGACGCTCAAAGTCAGTACGGGAAGCAGACGACCAGGGACCTGACGGACATCAGAAGGTGAGTATGTACTGGTTTTTTTTTTACATTTACAATGGTAACCAGGGTAAACATCGGGTTACTAAGCGTGGCCCTGCGCTTAGTAACCCGATATTTACCCTGGTTACCATTGTAAAACATTGCTGGCATCGTTGCTTTTGCTGTCAAACACGACGATACACGTCGATCTGACGACCAAATAAAGTTCTGGACTTTCAGCAACGACCAGCGATATCACAGCAGGATCCAGATCGCTGCTGCGTGTCAAACACAACGATATCGCTATCCAGGACGCTGCAACGTCACGGATCGCTATCGTTATCGCTGCAAAGTCGTTTAGTGTGAAGGTACCTTTAGTGTTGCCATTCTTCCAACCATTTCCAGTGGTGACATAATTCTTTTAGCTATTTCCACCTCACTTGTTTGATAAAGTTACTGTGATTTTAAATGGCATAGCTTATGTACAAGTTCATATAATTTAGAGTAGAAGTTGGTAAGGACAATCCTGGATTTTACCCCCTCCTCTCACTCTGAGCCATACAATTTATATAGTAAATACACCATCGTATACCACAGTATAGTAAGTACACTATTGATGGGTCCCATATTTTTAACCAAGTCAATATAGAACTCAACCATTTCAATGCATAAAATGTATATTTGAAAAATCAGAAATAACAAAAAATAAAATAGTCTACCTCACATAAACTCAAATAATAGGCGTGTTTCTCATTAAAGACCCATCTGGGTTAGATAACACTTAGATCACGCTGCCCATGCAGGGCATTCACTGATTTTAATAGATGCACTATAGTGGTTTGTTTCCAACTACACCTTTTTGAATGGTTTGCAGTTAGAGATAAGCGAATTAGGGAAAATTCATATTCACTAGTAGTAAGCGAGTATACTCGTTGCTCGGGTTTTCCCCGGAGCACGCTCCGGTGACCTCCGAGTATTTATGACTGCTCGGAGATTTAGTTTTCATTGGGGCAGCTGAATGATTTACAGCTACTAGCCAGGCTGAGTACATGTGGGGGTTGCCTGGTTGCTAGGGAATCCTCACATGTACTCAGCCTGGCTACTAGCTGTAAATCATTCAGCTGCCGTGATGAAAACTAAATCTCCGAGCAGTCATAAATACTCAGAGGTCATGCGAGCGTGCTTGGGAAAACCCGAGCAACGAGTGCACTCACTCATCACTAATATTCACCTGTTTGCTTGGATTTTCCAGGAAAATGTAATTTGCAGAGAATTTATTATCTAATGAGTAATAGGTTGTATTCCATATTCAGGCCCCTGGGGTACATTGTTCCCAGTTGTCTAATCCACATAATTTCTTTTCATTTCACAAGTTTAATTCTATCCTCACCTCACTTTGGGTGTAAGATGAGTTGCCCCACGGGCTAGGGGTACCCGGTACCGGGTCCCACTGCTTCACAGGGGGATGTCACGGTGGCTGCGACCCGGTCCATGGCCCAGGGCGCTCATGTAAAAGGGAAAGGTCTTTAAAGGGATAAAGTTTATATTCGTGATGTCACCTGTGGTATTCGGTCAGGGTAACCGACGCTGCTTTAAGGGGTCCGCTGGGGTGATGTTATGGCAGCTAGATGGTATACCTTCCCACAGGTGAAGTATATTCCCAGGGCTTCCCGGTGTGTGGATGGTGAATGGCGCAGTGAAGAACGAGGACACAAGGTTGCAGTCTCCTTACCTTTACTAAAAACTTCAGCATCCACAGTCCAGAGCAGCAGATCACAGGGCAGGCAGAGTCCAGCCAGTTTGGAGGCAAGTCCAGAGTTCCCTTTGTCCAGGTGGAAATCAGTAGCCTTCCCTTGCGCTGCGGTGTAGTCCTTTACTGCCTATGGCTTCACATAAGGGTCTCACAGATGTGGTGTTTTCGCTCTCTCTGTCCCCCGTATAGAATTGGACAAAACCCATATGACTGGTGACTTGAGCCTGTTTATAGGGTCTCTTAGATAACCCGGCTCTGTGGGTGTCACCGTGCCTCCTGGGTGTAGGTGTGGACAGGTAACCTGCAATTAGCTGTCCTGACGGTCTCTGAAAGAGGTCCTAACTCCCTCGGTGTTCCGGCTACCAGGATTTTGCGCCTCAGAAGGAGGCAGCCTGTTAGCGGCTGGTCCCCTTCTGGTATCCTCTCCTTTGCTTCGACTTCATTCACCCTCACTGCAATACAATTCTGCCTTTCAATGTCTCTTTCTGGGAGCTGCAGCTCTGAGGGTATGCACTGCTCCGTTAAACTACTGTCTGGAACTTTCTTCTAACAGAACTCCTGTCTGGAGCTCTGTCAGGAACTAACTAACGTTCCATACAGACTACCAGTTATATATATGTGGGGAATGACCTAATAAATAGGAGCAGAAGCTCCCCCTGGTGGCCTGGAGTATGAAATGTTTTGCATGTTTGTGATACCTGGATGCAGTTATCCTTTCTTGCCTCCAAACGTAGCATCACTCTCCCCAGGAGGAAAGCAATACCACTGTGATGACCAGGACTCTGGGGCACCACAGGTACACTGTCTACAATCTGAAATCTAAGGTGACTGGCACCATGTTTATGCTCACAAAATTGCTTAGGGATAGAAATCTGAATTTTCTTAGTTCTAATATTGGACTTGTGTTGGTCCATACATTGTCTCCCTAGCTGTGTGGTCTCTCCAACATATTTAGCTGGGACTTCCGTCTGTAATGAGGCCTGGGATGGATCTGCACAAGAGTGTGAATGGTCAAAACTAGTGATGAGCGAGTATACTCGTTACTCGGGTTTCTCTGAGCACGCTCGGTTGGTCTCCGATCATTTCGGCAGGCTCGTAGATTTAGTTTTCGTCACTGCAGCTGCATGATTTGGGACTGCTAGAGCTTGAATACATGTGGGGGTTGCCTGTTTGTTATGGAATTCCTACATGTGTTCAGCCTGTCTAGCAGTCGCAAATCATGCAGCTGCGACGACGAAAACTAAATCTCCGAGCACATCCAAATACTCGGAGACCACCTGAGCATGCTTGGGGAAACCCGAGTAACAAGTATACTTCCTCATCACTAGTCAAGATATCATGACGTCACAACTTCAGGGACCTTGCACGTACAGGCACAGTACCATCCTGTGTTTCATCAGAGCCAGAAGTGCCTACTCAATGTGAGAAGCCCCCTGGTTTACGTATTGCAGCTCTCACGACAGGGAACAGAAGATGTTACAAGGACCAGTTGAGTGACAGTGAGGAGCAGAGGTACTGGAGAGTCAAGAGTTAAGGTGAGTATAACAATTTTATTTGAGTTTTCAACATTTTAAAGTCCCTTTACGATTCAGAAACATGTAGCTGAATTAGCGCTGAAGCAAATTTTAAAAATCCGCATTTTAACGCCAAAAAATTTGAGTAGAAATCAATTTCACTCAAATTTATTGGTAATCTCTATTTACTATTTTTGAACATATTTGTAACTTTAATGTTTCTGCATGTGTGAGTAGTAAAGCCTATATGCCAGTAGGATAGATTGGCCCCTCAGTGATAAAGCTGCATTCCTGACCATGTATTAAACCTTCCATACTTGAGCTGCTTCATTAATCAAACTTAAATAGTTCTGAGAAATGTCAGTGATGCTATGATAGTTCCTGCGGTCCTGTTTTTACAGTTTTCCACATACAATCATTTGTCATTTTACACAAATACTCTGAAAAGAAAACCCCATCAGTCAGTCCTTATATTTTACAATTAAAATAACATTGCAAATTCCTTGGCTAAGAGCCGCAACTCCTGAATATCAGAAAATATCATAGAAATGACTTATAACCAACTTGCGTAGTCTTCATTGTAACATTAGAGACAGAGACATTTGATTAGTCACCAACTAAATTATCTGGAAATACAGATGGCGAGGCGTTGTGAGTGCCCTAAAAGTAGATTTTCACACACAATTGCTTAACTGACATTTGTAAATGTCAAAAATTGGAAAATTCAAAAAGTTAATTTATGGTAATATGGATTCCTTAGGTTAAAAGCGTTCTGACATTGTACAGCACTTGTTCTGAGAGGCCCACTGCCAGGAGGAAATTAATTTTATTCCCCCCGTGGCAGCGTTCGGCTTACAGTCATGGGGGTGGCGCCAGTGCATGTTCAGTCATTGCTCTGTGTGTAGTGAGTAGTAGCTGTAACCGCGCCTCCGGAATTGACTGAAAGCTCGCTCATCATTAGGGCAGGCTCTCAGTCAGTGCTCTGTACGAGGTTACAGCCACCGCTCATTATACACAGCTCAGGAGTATTCTATGTAAATGATACATGAAGAGACATAAATAATAGGTAGGTGGGAATCGGTAACACATTTCACATTGGGACCTGGGAGCTTCAAGGTATGCCACTCATGGTGGACATTTTTAGGATGTCATCATGGACAGCGTTTTGACCACCTCTGGCCAAGTTTGGCTCTTCTCACCCTCGTAATAGCAGTGGAATAGTAACAAAAATCATTTTGTTTATCAGACTTTAATTAATTAATATAGTAATACTACACCAATTTTATCTCAATCCAGATCTACAAATGATGTGAACAAATTACAGAACTATATTGCTATTTATTACATAAATCAAATGAGAGAGAATCCTGTACAGCAGCTTTTTGGGAAATCAGTTTGTGTGATTCTATCACAATTATATTTTGCAGCCAGTTAAGTCAAGTGCCTTTCTGATAAATATGTTCTGTGCATTGTATTACATATGTGTGATGATAACAGAGTGGAGGTGGATTTCTTCATTGTCAGGCAGGTCTATGCTTGTTGTATATATAAATGCAAAAATAAACAAAATGAATCCACCAGAGGAACTGATTCATTACATTTCCGCATAAGAATGGCATTTGTATACATTCCACAGAGAACTGGATTACAGACCTGACCTTTAACTTGGTGTGAAAGCCATACTTTGGGCTTTCCAGTAAGCACTTTACAACCCTTAAGTGACCCAATGTTTATGCTTCAAACAGAGGCAGGCTTCCATCCACTTCAGTTCTTCTAACTAAAATATTGTCATATGTTTTATTTTAGTGTGAGCATCTGGGCCCTGTTTTGCAGATTTATATTAAAAGTGTCATTGTTTTTGTTTGTTGGTTCCCAGCACTTAATGGTGTTATTTATTTGGATGTACAACATCTGGAGGTGACACAATATTGTGTGAACGTCTTGTAGATAAGAGGAGCTTGGACTTTGCAGCTTTTCTTGATGCTTTGTCCTGTTTACAAAAGGACTTACATGAGTGCATGAGTCATTTTTGGATAGATTTTTTTACAAGGAATTTTTGACATGTTTTACAAAATACTTATTTATACTTCTCAGTAAAATTAATTTCAAATTGAATAGGGATCTAAATGTTCAGGGTACTGTAGTGGGAACGATATTCGTGCCTGAATTTGGCATAATGAAAAATTATTTATTCTGCATGTTTTCTATTTCTTTCATAGTTAATAGGGATATAGTCAGAGGGAACAGATATCGCAGGCCCCAGCAGGAAACAGAGAGCTATGGGGAGCTGTCATAAAACTAGATACCTGACTGTGAAAATGCAATCACTGTGATTCCAAATTCTGGAATTCTTTAGCCAGATCCTGTAACATCTGGCCAGATTTGCCACCTGATCACAAAGCATGTAAACTGGATCCATAAAGGAGCAAAAGAAAAAAATGTAAGGGCCAGTTTGAATGTGATGCTGAGTCACTTCTAATGGGCAAGCCATGAGGTGGCGAATTCAGGGAATCCAAGGTCAAATGGTAGGAGGGTACATTATAAACAAAAGGATCAAAGGATCATAAAAACAGATAGCCAAAGCTAAATCCAAGGTCCAGAAACAAAGATCAGAATATCAAGCACAGAGCAAATACACCACTGAGCTAAAAGCTACAATTGGCAAAGTCTGATACTAGCTAGCCAGCTATATAGAACGGGTGACATCTGTAAGTCCCTGCAGGCCCAGCCAGATTGGGCAGCTGGGCTGTCACTCACAAGACTGACAGCTCAGCACGCCCTTGTACTATAGAGCAGCTGACCTTGGTAGACATAGGCATACAGGATCAATATAAGGATGTAACTATAGTGGGTATAGGGGTTACAGCCTAACCCACACTCTGAAGTTTTGGGGGGCTCATAGGAAAAGATCAATATTATGAAAAATCCATGATAGTTTGGGCTCACAAGCTCCAAGTTATGCCACTGACCATGACTTCAGCAATAGAACATAAAAATAAATGAGGTTAAAGTCTTTTCCAGATGGGTATGGTATATTAAAGAGATGATATGCTCTATAGGTAGAAGAGTAATTGGATCTGAGTAAGAAGACTGCACATCAATAGCTCCAAAAAAACAAAAAAAGGTCAAGTTTTTAAAGACCTATTTCTCATATTGTATGACAGAATTTTCTTGAGCTTTTCAACAGCCTAAGGTGATCTTATGATTTATTATTCATATTCCTATGGATTTCATTGCAGAAAGCGGGTCACTGGGAAAAAAAGGTCTAACATTTTGGAACTCATCCTTATTAGATGGTAAAAAAGGTATGTTAATGAGGTACAGTGGATAGACAATGACAGGTTTCTCTGTTCATGTCAATATCTCCGAAACTCATTTCATTTCCAAGTTTTAAGCTGCACAATGAAATCTTGGATATAATGTTGATAGTATTTTCCATGTTATGCAAACTAGAGTGATATAATATGATATGCTTTGCAAGGCTGAGATAATTTGTTGGAAACTCCTCAAAATCAGAAAGTTTTGAATTGGTTCTTCAGAAATAAAAAATGATGTCTTATTTATTAGGAGTAAAGAAAAATTTGGCCAGAATTAGGTTAATTAAATCTTTTGAATATCTGGGAACAATGTACACCTACTAAAATTAATATAACCAATAACCCGGCCTAGATTGCTGGCACTTCCAATTAATTAAATCCTACAAAGCAACGGAAGCACTAGCCAAAATTCAGAAAAACCTACAACATATTTTATTAGACATATATATTACAATACACTTAAAATGAAGGAGATACAGATACAAAAGAGCTGCATGCAAAGAGCATTGCACTCTAATCAAAAAATTCATATATAAGTCAAATTATATATCACAAAATCCAAAATTTGTACTCAGGGTATTCCTAGGGAAATATATTAGCTATTAGCCATTTATCAAAATGATCAAACCCATAGAAGACCCTGGACTAATTTTTAAGCCAACCTGTTAATAATCATATTGTTCATATAGTAGCACTGAAACTGCTCCATTTAGCTGATTGGTGGATAGTGCCACAGTGCATGAAATAAGTTAAATATCCCATTTAAAAGAAATTAATGTTGCCAAGTGCAAATATATTCTTGTATTTTTTTATTTTATTTTTATATTCTTTTTAATTTTATTTTATTTTTTCATTTATTTTATTTTTTACTTTTATTTTTATTTTATTTTTTTTATTTTTTTATTTAAAAAAAAAAAAAAAACATTTTATTTTATTTTTTCATTTTTTATTTTTTTTAATTATTTCATTTTTTATTTTTTTATTTTATTTTTTTATTATTTTTATTCATTTATTTTTTATTAAAATGGAGCAGTTTCAGTACTACTATATGAACAATATGATTATTAACAGGTTGGCTTAAAAATTAGTCCAGGGTCTTCTATGGGTTTGATCATTTTGATAAATGGCTATTAGCTAATATATATCCCTAGGAATACCCTGAGTACAAATTATTGATTTTGTGACATATAATTTTACTTGTATATGATTTTTTTTAAATTAAAATGCAATACTCTTCATTTTAAGTATAATGTAATATATATGTCTAATAAAATGTTGACGTTTTTCTGAATTTTGGCACTTGTTTACCTATTAAAATTACTTAATTCTTTTCTTGGAGTTGGATTTGGAAGATAAGTTGCATTTGTAGGAAGCCTGAGGATACTACATTTATTTGAAATAATTTCAAATGATTTCTAAGGACAAAGGATTATGGATGAGTGAATAAATTCGAATGACCATGGACCAGTGGTGATGTCAGTATTCTGTGGCTGCTGAGTGGAAACCCTGCGAACCTCCGACTACCTCCAGAATTAGCTGGCCTAGTGCAAAGTCATCATTGTGGCGTGACATGGATGTCAGCATGATGTGACCACTGAACCAGAGTCCTGCTAATCAATTAGTTCATCTTTACAAAGAATAGCTCAACCTTATAGAGGATGGCCCAGATGGAATACTTCAACATTTTATGCATCTGTCACAGGCATGCCATGACAGAGAGGGGTCAGAAGATCATGGTGTCTGGCTACATATGCACCTGCACTGGTTGGATCTGCTTTGCCTTCCAATTAGCTGTGCAAGGGTTTAACAGTTCTGTTTGGCTCCTGGAGCTCTGCATCCTGAGTTTTCTCAGCTGTTCTGATTTCTCCACTCCCCTCTGGTGTAAAGACTCACCTCTTTGCTTGAGTAGTTGCCATAGACAACTTGCTATAACCTGGTTTGGTGCTGGAGGTGTGAGCTGTGTGAAGATAGGTCATCTTGGAGTTGTCTCTAGAGATATCTGTTTGTAAGTTAAGGCTGAGTCACACATAACGATATCGTTAACGATATCATTGCAACGTCATGCTTTTGGTGACGTAGCAACGATCCTGCTAACGATCTCGTTATGTGTGACAGCGACCAACGATCAGGCCCCTGCTGGGAGATCGTTGGTCGTTGGGGAATGATCAGGACCATTTTTTGGTTGCTGATCACCCGCTGTCATCGCTGGATCGGCGTGTGTGACGCCGATCCAGCGATGTGTTCACTTGTAACCAGGGTAAATATCGGGTTACTAAGCGCAGGGCCACGCTTAGTAACCTGATATTTACCTTGGTTACCATTGTAAAAGTTAAAAAAAAACAGTACATACTCACATTCTGATGTCTGTCACGTCCCCCGGCGTCCACAGAGTTAAAACTGCTTTCGGCAGGAGCACTGCTAATGCACGTGCTGCTGCCAAGAGACGTCACCGCTGTTACTGCCGGCGCTGACACATTCAGTGCAGGGAAGCTCTAGGCAGCAGCGCGTGCATTAGCAGCGCTCCTGCCGAAAGCAGTTTTAACCCTGTGGACGCCGGGGGACGTGACAGACATCAGAATGTGAGTATGTAGTGTTTTTTTTTTAACTTTTACAATGGTAACCAGGGTAAATATCGGGTTACTAAGCGCGGCCCTGCACTTAGTAACCCGATGTTTACCCTGGTTACCCGGGTGCTGCAGGGGGACTTCGGCATCGTTGAAGACAGTTTCAACAATGCCGAAGTCGTTCCCCGTGACCGTTGGTCGCTGGAGAGAGCTGTCTGTGTGACAGTTCCCCAGCGACCACACAACGACTTACCAACGATCACGGCCAGGTCATATCGCTGGTCGTGATCGTTGGTAAGTCGTTTAGTGTGACTTAGGCTTTAGTTTGAGTGCCTTCCTAAAACTTATCTCCTATTTGGTTAGCCTCACCTTGTCCTTCCTTTTCTGTAGTCTGGTAGCGCGTTCAGTGCTGTTTTTTATCCTTATCTGTTTCCCTTTGTGTCTTTATGTTAGAGCAGGACAAGTGTTCCTGCTACCATACACTAGTCAAGGTCGTTTTGGGGGTAAGAAAGGGATAAGAACGTGATCGCCGCATGGAGTGAAAGAAGCCATCTAGGGAAGCTAGGTAGATTAGAATTGCGCAGAACAAGTGTCAGGGATGCCTCCCTTTAAGATTTCCCTCATGGCAGAGTTCCCCTTCCTCTCGTTTTGCAGCTGGGCGCCGATCAGCAAGGGCTGTAGCTTGTCCCATAGTGGGGCTCAAAATTCGATTAACCTCTCTTAGGGTATGTGCACACGTTGCGGATTTGGCCCTGCGGATCCGCAGCAGTTTTCCATGCAGTGTACAGTACCATGTAAACCTATGGAAAACCAAATCCGCAGTGCACATGCTGCGGAAAATTCAGAGCGGAAACGCTGCTGTTTATTCCACAGCATGTCAATTCTTTGTACAGATTCCGCAGCGTTTTACACCTATTCCTTAATAGGAATGCGCAAGTGTAAAAACGCAGGCGAAATCCGCACAAAAACTGCACAAAATCCACAGGGAATCCGCAGGTAAAACGCAGGGCATTTTGACAATGTTTTAACACATCACAACCTTTTTTTTAAAATTAAAAAACAAAATGTATAATTTTGTGATTTTCTTAGTGACTACTGGGACTTTTTAAAACTTATTGGTGCCCAATTCCTCATTGCATTTTTGACATTGATTTTGCTGTGAATACTGAATACCTCTTGATTAGTGACTTTTTGATTTACATCAAATTCATCAAACCATTTGACTCTTTTTTTTCAAGTTGTCTTTTGTGAATTATTTAGTTTCATAATTTTTACGTCAATATGGCTGTTCCAGATGTTTTAGATTGATTCATAAAATATGACTTTTTTGCAAATTTGGCACAACGCTACTCCAGTCTCCTCTGAAGTGATTTTATGCACGTTAGATAAAAAGACATGTTTTTTTAAAAAACATTTTGAAAAACTTGCAATTTTTTTGTGAAAAAGATGCAAAAACAGTTGAAGGCAGAAAAACAGAAAATTTTGAGCTTTGCGCAAAAATCATGAATCCCATGTGCTATTTGGGCGCAAAAAAAAGTAAAAAGAAGAAAAGTGACTTAAAAAAGAATGCAAATTTTGAATGGGGTCCATACTTTCTGCCCTCTTAGCAGGAGTTTTTTGCAAGGCTTCTCATCATTAGAGGGGGGCTAAAATAACGATTAATAACTCTATACACTGCTAATGATACAGGATCCATCATTTATACTAGGTAATGTCACAGCTGACCCTGCTACCCTCCCCTTGAAAATGACTTTTGCACAGGCTCATTAGATGCTTCAATATAACAGATAGAGTCAGGATCTGACCATTGTGGCTCTGTATATGTGTTGTTTCCTGAAACACAAATTATAAAGTATGAGTCTAAAAGAGCCCCTTTTACCAGGGTGCAAATTTCAGGACTTCTATAACGATGACATCATTTTCTGATGACAGCTTCCCTTTAAACACATTTACCATGTAGCTCCAATTTCATAGGAAGCTAATTAAAATATGAATGTTTTTGAAGTGTGGTAGGAAACCGGAGATCTCAAAAGAAACCTACGCAAATAATGGGAGAACATGCAGATGTTGCTCTTGGTTACATTTGAACGCCATTCCATGGAGCTGCAAAGTAACAGTACTTATCTTTGAGCAACAGTGCTGCCCATAAGAAATTACAGTATGACTTGCCATTAATATATTAAACATTGTAAATACAATAATTACTATTAATAATAATAATTGATATCAATAGTAGTGGTAATAGTAGTAAATTCATCAGTGCAGTGCTACCTTAAGACACTCGTTATTTTTTACCTTTCCAAGTGAATCCATCTCCATGTGGTTGTATGATAATATGGTCCTGGACCGATGAGCTTGAAAAAATGTCACTACTGCCAAAATCTAATTAAAATTCTTATGTAATATTTTCCAGTAATGTAACAGTAACACGGTTCTGCCATGAATGCAGGGTGGCATGGCCCCACATTGAGAAGGAATTTTCACTTCCCCAGTGAGCCATAAACATTAGATTCAGAGCTGACCTCATTGCAATGCAGTGTCATAAGATTGCTGGAAGTAACAGAAATACAGATATTTTCTCATATGGCACAGTTTAGAGAAATGATTGTTTGTAGAGAGGATACCCTGTGGGGGATATTTGGAACATAGATGATAATAGCAGTAGGGATCCTCTCTTCTGTTATCTTCCAAAGAACAAATATACAAACTTTAATTGAGATGTCACTAAATGAGCAATAGCAGGGTTGTATCCAGTAATTGAGGAGCCCATAGTAATTCTTGAAGTAATGTCTCACCCTCCACAACATGTGAGAGTAGGAAGAACTAGGATCCATAATGCTGGAAGTACCTGGTGCCAGAGACCTGCACTGGGTGGTAGTGGCGGTCCTTTCCTCCTCTCCGCCAATGCCCCTTGGTGCAACAAGCACGCTCATAGGCTATGAGGACTACTTATAAATGTATTACCTATATAGTTCCTAGTCTAAGTATAGGTCACATACAAAACATCATAGATAAGCTACCAAAGAAAGCATGACTGCGACCATGCAATAATGCAAAAAATGACAAACTTTATTGAAAAATAGATAAAAACATGTTAAAATGCAATACAAAGAAACCATTCAATGTAGAGACAAAAAGAAGAGAAAGGGCAAGGCAGCTGGAAACCCCAAAGGACAGTACAACGCAGATGGTTATATAGAGAGATGCATGAAAAGAATTAAACACAAAAAAAGAAATAGAAAGAAATATAGAAAGAAAAGTCTGGAAAAAAATAGATCAATGAATGACACCAGTGTAAGATGTAATATCTCATAGTGCGAAGTGCAATAAGTAAAAAAACAGTAATAACATGAAAATGCATCAATCTGCTGATAGGTAACGTGCATATACTGATAGCTGATGTCATTCAGCACAGAAAGATGCTCCAAAAAGTAATATATTTACTTTTTTGTATCATAAACAAATGCCTGGTAGCAACCAAAGTAAGGAGGAATCCAGATGCCCAGCCAGCCCCATGCCTGTTTCACACTGTGTGCTTCATCAGGGGTGGAATCGAATTATAAATATTTAGCAAGATGACTTTTCTGTAACACCTACCTTCTCGTTTATTGTGTCTGCTGCTCCTTCCATTAGTTTGTTCACACTGTTTCAACAGGTTATGGCAAGAGGCAAGGGCATACAGCAGCAAACTGTGTAATTATAATGTGGGACTCCTGGAGAGAGGGTGCCTACACTAATTTGGTGACATTTTATTTTGATGGGTGGTGAATTAACCAGAGGATCAGTGAAGGAGAAAGGCTAGTTTAGTAGTTCTTCAAGTCTTAAAGAAGCATTCCGGAGAAATGTTTTATTCCATAAACCTGTATTGATATGTATGTGATATAGTTGTAAGTGAGATAATATACTCACGAATCACCATCTTCTCTAGTTTTAAGCACCGCTCCGGTCACCTTCTTACTCACGTGATGGCTATTTAGACTTTCCAGAACACACTTGGGTCTATGTGCTAGCCGGAAGTCATTTTTAGAGTGTAAGCCTATGGAGTGTCAGAACGAGGCTCACACATAAACCCTAGAGGGGTTAACATTCACGTTGTCAATATGGAATGTCTTCAAACCTCCTGACATGGTTTACATTAATTAGACAGTGTATGGGCTTATGCAGAAGACAGTATTTTCGGTCAGAGTGTGATCCCATAACATTGGTTTGAGTGCAATCCAGTGTTTTTACGGGCCGTGCACATGTCAGATTTTTTCCGGTCTGGGGAAAAAAAAATGCAGCATGCCCAAGTTTGATCTGATATTTGGATCGCATTCAACCATTGATTTCAAGGAGACTGTGGAAAACATCGGACTGCATTTTGATGACATGAGTAAAGTCCGATTTCCATGAACTGCTAATGAAGGCAACTATCTGCCAGTTCTACCTGACGCCGGCTCAGAGCGGTCACCAACCGTTCTTACTGGCGAATCAACTGCTCCACGTCAACAGAGCAGCCATTCCTCTTCTGGGCTGATCTGTCGATGGAGAATGACTATCGACTTCATGTTGATTGACAGCTGGCTCTCTGCAGTTAGGCAGCAGAGAGCCGGCTGTCTTTCAACATGACATCAGCAGTCACACCCCGTCAACAGAGCAGAGAACAGAAGCCGCTGCTCTGTCTATGCCACATCAATGAAAGCCGCTCAATCACCAGAAGGAGCAGTCAGAGATCAGCGCCGGGAACAACAGGCAAGTAGTTAGCAACTACCTGCCTGTTAGATCTTAGACCGGTAGTAAAAAATTATATTGTCTGCCTTTCATAAAAGCCTTTAATGGAGTTATCCAGGACTATAAGTATTTGTATTCCCTTTCTGTCTATGGACATTCCATAAACTTATATATTAAGGAGCAATATGTTCATAGACCGACTCTAAAACACACCACCAAACATTTGTAAATAAAATCTGTGAACAAAGAAATGTTCTTTATTAATACATTAATAATATTATTATATAAAATTCTTTTCTCCAAGAAGACTTTACAATGGTCTGGGAAATGTTATAAATTGTAAAACTCAGCTAGGATCATTATGTGGCTACCAGAACAGTAAAAGGTTAAGACTGGAGGATCAGTTCACTGAGACAAGTCCTAACAAGGTAATTGTGAGGGGAAGAAGTGGTTTGGCCGTAACAGTCTTTATGCTGTCGCTTCCAGGCTGGAGGTGGGTTATTTCTCTGCCATTCTGATCCTGCTGGTTTCTCATCTGTTTATTAAATGGAACGTCGTCGATATCCAAATCATAGTCCAAATCTAAAAATAAGAAAACAATAATTAATTATACTGCAAGCCTAATGAATGCCCCTGAAGGTTTACACAACTTATTTTTGGTTAAATTTAACCATTCATTAAGGATTAAAAACAAATTCAATTGGCAAAAGTGAAATAAAAAACCAAGAGTGTAAATACTGAAGACTAAATTTTCCAGTGGGATATGAATTTTTGATCATTTACATCGTGGTCCCCTATCAATAATAGCAGACTATGGAAGCTCGAGTAAAGGTACCGTTACACTAAACGACTTACCAACGATCACGACCAGCGATGCGATCGTTGGTAAGTCATTGTGTGGTCGCTGGGGAGCTGTCACACAGACAGCTCTCTCCAGCGACCAACGATCAGGGGAACGACTTCGGCATCGTTGAAACTGTCTTCAATGATGCCGAAGTCCCCCTGCAGCACCCGGGTAACCAGGGTAAACATCGGGTTACTAAGTGCAGGGCCGCGCTTAGTAACCCGATATTTACCCTGGTTACCATTGTAAAAGTAAAAAAAAAACACTACATACTCACCTTCTGATGTCTGTCACGTCCCCCGCCGGCGGCTTCCCTGCACTGAATGTGTCAGTGCTGGCCGGCCGTAAAGCAGAGCACAGCGTTGACGTCACCGCTGTGCTCTTCTTTACGGCCGGCACTGACAGCCAGTGCGGGAAGCTGATGGCGGGGGACGTGACAGACATCGGAATGTGAGTATGTACGTTTTTTTTTTTTTTTACTTTTACAATGGTAACCAGGGTAAATATCGGGTTACTAAGCGCGGCCCTGCGCTTAGTAACCCGATACTTACCCTGCTTACAAGTGAACACATCGCTGGATCGGTGTCACACAAACACCGATCCAGGGATGGACAGCGGGTGATCAGCGACGAAATAAAGTTCTGGACTTCTAGCTCCGACCAGCGATATCACAGCGGGATCCAGATCGCTGCTGCGTGTCAAACACAACGAGATCGCTATCCAGGACGCTGCAACGTCACGGATCGTCGTCGTTCTCGCTGCAAAGTCGCTTAGTGTGAAGGTACCTTTAGCAGGACTGAAAATGCTTATCTCATGTATGATCTCCCTGCCTGATGCCCTCTACCTCTCATTCCCTTAGGACTGCCAACTGTCCAAAAATTCCAGGACACACCATAAAAATAGGGCACTTTTTTTACCCTGTCCATAAAAAATTTGAGGTGTCCACTATTTTTTGGGCGCTGAAGAAACTTATACAGATTATTTTTACTGTAATTATCATAATTTTACAGTTCACAGTGAATGCAGCTGATGTAGTCATATCAGAAGAAAGGGTTATAGACATGGATCCTTTATAATCATAAGTTATTATGGTTTTCCAATGTGTTCGTAAAAACTATTATTTGTCTGTGATTTTTTGGTAATCTGTGCAGAAAAAAAAGAGGTCAACATGGCAACTCTGTGCTGCGTCAGCCACTGAGATCAGCAATCCAGTCTTTCTGCATCCATGTAGCAGCACCATTGGCTTGGGGAGAGCAGTGGTAAGCCTCAACCATGCCTTCCCAGCCTTTCCTGTGCCACTGTGGCTGCCAGCTTTAAGAAGACCAGCATGTTGGCATCAGTGGATGACTTAGTAACAAATGTATGCTCAATTTACAATGCCAGGGTAAAGAGTTTCCTTAATAGTTTGAAACCTTCAATATGTAAAGGGGATTTCCAAACCACACATAGATGTGGAAATATTTCAGGAAAGTAATCAAAGCATACATGCTACCAAAATGAGGACTGCAATGATGATTTCAACAAAGTCAAATAGGATTCAAATGAACTCTTAAAGGGGTTGTCCAGGACTACAATATTGTTACCTTATCCTTAGAAGAGTTCAATCATTTCAGATGCATGGTTTTCCAATAGGAGCAACGTCCACCAATTAGATATTAGCAATTCCCATGGTTTGCAGCAGTCCACAGTGTATCAGTCCAGAACAGTACAGTTCCATACTCTATGCAGTGACCATCTTCAGGTTCTGCAGATCTGCTCCTACTGAAGTGAATGGGAACTTAGCTACAGTACACGAGAATGATTACTGCACAATATTTGGAGCTGTTGTATTCTGGCACTAACTGCGTAAAGGTATCGGCAATTGGATCTTCTAACAGCTAATTAGTGTTGGTGGCTGGCAGTCATTGCTCTTTACAGGAGGCATTATTCCAATCTTGTACAACAAAATTTGCTTTTAGATGCACTGGACAGGGACAGACATATCATTGGTGTAAGTTGTGCAGATGCACAAGAGCCCAGTAGTTAAGGAGGCCATTTCCACCTCTAAAGCAGGTGGCATTGTGTATTATGATGAACTATTTGGCTGCTAAGGCCCATATACTATTCTTGCACAGGGGCCCTTATCTGTCTGTGTGCGCCAGTGATGCTGGAACTGGGCAATAGAAAAGTTTAAGGAAGCTCTGCTTTACAGGACATTTTGAGAGACTTGTGCAGATACTAAGGGGTTTGCCAATTCCTCTAGGGTCCTGGAGGTCTCTTTTATTTCTGGAAGCTGTTTCAGGGAAGTTTTTCATTGACACTCAAGTGATTAAACATTTATTAATAAGCCATCAATTCTAAATTTCTTGTAAAATGGTTCATCATTTGAGTTCATCAGACCCATAGATTTGATCAGAGAAGCTCCTAGGCAAAAATTTCCACCATCACTTTCCATGAGATAGACCTCGGGCAGTTTAATTTGAGCACTACAACATGAGGTTAAAAAAGGGATTATTGAATTTGCAAGATCTGTTATTTTTGTATTCTTAATGTGGCATACAGCGCGTCTCTGCAATGTCACTACTCAATACAACCCAATCATATCACTTATCTCCCAGTTCAAGAGCTTGCATGCAAAGTTTAGATAACCATGATAAATGACTCATTGATTGTATAAATAATTGCATTAATTTAATCTCTCCAGGCAGGGGAATGCCTGGTTTAGAAGAAACTTGATAAATTCCATTTAGTGACATAAAAGAGATGATTTTGCAAGATTTATTTTAGTCTAGAAACTTGTGGAGGTCAATTAAGTCAGACTAATCTAGTTAGAATAGAAACTTCTAAATTCCAGAGACTGTCCTGTGACCCCAAAAGGATCTAGTTCAGACAAGTCCTGTATCACTATTTGTGCAGATCAGTCTAACTAAAAGGTCATCTACTACATTCCAATAAACAATAAGGGGGCATGGGGAATTCAGGGGTCTGACCAGAGCTCCGCTACTCTAACTTTGGGAATTCTGAAAAAGCACTGAATTCTCCATTGCATAATAAAATGTGATAATTTACAATAACTCTATAGTCTTTGGGGTTGTCAACCATTGTGGACATTTTTGCTTAATTATCTGTATGTATTCTGGGCTGCAAATTATTTCTGTTATTATTATTATTTATATAACACCATTAATTCCATGGTGCTGTACATGAGAAAGGGGTTACATACAGAGTTATAGATATCTTTTACAGTAAACAAACTAGCAATGACAGGCTGGTACAGAGGCGAGAGGACCCTGCCCTTGCCGACTTACATTCTACGGGATGGGTGTTACTAAATATTTTCACCATTTGCCTTGCACAGTTTTCATGTTGCACAATCTATTGCTCGTTGCAAAATGATTTATCTGATAATCCACCAGTGAACTTATTCCGATGATCCAATAAGGAGTTTTTAACTCTTTTTCATCTGTCTTTATTTTAGATGCTCTAAACTGATTTATGACCACACATCACTTCAAAGATAAGTGTGGGGAGAAACAAGACTTCTAGAGCAGAGGTGTCAAACTGCATTCCCCCAGGGCCGCCAACAGGTCATGTTTTCTGGATTTCCTTGTATTGCACAGGTGATAATTTAATCACCTGCACAGAATGATTCCAGCACCTTGTGGAATGCTAAGGAACTCCTGAAAACATGACCTGTTGGTGGCCCTCGAGGAATGCAGTTTGACACCTCTGCTCTAGAATGTTATCAGAGCTGGAAGTCCCAGCCTAGCATGAGAGGTCCGGTTATTTCAGCTCAAGCAGTGGGGATCAGAAGATGAAGTGTAGACTGGAGAGGTGATGGTGAAGAGCGGATGACGTGAAGAGGTTTATAGTAAGCCTCTCATGAGGTTTATTTTTGTTATTTTTTGCACCTTACATTTATTTTGCTCTTGGGTCTGAAGAGACCTTAGAGCATAGTAAGGAACATTAACTTCTCTGCCAATCGAATTTCTCAGAAAATCCGTGCCAACAGGTAAAATTAATTTTGCCTGACCCCTGCTCATGTCTACTTGGGGATAAGAACACTTCCTCAGGCAACTAGATGAACTTCTTTTATGAAGTCATTTTTATCACGAAAGCCATTTGAATGTATCTAAATAAAAAACAATGAACCTATATCAAAGACCATAATTTGTCTACACTTTTGAGCATCTCCTTACTGGAAGTCCTTATTGTTTCCTATTCTCAATCTTATTAGAACAATGAGGACTTAATTCAGAATTTGTATATTTCATCCACATCGAAAAGTAGTTATAAATCGATCCGGAGGACATAACATATCCATTAGGTACATGGACAATCTATATATTTTATTTCCCCTGTAGACTGCAGGAAAGTTGCTTCTAGGGTGCCCCAAGGAAAACTGCTGATCGATGGGTACACCAGCAGCAATTGGCTCTATAAAAAGCTTTTTTGGGGGTAAACCCTGTTAACAAAATATTATTTCCAAGGTATATAAGTTTTAAAAAAATGTTTACTGCATTTTACCAATGTATTAATATTAACAACTTGCAAATGACTTGGTAAACACCCTCATGAGTATGTGATTATGATTGCTGTTTATGGAGCCTGTATTAACTCCTCATTTTATTTCCAAACTCTACATCTATTCTATTGCCAGTGCGGGCGGGGCATCCATCTTAGTATTGACACAGGTTTACATTAGCTGAAGGGGAGTTTTATTTGAAAGGGTTTTTTCAATTACATTTTAAAAGTTTCAGACCAGTTAAAAATATAATACATAATGTTCATCCTCACCGATTTCTCACAGGTCCAGTACTTACAGTACCCAATTCCAGGTTTGCTAATTGCCTGGATGGGCAGAACCCAGAAGTGCACACCTGATGAGCCCGGTAAGCACTGACACAGGATCGACATGGGTGAGTATAGTTTCTTTTATTATTTTTAACCAGTCTGAGCTCTGCAAATAATTTTGATGGGGTCAAGCGTAAGGCCCCTTTAATCTAAAACAATTGGTAGAATATTATTGTAATCCAAATAAATTTACAAAATATTAAGTTGACATAATTTGTGGGAACATGTGGGGTACCAAGACTGTGGTTACCCAATTGTCTCCTACTCGAAATATGAGGCTTGCTTGACCTCTATCTTGCTTTAATCTAAGGCAGAATTATCTATAGATCTGTGTGTGCTCAGCTGTAAACAGCGAGATCACTACACCTTCACGTGGGATGGTTGTGTTGGAAACATGGCTTCTCAAGAACATTACACAATTGCATTAGCACCAGCTTTGGACTCTTGCTGATAAGATTATGTCCCATGTTACACAGTAACACCTTTTCTAAAAGCAAGGAATACAAAGATATCCTGTTTAAATGTCCGTGTGATTTCTCAATTAAGGAACACTGGGGCTCGAATATTCTGCCGTGAACAAAGCAACAGGAACCAAAGTTTCTTCACACCTCATTAAGGGCCTTTATTGTATTAATTAGTATTGTAGTCAGTATGCATTTGCACATTTTAAGTAGTAAATGCAACCCACCCTCCACTCCTATTTTGTTTTTATGTTTTTAACAAAGTCACAGGACAATGCAACAAGCTACCAACTTTTCCACAGATGTTAATGCATCAATCAGCAGAAAGCATATAGCAATACAAGGACTATAATGGGGGTCCACAGTTTGTGGGCCTTCATAAACTTCCATGAGAAGCTATATTTTCCAAGTGCTTGTAAAATCTCATTAAGACTACCTCTGTGATTTTTCCTGTGCATAAAAACATGTATTGATTTTCAACACTCTTTTGGATGAGATCTTCATCAGTGTTTTGTCAGTGTGTCCATTTTTACCATCAGTATTTCATCTGTGGTTTTCTCATGTGCCAAAAAAATAGTATAACATCTACTACCCATTATATTGTTACACATGGATGGCACACAAATTGCACATGGATGACAATGTGTGCCGACATTGATTTTTCACGGACCCCTAGACATGTATGGGTAATTGTGACCTGTTACTCAGATCAAAGACCATCATGTCTCCATGATTTCTTTTATATGCAAGGTCTACAAAAACATTCAGATGTGTGAACATCTCCACAGGCTTTAATGGGTACATTTAATATACGTGAAAAACAATTGTAGAACACATATGTGAAAAACGGACGTCTGAATGAGGGCTACGTTGGTAGCATTGGTACTATGTGCCTGCATGTAAAAGTCAGAAGCAGTCAAAGGTACAATAGAATATAATATAATATTATGGCATATTTGGGATGAAAGTTGTCCAGATCGCATAAATAGGTGTGTGCGTGATCCCATAATTCTATAATCATAAGTGTAAAAACATGGGATCAACTTGTGGAAACAAGAAACCTTTTAACTTGCCAGTAGTCCAATTGTGATATACATTTGGCTGATCTGTACCTGTATGGAGGTGAAATATTGGCTGTCAGGCACAGCCAGACTCCACCTACAGACATCAGTTACAGGGAAAGACAATGTAAATAATGTAAAAAAAGGGCCATAATCAAAATGTTACACAGGTCTGTTATGTGGCCCAATATAAATAAAAGGTGTTACTGGAGAGACAAGACGCACAAAATAGGGTCTTATCTGGTAACAAGGGGGTATGGACAGAAAAATGGTATGCTCACCTGATAGGGTTGTGACATTCTCAACATCTATGGAAAGTACCCAGCCTGTAACGGTAAGCGGTATATCCGCTTTGTAAGACGCACCCCCATTTCCCCCCCAAATTTGGGGGAAATAAAGTGCGTCTTACAAAGCGGAAAATACGGTATGTCAAGGCTGCTGTAGGATCAACAATGGAATATAAAACAAATGGAGAAAGGAATACGATTATAGAAATCCGGGCTGACAATTGTCCAAAAACGATCATAGACAGAGATGAAATATGGTTGTGGTTTATTTTGTTAACGTGTTTCAAGGTTTTAAACCTCTCTTCATCAAGACAAAAATCCTTAAGGTTATTGTGGTTTTGTCCTGATCAAGAGATTGGAAACCTTGAAACGTCTTGATGAAATAAACCGCATCCATATACCATCTATGATCGTTTTTGGACTATTGGCAGCAAGGATTTCCATCACCATATTCCTTTCTCCATTTACATGAGGCCCATAATGTCATAGCTAGTCCAAAAATGCACATCTCCTTAATAATCCAAAAGAATAAAAATAAGTAAAAAAAAAGCAAAACAGTAAACGCACATAAAAACTGTCTTTTTAATACAACATTCTGCTAATAAAATATTCAAAAATTTACAAAATTAAATCTTCATGAATCGAGTATGAACATTTTCCAGGGAAAAAAAAATGCCAATATTTGAATGATTAAAAAAAAAGGTTCTAAATATCAAACCCACATGTACCAAAGTAAGCCCGGTAGTATCACAACATTAATAAAGGAAAATATCCTGGTTCTGAAAAGGTTAATATTTTTTCTTTTTCACAATAGGTATATTTGTCCTATGGAAAGACTACGAAGAATCACTATATGCTGACATCAGTACGTTTATGTTCCTTAGATATAATCAGTCCGGGATCCAAGAAGTATTGTTTCTCATTTCTTGCGGAGAGTGACATGATAAGCATGTCGAGGTGAGGAGACTTAAAGCCGCAATGCTCCTCTGGGAAATATGAAAATTGTCTCTTCAGAGAGGAAGAGGACTAGAACTTTATTGCCACCTATTGGAAGTAGCAATCCTAGCAGTCATTGTCGACCCTT
The DNA here is from genome assembly GCF_051348905.1 of Ranitomeya variabilis. Taxonomy (NCBI): domain Eukaryota; kingdom Metazoa; phylum Chordata; class Amphibia; order Anura; family Dendrobatidae; genus Ranitomeya; species Ranitomeya variabilis. The sequence continues at coordinate 332,268,792 of NC_135233.1, read as the reverse complement.
TAACGAGCCTTGTCACATGACTTAGGATAATAGCCAAACCAGAATCTCAATTTGCAGACACTGTGGTTTGGGGTACAGCCCCTCGTCAGTGCAAAGTGGAGATCTGGTTTGGCTGATTGAGAGGTGTCTGACCGGGATCCAAGAAGTATCGTTTCTCCTTGCGGAGAGTGACATGATAAGCATGTCGAGGTCTCAATCAGCCAAACCAGATCTCCACTTTGCACTGACGAGGGGCAGTACCCCGAAACACAGTGTCTGCAAGTTGAGATTCTGGTTTGGCTATTATCCTAAGTCATGTGACAAGGCTCGTTAAAGGGTTGACATTGACTGTTAGGATCGCTACTTCCAATAGGTGGCAATAGAGTTCTAGTCCTCTTCCTCTCTGAAGAGACAATTTGCATATCAGTCCCAAATTATGGAAATTTGTTCCATTGGTCATAGTAACAGATTGAGGATTTACTTTAAATTCTTGTCAACCGCTACGATCTCGTACAAGAAAATATATGTGTTCACACAAAGTTGCTCAATATTATTTAATTGCAATCCCCTCCACATAGAGGGTGCATGTACCACCAAACTAGAACCTACACTTAAAGTGTGATCTATAAGTAAATTGATCTCCACTCCGGTACTGATTTAAAACAACTAATTTTATTAAAGCACAATTTAAAACAAGTATATTAAAATTACTACATGTCAACAACGGTATAAATCCATTTGAGGGACTCTTAGCCTGAGGATAATGCTATCAGTAGATGTAGGCTGTATGCTAAATCAATATATTCATAATGGAGTCACACTATAGGAAGTGAGGATAAAGCTGACTCCCCAACCAGGGAAAGCATGCATGCAAAGTAACAGTCATAAAGCCACACTTCCTTCTTCTGGAGGCGCCTCCAGAAGAAGCGACAGCGAAACGCGCGTCGGGGCAGAGGGACGCCGAGGACTGTGCTCTAGGCTCATAACGTAAGGTAATATACTCTTTACATCAGATATTGCATTGGTTGTATACCATTTAGGAAGTGTGGCTTTATGACTGTTACTTTGCATGCATGCTTTCCCTGGTTGGGGAGTCAGCTTTATCCTCACTTCCTATAGTGTGACTCCATTATGAATATATTGATTTAGCATACAGCCTACATCTACTGATAGCATTATCCTCAGGCTAAGAGTCCCTCAAATGGATTTATACCGTTGTTGACATGTAGTAATTTTAATATACTTGTTTTAAATTGTGCTTTAATAAAATTAGTTGTTTTAAATCAGTACCGGAGTGGAGATCAATTTACTTATAGATCACACTTTAAGTGTAAGAAAATATATGTGCGCGGAAGCTAGATTTACAGCAATGGGAATGATATTCCATGAAGATACATTTTCCATCATTATAGATATCTAGCAATTTATTAATCTTTGAAGAGGTGAAAAAAAAATTACAGAAGGAAGAGATGATTAAAATATGATAAAGGGATGTAACCTCCATGACTTCCGCACAGGAGCTTTCATGGTATCCAGCAGGACAGGAAGCAATGCCGCCTCATCTGGAGTCAAGGGGCTAGAGCGGATAAATGTACATATATTCTTTTATTATTTTTTAACCATTCCCTTCTCTGGTCATTTTTTTAAAAGGAAATTTCTTAACATCATAAATGGTTAAAATGGCAAAATTTCATTGTCCTTAAAAATCCACACCCAACTCTAGAATGAAGAGATTTTTAATCTGTTTACTGCCCCTTTCCTAGATATCGGCCGCTGCTGCAATCTATTAGCAGTGGCCAACAATCTTAACACAGCCTCTTTTTTATGGCGTTTTTGATGTTGCAGATTTTCTAAAACTAAATTACATCTATTTTTCACTATATTTGCAATTGGTTTTTTTACATGTGTTTTCATTGCGTTTTTAACATTTTTTTGTCTTGTTTTTATGTCATGCTTTAAATTAAGCTGCTTTGTGTTTTATTCTTTCTGATATTTGGTTATGACAAAACTTTATTGATAAGAGTCTTGTGCGGATTACATAAGTTTTTAGTGCGTTTCCACGGCGTAAACACACTAAAAATTTATGTGCAAGAGAAATTGACAGGTTGCGGATTTCAAACATGCGCCACAGGTCAGTTTACGCTGCATATAAAACCAAGTCTAGTGGGTATGAGATTTCTATAAATCCCATCCTCTTTGCTAGAATGTAAGATGCTGTGTATTTGATGCAGCAAAATTACGCTGCATCAAAAATTAATCAAAAACTCATCATTGGATCTTAACTATACATGAGCGAATTTGTTCGGGTTCCTGCTTATTCGACAAGCTATAGCGCTTACCGAATAAGTGGCCGCGGGAACCCAGGTACATGGAGCGCGCCAGCTAATCAGCTGTCCGGCGCCGCAGCTGCATGTGTCCCGGCTGTGTGACAGTCACAACACGTGATGGATAGCCTGTGTGTTGGGGTCTCCATGCATGTGTTGTTACTGTCACACAGTCGCGACACATGCAGCTGCAGCACTGGACAGCTGATCAGCAGGAGCTATCCAGGTTCCCTCTGCAGCTTATTCGGTAAGTGCTATAGCTTGCCGAATAAGCAGGAACCCAATCAAATTCACTCATCTTTAATCTTAACCTAAAGCTGACCATAGATATAAGATCAAACATGGCCAATAAATGGAAATCCAACTTCACCAATTCTAGCACAAATATACATTATCAGATTCAGCAGGCTGCAGAATAACAAAAAAATAAATAAAATAAACCAAAATTTTTTTTTTATGCATAATTGGTTGAACAATGGCACCAAATAGTGGAAAACTAAAGAAATAATTGTAAAAAGACATTTGGGGTTGTCCAGGTTTGGAAAAAAGTGTCTACTGTCTACCGACTAGCGACATTAAACGTCCGCTGATCGGTAAATATTAACGATCGATTAACATTTAATTGGCTGTTTATATTTACACAGGAAAACCACAGTAAACTAAACAATCTGTAACAGATCATTCAGCGTATGTAGGCTGCCATAGTTCTCAACTTGTGAGCCCTGTTTACACAGGACAATGTGTAGTTGAGAATTGTGATAGTCTGTGCCAACCAAAAGATCATTTTGCCGATGAATGAGCATTTTGCTCGTTCATTGAGTGATCAGAAGCCTGTTTAGAAAGGCAAGATTACTGTGAATCAAACGTTCTTCATGCATAGTCAGACGGCCATATAAATCGGAATGAGATCGGACCGCAATATATGGACTGGCCGGCGGCTCTCCCCACCAGATCGTGATAGATTCATGCATTTCTGTGCAGCTGTCAAACTTTGGTCGGGAGAGCCGCCGGCGAGTCTGTGCACTGTGCCCCGATCTCAATCAAATTTATACGGCCATCTGACTGCGCCCTTCAGAACGCTCGTTCACGATAAACTTATGTAAATTTGCCTTTAGATACAGCGACATTCCTCTCTGTACGCTATGGCTGATGTTGAAACTTAGTCCACTTGAATAAGAGGATAAACTGCAATTCTAGACAGGAGAGCTGCTCTTTTTAATCTTGGGCAACTCTGCAAATCTCAATAATGGTTGGATGGAGGACAAATTGGCCAGAACAGACCATGAATCACCTCGGTGTAGTAATGCTGCATTTGGTTTTGTTATCTGAGTGGTGATAACAGAGCAGAGCAGGATAAACACATCCCCTGTAGTGCTCTGCACAGTTCTACCAGGAGCTTCCAGTGAAGGCTGGTTTCAGCTTTACTGTACAATTGCACTCAACACCCTGGTGTGTACTCTCTGCCTTATGGCTGTTTTAAAGACATGTTATCACCTTATCACAAGCTAGGCTAATTACATCAGGAATGGTTTTTAGTGTTTCTTCAAAGCCTGGGACTATGCATATTAGCACAAACAGCCATTCACTCCTAAACTCTATTTCCCTCTAATGTAAAAATACCACAAGTAAATGTACGTTTTTGGGTTGTTTCCGTCGACTAAGTTGTTAAAATTTTAATGAGCTTTTACCTAAGGGTACCGTCACACAGTGCAATTTTGATCACTACGACGGCACGATTCGTGACGTTCCAGCGATGCATTTACGATATCGCTGTGTCTGACACGCTACTGCGATCCGGATCCCCGCTGAGAATCGTACGTCGTAGCAGATCGTTTGAAACTTTCTTTCGTCGTCTAGTGTCCCGCTGTGGCGGCATGATTGCATTGTGTGACACAGGTTGTATACGATGTGCGCACAGTAACCAACGGCTTCTACATCGCAAATACGTCATGAAATTATCGCTCCAGCGCCGTGTATTGCAACGTGTGACCGCAGTATATGACGCTGGAGCGATACTTATACGACGCTGCAACGTCACGAATCGTGCCGTCGTAGCGATGAAAATGGCACTGTGTGACGGTACCTTAAGACTAAGAGACTTTCATATGGAGTGAAAATTATGGGGAAAAAAATGTAACATCGAGCAAAAGTTTGCATCCTTTGGCCAGAGATTGCACGATCAGTGAGAAATTGCTTGCTTTTGTTTGATCAAATTGCTACATGGTCTATTGGCACTAGTATTATAAATATATTTACGGTATATCTTTGGGATGACCCTTTATTACAATTGTTTTTTGAAAAAGTTGGGTGGCAACCACCATGGCTTTTCTGTCTTTGCTTCCAACTACTGATACCAAGACTGGTCATGCAAGAAGCATAGCTGGAAATGTATATATTCTTAGTCTTGGGTGCCAAGGGGGCAACAAAAAGCCGCTTTGTATTGGCCACAGTACACAGATACAAAGCCCGGCCTTAAACATGAGATAATTCATCGTTCGTACCAATCTTCATTTGCACAACAGAACCATACATTTGTCCAACTATATTTTCCAAATATCTTTTAGTTTAAGCCATATGTTTCCAATGAATAGCGAACAAAAACGTTCAATAATCAGTGGGTTGGAGCAAATGAAAAAAAGTTTTCAGAACTAACAGTACATACACATTATGCCATGCACAATAGTCCAATAGAAAATTTTGGACATGCCCGATCGATCTTTTGGACAACTACAATTCTTCATTCTCCAAAAGTCGATTACTTACCACCTAAAAGCTATACAACGAAAGATTGATTTGCTCGAAATCATATTTAGTACAATCCAACATGAAGGTAAGTGAAGCACTCACCAGTTTGGAGAATATCCAACAGTCTTTATTCACATCGGTGCCTTAGACAGAAAAGCGGGCAAGAGGACTTACAGAGGTATGCAGGGGAGGAAAGAAACGGACGACGGCTGTTTTGCGATTGCTCGCTTCACCTGAACTCGTAGAAGCAAGCAATTGTCGTCCATTCCTTTCCTCCTCCGCATACCTCTGTAAGTCCTCATTTCTTTCTAAGGCACCGATGTGAATAAAGACTGTTGGATATTCTCCAAGCTGGTGAGTGCTGCACTTATCTTTCCTTCACGTTGGATTGGATTTCATTTCCTTTTATTCATGCTAAGCACCAATACTAGCAGGATTTTGCCGCTAGGTTCAGCTTCTGTGGATCTTAAGTCTGAGCTAAGTAGTGATTTGTGACCTTAGTTGCCATTTGTTTTTCACCTTATATTATTATTATTTATTATTATAGCGCCATTTATTCCATGGCGCTTTACATGTGAGGAGGGGTATACATAATAAAAATAAGTACAATAATCTTGAACAATACAAGTCACAACTGGTACAGGAGGAGAGAGGACCCTGCCCGCGAAGGCTCACAACCTACAAGGGATGGGTGAGGATACAGTAGGTGAGGATAGAGCTGGTCGTGCAGTGGTTTGGTCGATCGGTGGTTACTGCAGGTTGTAGACTTGTCAGAAGAGGTGGGTCTTCAGGTTCTTTTTGAAGGTTTCGATGGTAGGTGAGAGTCTGATATGTTGTGGTAGAGAGTTCCAGAGTAGGGGTGAAAAGCGAGAGAAATCTTGTATTCGATTGTGGGAAGAGGAGATAAGAGGGGAGTAGAGAAGGAGATCTTGTGAGGGTCACAGGTTGCATGCAGGAAAGTACCAGGAGACGAGGTCACAGATGTATGGAGGAGACAGGTTGTGGATGGCTTTATATGTCATGGTTAGGGTTTTGTACTGGAGTCTCTGGGTAATGGGGCGCCAGTGAAGGGATTGACAGAGGGGAGAGGCCGGGGAATAGCGGGGGGTCAGGTGCATTAGTCGGGTAGCTGAGTTTAGAATAGATTGGAGGGGTGCGAGAGTGTTAGAGGGGAGGCCACAGAGTAGGAGGTTACAGTGCGGGAGATGATGAAGGCATGTGGAGCGCCCCCACACCGCCGCAGGGCCGAGGGGTACCCGGAGCCGGGCCTCTGGGATCTCAGTCCTGGGGTTGTCACGGTGGCTAGACCCGGTCCGTGGCCCTGTCTGTCAGTGGGGGATGTCCGTTGCAAATAGGTGCTGTTAACGGTGGTATAGCGGTGCAGTTGTGGGGTGCAGGTCGCGGTAAATAACGAGGACACCAGGTTGCAGTCTCTTTACCTCTTTACTGGAGATCTCTCGGTCCTCAGTCCAGAATCCGGTCCACCAGGCTGCGCAAGTCCGGCCGGTTCAATGGCACCTCCAGAGTTCTCCTCACAGGTGGAAATCAGTGCCTTCCTTCTTAGCGCTTTGTGTTGTAGTCCTTCCCTGCTGTGCTTACGGAAAGTACCCCACAACTGTTGTGTCTGTTTCTTAAGTTCCCTCACAACTCGATTAACTGATCTTCTGCTAATCTTCCGTCCCTTCCTGATGTTACAGTAAGAACGGCACCCGTTTGTCAGGTAGGCCTGGAGTTCTTCCGGGACCCTAGAGACGCCCCTCTCCCGCAATTGCCCCCCAAGACTTCATAGGTGATATGTGGTAGACAGCCCGCCTGAGACTGACTGTCCTGCCGCTGTTTGGAGTATGGCTTAAAGCTGTATATTATTCCACTCCCTCGGCGTTCCGGCCACCGGTAATGCGCCTCAGCAAGGTGCTGCCTCTTTCAACAAAACCCCTGCTGGTATTCTCCTTCTGCTTGATTTCGTTTCTCACTCAGCACAATCTATCTCGCTTCTAATCCTTTCTTAGGGCACCGCCGCTATTCTGAGCAGGCACGGTCCCGTTACGTTCTTTCAATGCCAAGCCTCTGCCAGGATCCCACCCCTGGCAGAGACCCTACTGTCTCTTCCTCCACAACACCCTCTCTCACTAGGTGTTGCTTCGTTCGATCCAGTCAGCTTTCTCTCCTAACTTCCTGCCTGACCCCCAGTTTACCCACTATGGTGGGGAGTGGCCTAATGAATAGCACCCTTAGCTCCCCCCGGAGGCCCAGCTGTGAAACATATTGGTGTCTGTGATACCTGATTGGAGGAACTCCTTCAGTGCCATCGAACGCACCATGGCTCCCCTTAGTGGCGGAGCCACAGTACTGCAACGACCAGGACTCTGGGGCGCTGCACTCCCCCCTGGTTAAACACAGTACTCCGGGACTGGGAAGAAAACAACAATACAGGTTAGCAAAAAGACATACAAATTTGTTGAGTGCAAAACAATAAGCATACTTGAACAGGCTTCCCTTTATGGGAGGTGAGGACACTTTAACGTTACAAAACATAATTAAATATCATAGCAACAGGCTACAATTAACTCTCATTACCCAACCGGGTATTCTACTAAGTGCAAATGCTGGAACAATAAATTAACATTGCCTTTAAGAAACATACACTCTTAGTTTATCAAAGGCCTTCCTATAATCACATTACAGGGCAAGATAACTTCACATTCTCCTACTTTGAACCTGCAGGACCGCCTGTCCCTATGGCACCAGACCTACTGCCTCTCCTTTCTTTTACAGGACCGCCCCGTTCAGCCAGGGCCTACTGCCTTTCTCTACTATACATAGTATAGACATAACATTCCTTTCAATTTGAGAGCATGGAGCACACTCTGCTTGGCTCCTATAAGGACTCACTCACTAACCCCTACGGGTCTACTTTCTGTCCTTAGTAACAAACTAACTTTCTATGGGGACGCATGGTTTACCTTCTATCCTCACATTCGTTATTACTTCTTTACTTTCAGTTAAACGGAACTCTACATCTACCCCTACGGGCTTTCTGCATCTTTCTCTTCAAAGAACATTATCTAGGTTTCACATTTTAAACAAATTAAACACACATAACTTTTCCATGAAAAACAGTTACATTTCCTTCAAAGCATTATCTTGACATTACTGTTCTAAAACAGTATCACTTTCAAGTTCAATTCTAACCTCCCCTTTAAGAGGAGATCAAGTCTTTCTGAGGTAGCTCTTCTTCTCAGCCTACCAGTCCATACTCAGCAAAGGTTCCAGTGTGGTATCTTCACAAAGAGTCTCTTTCCAAGTAAGACCAGTAGGAAGCGCCTTTAAGAAGGTGCAAACTATATACAGGAAGTTTGTATCATGCACGGTCCATGATTACTGCAGTTCTTATAACATTGTGGAACAAAAAGCAAAAACGAAAGTGAAAGCAAAAATAAAAAGCAATAGGGATCCCGGGTAAACAAAGGGATCCCTTTAAGAGTTAACCCAGGACGGGTTTTAGCAGCAAAATAGCAAGGAAATAATCAGTTAACTATTTACAGTTTCAGGTTTCCGAGGCTTAGTTGGACGGCTTCCAGGGCTGCACCTGGCACTTAACCCTTCTCGGCCTGGGAAAAGTGAGGTCCAGGGTTACACCCAGTGCTGGACAAACGCCGTTAATCCGTCTTTCATGTATGGTTAAATCATGCGCAGCGATGGAGATCTGCGCAGCTTGAGTAGGGGCATTTGTTGCAGCAGAGGTAGAGGCTGCTGCAAGATCAGTCACTGGAACGGGGTCAGCAGCTGTGGCACCAGCAGTCACGGGAGTGGTGTCAGTCATCAGGGCAGGGTCGTCCTTCATACCTGCTTCAGATGCGGTCCCTCCGGTGCCGGTCTGCTCCGTCTCCACTGGGGTCTGGAACGCTGGTTGCGGGACCTTGTGCTGCGGCGTTGTCATCTCTGCTCGCAGTATACCCCTTCCCGGCAGCGCCTTGCTTTCCAGCTTCGGAGCGCTGGGACTTCTTTCCTGCTCCGGACCAGATGAGGCTGCCGACAGATGTCCGGTGAGGCTCCTGATGATGGCCTTCTTCCACCCGGCCTCGGTGCTCAGCTGCGTCCGCCGGGGTCGGTCGCCGAGCTCGTCCACTCCGGCCTGCAGGAATTCAGCGTCAGCGGTGGAGGCCTGGTTGCGGTGCCCCTCCGGGTAGCTGGGGGAGTCCTCGGCTCCGACCCCACGCTCCGGCTCCGGGTGGCTCGCCAGGGCGTCCTCCATGTCTCTGACTTCTTCTTCCTGGTCCTTTTCCCGCTCTCTTCTTCGTGGGCGGTTTCGTTTTCGTTGCCTCTGCCCACCATTAAGGATCAGGAGGCGGATCTCGGCTGCTGACGGACACGTCCTCAAGGGGCCGAGATATTTAGACTGGGCGGCCATTGTCTTTCGCGCTCTTCAGCTTGTTCACGCCCACTTCCACGCCCTTCTTCTTCTCCTGCGCTCTCCTCAGCGCTGTAATGGCGGCGGTTTTGGCGGGAACTTTTGGCGGTAAATGGCGCAGCACAGTCTTTGCAATAAAGTACAGTCCAAGCACAATAAATCACAGTTCCAAGGCACACATGACCTGATTCTTCAGGCTTAAGTAGATCCTGTTCGTGACGCCAAGTTTTGGAGCGCCCCCACACCGCCGCAGGGCCGAGGGGTACCCGGAGCCGGGCCTCTGGGATCTCAGTCCTGGGGTTGTCACGGTGGCTAGACCCGGTCCGTGGCCCTGTCTGTCAGTGGGGGACGTCCGTTGCAAATAGGTGCTGTTAACGGTGGTATAGCGGTGCAGTTGTGGGGTGCAGGTCGCGGTAAATAACGAGGACACCAGGTTGCAGTCTCTTTACCTCTTTACTGGAAATCTCTCGGTCCTCAGTCCAGAATCCGGTCCACCAGGCTGCGCAAGTCCGGCCGGTTCAATGGCACCTCCAGAGTTCTCCTCACAGGTGGAAATCAGTGCCTTCCTTCTTAGCGCTTTGTGTTGTAGTCCTTCCCTGCTGTGCTTACGGAAAGTACCCCACAACTGTTGTGTCTGTTTCTTAAGTTCCCTCACAACTCGATTAACTGATCTTCTGCTAATCTTCCGTCCCTTCCTGATGTTACAGTAAGAACGGCACCCGTTTGTCAGGTAGGCCTGGAGTTCTTCCGGGACCCTAGAGACGCCCCTCTCCCGCAATTGCCCCCCAAGACTTCATAGGTGATATGTGGTAGACAGCCCGCCTGAGACTGACTGTCCTGCCGCTGTTTGGAGTATGGCTTAAAGCTGTATATTATTCCACTCCCTCGGCGCTCCGGCCACCGGTAATGCGCCTCAGCAAGGTGCTGCCTCTTTCAACAAAACCCCTGCTGGTATTCTCCTTCTGCTTGATTTCGTTTCTCACTCAGCACAATCTATCTCGCTTCTAATCCTTTCTTAGGGCACCGCCGCTATTCTGAGCAGGCACGGTCCCGTTACGTTCTTTCAATGCCAAGCCTCTGCCAGGATCCCACCCCTGGCAGAGAACCTACTGTCTCTTCCTCCACAACACCCTCTCTCACTAGGTGTTGCTTCGTTCGATCCAGTCAGCTTTCTCTCCTAACTTCCTGCCTGACTCCCAGTTTACCCACTATGGTGGGGAGTGGCCTAATGAATAGCACCCTTAGCTCCCCCCGGAGGCCCAGCTGTGAAACATATTGGTGTCTGTGATACCTGATTGGAGGAACTCCTTCAGTGCCATCGAACGCACCATGGCTCCCCTTAGTGGCGGAGCCACAGTACTGCAACGACCAGGACTCTGGGGCGCTGCACATGGACTAGGGTTTTTGCAGATTCTTGGTTTAGGAATGTATGGATCCGTGAAATATTTTTGAGTTGAAGGCGGCAGAAAGTGGAAAGGGCTTGGATATGTGGTTTGAAGGAGAGATCAGTGTCAAGGATTACCTGAGACAGCAAGCTTGTGGGGCTGGGGAGAGTGAGCAGCCATTTACTGTAATGGATAAGTTCTTTGGGGGGGTCACGTGAGATGGGGGAAAGAAGATGAATTCTGTTTTGTCCATGTTAAGTTTTAGAAATCTAGTGGAGAAGAAGGATGAAATAGCGGATAGACACTGAGGGATTCTGGTTAGTAGGGTGGTGATATCTGGTCCAGAGATGTAGATCTGTGTGTTATATATACACTGCTCAAAAAATAAAGGGAACACTTAAACAACAGAATATAACTCCAGGAAAATCAAACTTCTGTGAAATCAAACTGTCCACTTAGGAAGCAACACTGTTTGACAATCAATTTCACATGCTGTTGTGCAAATGGAATAGACAACAGATGGAAATTATTGGCAATTATCAAGACACACTCAATAAAGGAGTGGTTCTGCAGGTGGGGACTACAGACCACATCTCACTACCAAAAATTTCTGGCTGATGTTTTGGTCACTTTTGAATGTTGGCTGTGATATCATACTTGTGGTAGAATGAGACCGACTCTACAACCCACACAAGTGGCTCAGGTAATGCAGCTCATCCAGGATGGCACATCAATCCGAGCTGTGTCTGTCAGCATAGTGTCCAGAGGCTGGGGGCGCTATCAGGAGACAGGCCAGTACACCAGGAGACTTGGAGGGGGCAGTAAGAGGGCAACAACCCAGCAGCAGGACCGCTACCTCAGCCTTTGTGCAAGGAGGAACAGGAGGAGCACTGTGAGAGCCCAGCAAAATGACGTCCAGTGGGCCACAAATGTGCATGTGTCTGCACAAACGGTTAGAAACCGACTCCATGAGGATGGTCTGAGTGCCCGATGTCCACAGATGGGGGCTGTGCTCACAGTCCAACACCGTGCAGGACGCTTGGCATTTGCCACAGAACACCATGATTTGCAAATTCACCACTGGTGCCCTGTGCACTTCACAGATGAAAGCAGGTTCACACTGAGCACATGTGACCGACCTGACAGAGTCAAGAGATGCCGTGGAGAGGGATTCCTGCCTGCAACATCCTTCTACATGACCGGTTTGGCAGTGGGTGAGTAATGGTGTGGGGTGGCATTTCTTTGGAGGGCCACACAGTCCTCCATGTGCTCGCCAGAGGTAGCCTCACTGCCATTAGGTACCGAGATGAGATCCTCAGACCCCTTGTGAGACCATATGCTGGTGCGGTTGGCCCTGGGTTTCTCCTAATGCAAGACAATGCCACACCTCATGTGGCTGGAGTGTGTCAGCAGTTCCTGCAAGATGAAGGCACTGAAGCTATGGACTGGCCCGTTTGTTCCCCAGACCAGAATCCGATTGAACACATCTGGGACTTCATGCCTTGCACCATCCACCAACGTCGCGTTGCACCACAGACTGTCCAGGAGTTGGCGGATGCTTTAATCCAGGTCTGGGAGGAGATTCCTCAGGAGACCATCTGCCACCTCATCAGGAGCATGCCCAGGCATTGTATGGAGGTCGTACAGGCACATGGAGGCCACACACACACACACTACTGAGCATCATTTCTTTGTCTTGAGACATTTCCACTGAAGTTGGATAAGCCTGTAACTTCCTTTTCCACTTTGATTTTGAGCATCATTCCAACTCCAGACCTCCGTGGGATATTAGTTGTGATTTACATTAATAATTTTTAGGTTTTATTGTTCTCAACACATTCCACTATGTAATGAATAAAGATTTACAACTGAAATATTTCATTCAGTGATATCTAGGATGTGGGATTTTAGTGTGTTAGGAGTCGAGTTTCCTCTGCTGCACAGGGGGAATCTCGATCCGTGTCTGCTGCGGTCTCCCATTCTCCATCGGCCGCAGTGGAGTCTGCTCAGCGGAGACGTCGGTCCCAGCATCTCACTGGGACTGATTCTGTGCAAAGGGATACTGCTGCCTCTCCAGGCTCTGCTATTGTACCCTGCACTGATCTGGCTTTTCTGGGACTAAGGGTACCGTCTCACTATACGATTTACCAACGATCACGACCTGCGATACGACCTGGCCGTGATCGTTGGTAAGTCGTTGTGTGGTCGCTGGGGAGCTGTCACACAGACCGCTCTCCAGCGACCAACGATGCCGAGGTTCGCTGGTAACCAGGGTAAACATCGGGTTACTAAGTGCAGGGCCGCGCTTAGTAACCCGATGTTTACCGTGGTTACCAGCGTAAAAGTAAAAAATAAACCGTACATACTCACTATCTGATGTCCGTCAGGTCCCTTGCCGTCTGCTTCCCGCTCTGACTGAGTGCCGCCGTACAGTGAGAGCAGAGTGCAGCGGTGACGTCACCGCTGTGATCTGCTCTCACTTTCCGGCCGGCAGTCAGTCAGAGTGGGAAGCAGACGGCTAGGGACCTGACGGACATCAGATGGTGAGTATGTACGTTTTTTTTTTTTTTACTTTTACGCTGGTAACCACGGTAAACATCGGGTTACTAAGCGCGGCCCTGCGCTTAGTAACCCGATGTTTACCCTGGTTACCAGCGAACACATCGCTGGATCGCTGTCACACACAACGATCCAGCCATGACAGCGGGAGATCCAGCGACGAAAGAAAGTTACAAACGATCTGCTACGACGTACGATTCTCAGCAGGGTCCCTGATCGCTGCTGCGTGTCAGACACTGCGAGATCGTAACTATATCGCTAGAACGTCACGAATCGTGCCGTCGTAGCGATGAAAATGCCACTGTGTGAGGGTACCCTAAGTCCTGCTTTGCACACACTGAGCATCCCCAGGGTAAGATCTCTCAGTGGAGATCAAGGGTCACATGCTCAGGTACTGCAGCCAAATCTATTGGTCCTTCTAGGAAGGTCCTGTAGGTACGCAGTCTCTGTAGCAGTCTCTCATTGGTCCTTTTAGGAAGGTCCTGTACATGCTGCAGCTATTTAAGGCTCGCATGGCCGCACGGCCATGCGCTAGTATCTTCCAAAGTTACGTGCTTTGCGCCACTGTGGTCATGTGTTTGAATGTGTTCAGGGACCCGGCTGAAATAAGCCCCTAGAATGCTGGCACCTCCGGCGAGGAGTTTGTGTTTGAGTGTATTCAGGGACCTGGCTGAAATAAGCCCCTAGAATGCTGGTACCTCCGGCGAGGAGTGCTGTGTGCATGCATGACCACTGACTGCTCTCATCTGGGTAGTTAGCCTGTGCCTCTGTGAGTCTAACAGGGCACAGAGCTTTGCTTTCGCGGCCGCTCTGTGAAGCTAACAGAGCTGGTTCATACCGCCATATTGAGCTGCCATTTACTTAGCAGCAGGTTCTTTCCTGCACGGTGGATCCCGGGCTGCGAACGCACCAATCCCATCAATAAATATATTCGGTGCGTTCCGCAAACCCTAACAGTATACTAGCGCCAGGATCTGGCTAAGTAATGGCAGATGAACAGCGATTGCAGGGGTACATCCAGCTGCTGGAGGGTCGGTTGACGTCTCTTGAGCATGCAACCTCGGCATTGGATGTTACCGCAATAGCTGTTCAGGCTGCTAGCGTGGCTGCAGCAGCTTTACCCACTGCCACCTCTGTTCCGACCATATCTCACCTCCCATTGCCTGAGAGATACTCTGGGGACAGTAAGTCCTGTAGGGGTTTCGTGAGCCAGTGTGGTATACATCTCGAGCTCCTGGCTGCACGTTTTCCCACAGAGCGGGCAAAGGTGGGATTCATAATCTCTCTCTTGTCTGACAGGGCGTTGGAGTGGGCTACGCCGCTGTGGGAGTGCAACGATCATGTGGTGCGGAGTGTTCCTCGGTTTATGGACACTCTGAAACAGGTCTTTGTAGGACCTCAAGTCACCCATGATACAGCGCTCCAGCTGCTGGCTTTGACTCAGGGTACAGACATGGTCAGCCATTTTGCGGTTCACTCCTGGACGTTAGCGTCTGAGTTAGAGTGGCCAGATAAAACCCTCATTCCCGTATTTTGGAGGGGGCTGGCTGACCATGTGAAGGACGCTTTGGCTACTAGGGAGATTCCCGCAACCCTGGAGGAGCTCATAGCTGTATCAACTCGCATAGACCTTCGTTTTCACGAGCGAAGGTTGGAGCGAGCCCAGTGTAGGCAGAGGTTTCGGCTGGCTCCCACCTTCGCCAGACTTCTGGAATCTCCAGTCCAGGCATCCGAGTCACATGAGGCCATAGAGGTGACATGAGCGGGACCCAAGTCCCAGTCCGCTCGTGCACATAAGGTCTGTTATGTTTGCCAGCAGTCAGGACATCTTGCCTCCAAGTGTCCTCAGCGGTCGGGGAAACGTCAGCGTCTAGTGGCAGTAGAAGGAGGTACACTAGTCACGGCGATGTTTGCCTCAAAGTTGTCCTTCAAGGGGACAATTACCTTTGGCCCATCTACTCTTATGGTAGAGCTATGCGTGGACTCTGGGGCGGAGGGTAATTTTATGTCATCCGCTTTCGCCTCAGTGTCACGCAATACCCCTGGTTATGCTCGCCAAACCAGTAACCGTTCGAGTGGTAAATGGGTCAACACTACCCTCTCAGATTACCCACCAAACCATTCCTATCACGCTTTCTGTGTCTCCATCACATCAGGAGATTATCTCCCTATTAGTCATTCCTGAGGGAATTGATGAGGTCCTGTTGGGGATACCATGGCTACGCTACCATTCTCCTCATATAGAGTGGTCCTCAGGGAGAATTTTGGGATGGAGTAAATCCTGCGAGGGTAGATGTCAGAGGGAGTGCGTTCAGGTTGCTACTACACAGGTACCCGCAGATCTTTCCTCTCTCCCCAAACACTATTGGCCCTATGCAGACGTGTTCTCCAAAAGGGCTGCGGAGACCCTTCCGCCTCACCGTCCCTATGACTGTCCTATTGACCTCTTGCCTGGTGCTGAGCCTCCCCGGGGTCAAGTTTACCCGTTATCTCTCCCGGAGATGGAGGCAATGTCTCAGTACATCCAAGAGAATCTTGCAAGAGGATTCATTAGGAAGTCTGTTATGATCCTAGTGGCAAGGATCGCAAGTTTGACTAGCTAAGTAACTAAACCGACGACCAGCTCTGGGAAGTGGTATCTGGATTGACCGCAACCTGATCCTATCCGCAAACAACTATAGGCGGCCGTGGAACGTTACCTGAAAATCCTAGACGTCTCTTCACGGCCTGAGAAACTACCTATTCCTAGAGGGAAAGTAAAGTCCTTACTTGCCTCAGAGAAATGACCCCAAAGATATAGAAAAGCCCCCCACAAATATTAACAGTGAGTTAAGGGGAAGGCACAAACGCAGAGATGAAATAGATTTAGCAAATGAGGCCCGCTAACACTAGATAGCAGAAAATAGGAAGGGAGCTGTGCGGTCAATAGAAAACCCTAAGCAAAATATCCAGAGATTGCTCGAGCCCCCGCACCAACTAACGGTGCGGGGGAAGCAACTCCGTACCCCAGAGCTTACCAGCCGCAAGAACTCACATATTAGCAAGCTGGACTAAACTCATAATACACTGAAATCATATTGCAGACTGATGAGCAAAAAATAATCAAACAGAAACTTAGCTTCTCCAGAAGAGACCGAAAACGAAGATAATCAGGGGAGATCAGAATAGCACTGAATACATCGACAGCCGGCAACAAGTGGAGGTGAAGCAGAGCTAAATAGGAAACTCCCTAGTGCATAACGAGGCAGCTGATTCAGCCACAGATCCGCAGGATAACAAACAAAGCCACCAGGGGGAGCCCAAAAACAGAGTTCACAACAGAAGTCAGTGTCACCTGCAGGGGCAGGGTTCTTCTTCGTACAGAAGAAGACAGGAGACTTACGTCCATGCATAGATTACAGGGGTCTTAACGCTATCACCGTTAAGAACAAGAACCCATTACCCCTGATTTCTGAGCTTTTTGATAGGCTACGGGAGCAAGGGTATTTACAAAATTAGATCTGCAGGGTGCCTACAACCTGATTTGCATCCGTGAGGGGGACGAATGGAAGACGGCTTTTAACACCAGGGATGGGCACTATGAATATCTGGTGATGCCCTTCGGGCTCTGTAATGCGCCAGCCATTTTTCAAGACTTTGTGAACGACATTTTCCGGGATATTCTCACCACCTCGGTCGTAGTCTATCTGGATGATATTCTCATCTACTCTCCAGATATTGACTCCCATCGGAGAGATGTTCGCAAAGTCTTCGACCTCTTACGGGCAAACTCCCTCTAAGCCAAGTTGGAGAAGTGTGTGTTTGAGCAGGAGTCCTTGCCTTTCCTTGGTTATATCATCTCTGCCCAGGGTTTGGCTATGGATCCTGCCAAGCTACAGGCTGTGATGGACTGGCAGGAACCCCATTCTCTTAAAGCGGTGCAGCGCTTTATAGGGTTCATAAATTACTATCGCCAGTTCATTCCACACTTCTCAACTTTGGTAGCTCCCTTGGTTGCCCTCACCAAGAAGGGAGCAAATCCCAGGTTGTGGTCAGAGGAGGTCTCCAAGGCCTTTCTCTCGATTAAGTCACACTTTGCTAGCGCTCCCATCCTACATCGCCCCGATGTAGATAATCCATTTATCATGGAGGTGGATGCCTCATCCGTTGGTGCTGGAGCAGTCCTTTTCCAAAAGGATGCTCAAGGTCGGAAGCATCCTTGCTTCTTTTTCTCCAAGACCTTCACACCAGCGGAGAGGAATTATCCCATCGGGGATAGGGAGTTGCTAGCCATGAAGTTGGCTTTTTCAGAGTGGAGACACCTCTTGGAGGGAGCTCGCTTTCCCTTCCAAGTGTTCACTGACCACAAGAACTTGGTGTATATACAGACGGCCCAGCGGCTGAATTCTCGCCAGGCTAGATGGTCCCTGTTCTTCTCCCGGTTCCATTTTACTCTTCATTTTCTCTCCGGGGAGAAGAACATTTGTGCCGACGCTCTCTCCCGCTCCATAGTGTCATCTGAGGAGGAAGAGGAGCCTCGGCTTATTGTCCCTTCTGAGAGCCTGAGAACTGTGGCTCCGGTTTTGCTTGAGTCCGTGCCCCCGGGCAAGACTTTCGTGCCAGCGAATTTGCGACCGGAGGTTCTCTCTTGGGCTCACTCGTCCAGAGTGGGTGGACATTTTGGGACCAAGAGGACATCTGAGCTTTTGGCGAGGACGTACTGGTGGCCGCATATGGCTCGTGACGTCGGGGACTATATTCGGGCGTGTGTCTCCTGTGCCCAGAATTGGTCTCCTCGGCAACGGCCTGCTGGGTTACTTTACCCCATGCCAGTGGCAGACAGGCCCTGGGAAATGGTCGGAATGGACTTCGTGGTGGGCTTACCCAAGTCTCGTAGCTGCACCGTTATCTGGGTAGTCACCGATCATTTTTCTAAGATGGTGCATTTGGTGCCGCTTCCATGGTTACCTTCTTCACGGGCCTTGGCGGCGTTGTTCATTAAACATATTTTCCGCTTACATGGAATGCCTGATAAAATTGTCAGCGACCGGGGTCCCCAGTTTGCGTCTCGGTTTTGGAGAGAGCTCTGCCGTTTACTCAGCATAGAGCTGAATCTCTCCTCTGCATATCATCCCGAGACGAATGGGTTGGTAGAGAGAATCAACCAGACTCTGGTGACATACTTGCGACATTTTGTCTCTGCTAGGCAGGATGACTGGGCATCTTTGCTACCTTGGGCGGAATTTGCCTTGAACAACGCCGTAGCCGATTCCACTGGTCAGACTCCTTTTCTCCTCAATTATGGCCAGCATCCGCGTGTCCCAGTGCCCATGCCCGTGTCATCCACCGATTCTAGGGTGGCAGACTGGGCGGTGGAGGCACGTGACATCTGGGATCGCACACAGGATGCCATCCGGGCCTCCAAGGAGAGAATGAGGGTTTCGGCCGATACACATCGGCGCCCTGCTCTGACCTTTGCTCCTGGCGACTTAGTGTGGCTCTCCGCCCGTAACATCAGGCTGCGAGTTGAGTCTACTAAGTTTGCGCCTCGCTACATTGGCCCGTTCAAGGTTCTGGAACAGGTCAACCCTGTGGTCTACCATTTGGCTATTCCTCCACGCCTTGGTATCACCGATACTTTTCACGTTTCCCTCTTAAAGCCCGTTCATTTGTTCCGGTTTTCTGAGTCATCTGCCGGGACATCGGGTTCATCCACGGATGAGTTTGAGGTGAATGCTATCGTGAGGTGCAAGGTGGTACGTGGCAAGAAATTTTATCTGGTGGATTGGAAGGGTCACGGTCCAGAGGATAGAACCTGGGAGCCTGTGGAGCACATTCGGGCTCCGCTGATCATTGCAGGTTTTGAGCATAGCGAGGCTCAAGGAGGGGGGCCCTAGGAGGGGGGGTAATGTTAGGAGTCGAGTTTCCTCTGCTGCACAGGGGGAATCTCGATCCGTGTCTGCTGCGGTCTCCAATTCTCCATCGGCCGCAGTGGAGTCTGCTCAGCGTCTCACTGGGACTGATTCTGTGCAAAGGGTTACTGCTGCCTCTCCAGGCTCTGCTATTGTACCCTGCACTGATCTGCGGCGAGCAGGCTTTTCTGGGACTAAGTCCTGGTTTGCACACACTGAGCATGCCCAGGGTAAGATCTCTCAGTGGAGATCAAGGGTCACATGCTCAGGTACTGCAGCCAAATCTATTGGTCCTTCTAGGAAGGTCCTGTAGGTACGCAGTCTCTGTAGCAGTCTCTCATTGGTCCTTTTAGGAAGGTCCTGTACATGCTGCAGCTATTTAAGGCTCGCATGGCCGCACGGCCATGCGCTAGTATCTTCCAAAGTTACGTGCTTTGCGCCACTGTGGTCATGTGTTTGAATGTGTTCAGGGACCCGGCTGAAATAAGCCCCTAGAATGCTGGCACCTCCGGCGAGGAGTTTGTGTTTGAGTGTATTCAGGGACCTGGCTGAAATAAGCCCCTAGATTGCTGGCACCTCCGGCGAGGAGTGTTGTGTGCATGCATGACCACTGACTGCTCTCTTCTGGGTAGTTAGCCTGTGCCTCTGTGAGAGTTAACAGGGCACAGAGCTTTGCTTTCGCGGCCGCTCTGTGAAGCTAACAGAGCTGGTTCATACCGCCATATTGAGCCGCCATTCACTTAGCAGCAGGTTCTTTCCTGCACGGTGGATCCCGGGTTGCGAACGCACCAATCCCATCAATAAATATATTCGGTGCGTTCCGCAAACCCTAACATAATGTTCCCTTTATTTTGTTTAGCAGTGTATTTAGTACAACTTTGCTCTAACATGTATGAGGACCTTGTCCACTACTGAGGGGGTTGTCTACTACTACTAGGACAATTCCTTCTCATACCCCATGCTTGATCCCAATAAAATGAAAAACGTTATACTCCCTTCCACTGCCGATGCCCTTCCCGCGGTGTCGGCACTCGCTCTCTCCGGGTTTCTCGTGCGGTGTTGTGACACGTGACCCCGGCGCCCAATCAGCGCTGGTGTCACTATCTACGCCTTTGTACAAATTAACCATGAAGAGGAAGTCAGAGCTGCAGATGCTGTCCGACTTCCTTTTCAAGGTCATTTCGTACAAAGGCTGGGAAAGGGACGCCAGTGCTGATTGTGCGCCGGGGTCATGTGTTACAACACTGCACGAGAGACCCAGGGAGAGCGAGTGCTGACACCATGTGAACTGCACCAGCACTGAAAGTGAGTATAGGCTGTATTATTTTATTGGGGCCAAGCATGGGGGATGAGAAGGAGTTGTCCAAGTAGTGGACAACTTCTTTAAGGCAAAAAATCTGAAGGAAAACGTAGATGTACCTTTGCAGGACTCTGCAAAAGGTACAGGGCTGTGAAGCCAATGGGTAATGTTGATTGCCACCAAACTTTTCTAGAAATGGATAATACTAAAGGAATATTGAATACATTTTTAACATCTTGACGAAAGAAGACAATATAAATTATGGATATATGATGAGTTCTGCATTGATACACAAGATTATAATGTCACTTGAACATGTAATGGTAGTCGTGAGCCTGAGAATTGTCCTCACAATGTATTTTCTGTATGTAGACCATGCAAGGGATATTGAAGTGACGAAACAAAGAAATGTGCTGCACAGATGTGATGAGATAATGGAGCACGAGTCAATTTCTTGCAGTTTTTTTTTACATTGTACTGTTCATGAAGTCAGCATTCACTGCATGGTATTAATGCGATTGTAAAAAGACCTAAAGATCATATACAAAATGACAAAAAAGTGTTCTGCAGTAATTTTACAAGGTCCATTGTTTACTTCCGGGCCTTCTAAATTATATATGCTGTATTTATTTATTTTTTTAATTCTAATATATTGTAAATTATGCTCCCTATTGTAAATCAGAAAAACCAAAGAAGCTGCTAAGAAATTCGTTAACTATACAAGGCAACAGTGCTCAGGACACAATGGTTAAAGGGGTAGTACAAAGTCTAAAGGTACCTTCACACTAAGCGACGCTGCAGCGATATCGACAACGATGCCGATCGCTGCAGCATCGCTGTGTGGTCACTGGAGAGCTGTCACACAGACAGCTCTCCAGCGACCAATGATGCCGAAGTCCCCGGGTAACCAGGGTAAACATCGGGTTGCTAAGCGCAGGGCCGCGCTTAGTAACCCGATGTCTACCCTGGTTACTAGTGTAAATGTAAAAAAACAAACACTACATACTTACATTCGCGTCCCCCGGCGTCCGCTTCCCTGCACTGTGTAAGCGCCGGCAGTAGCAGGGCACAGCGGTGACGTCACCGCTGTGCTTTGCTTTCCGGCCGGCACTGACACATTCAGTGCAGGAAGCTCTGAGCAGCAGCGCGGACGCCGGGGGACGTGACAGATATCAGAGGGTGAGTATGTACTGTTTTTATTTTTACTTTTACAATAGTAACCAGGGTAAATATCGGGTTACTAAGCGCGGCCCTGCGCTTAGTAACCCGATATTTACCCTGGTTACCATTGTAAAACATTGCTGGCATCGTTGCTTTTGCTGTCAAACACGACGATACACGCCGATCTGAGGACCAAATAAAGTTCTGAACTTTCAGCAACGACCAGCGATATCACAGCAGGATCCAGATCGCTGCTGCATGTCAAACACAATGATATCGCTATCCAGGACGCTGCAACGTCTCGGATCGCTGTCGTTATCGCTGCAAAGTCGTTTAGTGTGAAGGTACCTTAACTTAATTTTCATCCTAAATCCCAATCTATTTAATCTGAAAAGCTAAACTCTGTTGTAATATTCTTGAATTACACATTCCCTAACTACTTATCCTTTATGATAGAAGCATAGATTCATGGAATTTTAATAGTTTGAAGGGACCTCCAGGGTCATCGTGTCCAACCCTCTGCTCAATGCAGGATTCACTAAACCATCTCAGACAGATATCTGTCCAGCCTGTTTGAAGACTTCCATTGAAGGAGAACTCACCACCTCTTGTGGCAGCCTGTTCCACTCATTGATCATCCTCACTCAGGGCTGGCCTGAGAGATTACGGCGCCCTGGGCGAAACTATTTTGTTGCACCCCTGCTACTTTTAACATACCGCCCAACTTTTAGGCCACGCCTCTGACCACACCCATTCATAACTAGCCACACCCATATCCACGTCCCAACCACACCCATTTAGCACTGCTGATCAGACTGTTTCATAAATAATTATAAACAAAAAAACATGGCCACACAGTGCTCCATACTGTATAATGGCCACACATGATGCTCCATACTGTATAATGGCCACACATGATGCTCCATACTGTATAATGGCCACATATGATGCTCCATACTGTATAATGGCCACACATGATGCTCCATACTGTATAATGACCACACATGATGCTCCATACTGTATATTGGCCGCACATACTTCGTACCGTATAATGGCCACACATAGCTACTCCTTTACACGCGGCTGCGCTCCGTACACATGCGCTCCGCTCCATACACCTCGTACACACGCAGCTCCACTCCGTACACCTCGTACACATTTAGCTCCACTCCATACACCTCATACACACACGACTCCGCTCCGTACACCTCATACACACGGCTCCGCTCCGTACACCTCGTACACATTTAGCTCCGCTCCATACACCTCATACACACACGACTCCCCTCCGTACACCTCATACACACGGCTCTGCTCCGTACACCTCATACACACACGGCTCCGCTCCATACACCTCATACACATTCAGCTCCACTCCATACACCTTTTGACTTTTGAAAAGATTTTTTATAATTTTTTCTATTTTTTCTCTGGCGCCCCCTTAGGGTCGGCGCCCTAGGCGGCTGCCTAGTTTGCCTATACGTTCGGGCCGGCCCTGTCCTCACTGCCAAAAAGTTTTTTCTAATATCTAATCTGCATCTTCTCACCTTCAGTTTTATTCCACTGATTCTCATGTTTCCATGTGCTATTGAGAATAATGATGTTCCCTCTACATTGTGACAGCCCTTCAGATATTTGTAGACAGCTATTCAGTCTTCTCTTAGGCTTCCCTTTTGCAAGCTAAACAGTCCCAGATCCTTTAACCATTCCTAGTTGGACATAGTTTGCAGTCTGCTAACCATTCTAGTAGCTCTTAGAAAAAGTGGAGCAAGTTTAGCTATGTCTTTTTTAAAAATGTGGTACCCAGAACTGAACACAGTATTCCAGATGAGACCTGACAAAGGAGGCGTAGAGTGGAATAATTACTTCACATGATCTAGACTATGCTTCTCCCAGAATTGTGTTTGCCTTTTTTGCTGCTGCGTCACACTGTTGACTCATGTGCAGTCTGTGTTCTATTAGTATACCTAAGTCTTTTTCACACCTGCTCTTGCTTATTTTTCTTCCTCCCATTCTGTACATATTATTTTCGGGTTTTTTTGCCCAGATGTAGAATTTTGCATTTCTCCATGTTAAATAATTTTCTATTAATCACTGCCAATTTTCAAGCATATCTAGATCCTTATGAATCCTTTCTCTGCTTTCTCTAGTGTTAGCTGTCCCTCCTAGCTTTGCATCATCTGCAAATTTGATTAGTTTACCTTCAGATCTCTTATCTAGATCATTTATAAAAATGTTGAATAACACTGTGGCCAAAACAGGGTCTTGAAACACTCTTCCAATTGGATGTGCAACCATTCATTACCACTCTTTGAGTACAATCACTGAGCCAGTTATGAATCCACCTAACTGTAGCCTTGTCAATCCCATACTTGGACATTTTTTTCAATAAGGATAGTATGAGATACTTTATCTACCGCATTTTGCTGATCCACCCAGTCAGTGATTCCATCATAGAAGGAAATTAGATTAGTCTGGCAGGACTTAATTGCTACAAGCCCATGCTAGCTCTGGTTAATTACTGTGTTGTTATCCAAGGACTTGAATACATGCTGTTAAATAATTTGTTCAAAGATATTTCCTGCTATACAAGTAGGGCTCACTGGCCTGTAATTTCCTAGCTCTATCTTTTCTTTTTTTGAAGACAGGCCCTTCTCTAATCTTCTGGGACTTCTCCTGTTCTCCAGGATATTTCAAATATTCTGGCTAGTGGTTCTGAAATATCCTCTGCTATCTCTTTCAGTAGCCTAGAATGTAATTCATCTGGATCATGAAATTTAAATTAGCTAAGTGCTCCCTCACCATC
This sequence comes from Ranitomeya variabilis, assembly GCF_051348905.1. NCBI lineage: Eukaryota > Metazoa > Chordata > Amphibia > Anura > Dendrobatidae > Ranitomeya > Ranitomeya variabilis. The sequence goes on along the minus strand of NC_135233.1, from coordinate 332,244,231 downwards.
TCTCTGTTTATAGATAGTATGGATTCTTTTATTCCTTCGATAGCACAGTGAAGATCAGTTGATGCTACATTTGCTTTTTTCAGAGAGCACAGATGCAAAATAGGAATTAAAGTGTCATTAGGGGGCAGAGACTGAAGTCACAGCCACAACCTCTGCCCCCTGTCTGAAATGGAGTCAATGATTCTTGTTTCAGAGGCTTTGCTAATCCCTGCTGTGTTCCTGTGTGATGTGCACAATGACAGTACACATTCTGCACCATTCTGTTCAGATCGGCAGTAATGAGACAGCAACAGAGTGAATTGTCAAAATGCCAACAATTTAATGACCAATGACATGACTTGCAAGGGGGCCAATAGTCTATGCCTGCTGATTATTTTGACAACATTGTACTGTACTTTCTGTACTGTTTTTGTTTTCAGCAAACTGCAGCTGGGGGACAGGGATTTTCTTAAAAACCTTTAAAGTGAACCTAACATCAGGTTTTACCAATAAAAAGTATTGCCACCATCTTTACCATCTGTTTTACAGTATTTTAGGAAGCTGTATAAGAGTCTAAAACCCCCTCTACATTTTGCCAAAAATATCTTTTATTATGCTCCCATACGGCGCTGTCCGGTGGGTATCTCTGGTCTTGCTTGGCAACTCTTCTGTTATTGCAAATGCTGGTCTCCTTTCCTGCATCATGCAGATGATGTGTCCTACATCATCCACACAGTGCCCCTAATCTCGCTCATTCACAGGTGCACTTCGCTCTGTCCTGCTGAGGGCAGAGCAAAGTGCTGTAATAAGCAGGCATCAGATTTACTTCTGGGTCATCGGAGCTCTTTGGCCTCAACCAGCGCATGTGAAATACAGTACTTTGCTCTGACCTGCTGACGCCAGAGAGAAGTGCACCTGTGCAGTAGCGTGATTGGGGGGCACTGTGTGGATGACATAGGACGCGTCATCCAAGTGAAGTATAAAAGGAGTACGGCGTTTGTGACCAGACAGGACGTGTCAGATCAAGACCAACAGGTGGTAAAGGTGGTGGCAATACTCTGTATTGGGAAAACCGGATGACTGGTTCCCTTTAAAGTCAGATGCATCTAGTGATTTTGGCAGAACTGGCCGACCATCTATTGTGTATGTGGGCCTCCATTTCTTGACATATTATATCAGGGTACAGAGGGATCAGGCATTTTGAAAAATATTTTTGTTTACAGTAAGAAGTTGCTGCCAGACCCCCTTCTCCCTAGTGAAAACACATAGCACGTGATCAGCCAAGCATTCAGCTGGCACCTCTCTGAGATGTATAGTGCAATGTCTATGGGCAGCAAATGGTGAACAGAATTTGATTAGATTTAGGGTTTCATCAAACATTGTGGCCGGTAGTGGACTGATACTGATAGCCGCACGATTGTGAAACAAAATCAGGAAGCAACTGGCCGTCGCAATGGGTGGACTTTTGGCCGCATGCAGCCAGTTGCTGTGTGGTCACTTCCTAACAAAGGAAATACATGATTTGTATAAATTACTGATAAAATATTGATAAACAATAGCACATTCCGGTGTTGATCCATGAGATCATTTAATAGTCCAAAAAATATTGTGTAATGTTTTGGATACATATTAATACACTCAGAGATTATCTGCTAACATCTGGATAAACTTCCCCAGAAAGCACTTTCATCCCAGCACTTCCAGCATCCACCCATTCAGGAATTTATCGGACTGATCACCACTACAAGTTAATGGCCTTCTGCTGAGAAAGACTTTTTATAGATGTGGACACTGTCAAACTGGAATTAAGTTATAAAATAATTTTTGGAGGCTTAGTCATTGCCAGGGGAATTTAGTGAACAAACCTTTGAGATATTAGTTAATGATCAACACAGCTAATCAAAAGTCGTAGAAAGAAGGATAAATTGAGGTGTCACTGCTATGTATTGACAGCTGGATACAATTCTGGAAAAGAAAGGATGTGTTCCATTGAAAGAAAAAAGAAAACTTTTTCACAAAATGTTATATGTTTTGTCTATGAAAGACAATTGATCAAAACTGATCATCTAATACATGTGGCTTGCTGGACCATTATGTACTAACAAACAGTTATGAAGATCAGGTCTCTAGATTTGGACTTTTGTGGGTAGCCCAACACAGTAAAGCAGATCTGGATGCATATACTGGCCTAGGGATTGGAGAGATACATATGATAAGCTGGAGGTAGGATGATATTGTCAGTAGGAGGGCTTCCTGAAGCTGGATGCGATGGTGTGGTGGCAGTGCCTGATGCAGGAATACCAAAAAGGGTTAAGGTGGGAATCTCGGGATGTAACTATACTGGCTTGGTGTAACTATAGGGAAAATTCAGCTGTCATGCTGGTATTGGGGACTCTGGGTTTCACTACTGTGGGGAGGAAGGAGCCGGATGTCACTGCTCGGGAGCTCCGGATGTCGCATTCAACCCTCTCCGAGTTGAATGTGGCTCTCAAGGTAAGAAAGGTTGGGGACTGCTGATCTAATTACTAATGGTGGCCATACATATTTTATAAAAGAAGTTGGATGGTTGAACAACCATTGAATAAATGACCATCTGGTGAACAATCATTACCAGATGTCTATGACCAGATGAAACAATGTAGAATTCAGCATACCATTATTATGCATAGATGATGTTTTTTATTATTGCAATCCAAAAACAGAACAAATGTGAAGTTTCCGTCCACAATGAACTTCATCAGAACAAACAGATTGCCGAGGTAGACAGAGGTAGACAGGGATAGAAGGGAAGTAGAAAGTAAAGCGTTAAAGGAGGAGCAAAACACCATTATGGATTGGCACTGTTTATAGATTGCAGGAATAGCAGGCATCACCTACTTCTAATATTGCAGATCTTTATTACAGATTTATATACAGAGTGGAGTCCTAGTTGGGCACCAGTGAATGAGGAGTGCAGAATATCTGAATCCATGACCAGATACATTCATACACAATTTAGACCTTATTGGATGTTACAGCTGTTCAACCTGGTAATACATGTTCAATGACAGTGGGCAACGACCCAACAAGCTTTCTGAGTGTTCTCACAATGGGACATCACTCGTGGATGAAAGATCTTTCATCTGACTTTCGGCCATAAAGTAACTGTAAATAATATATATATATACATATATATATATATATATATATATATATATATATATATATATATATATATATATATATATATATATACACACAGTACAGACCAAAAGTTTGGAGACACCGTCTCATTTAAAGATTTTTCTGTATTTTCATGACTATGAAAATTGTACATTCACACTGAAGCATCAAAACTATGACTTAACATATGTGGAACCATATACTTAACAAAAAAGTGTGAAACAGCTGAAATTATGTCTAATATTCTAGGTTCTTCAAAGTAGCCACCTTTTGCTTTGATGACTGCTTTGCACACTCTTGGCATTCTCTTGATGAGCTTCAAGAAGTATTCACCGGGAATGGTCTTCCAACAATCTTGAAGCAGTTCCCAGAGATACTTAGCACTTGTTGGCACTTTTGCTTTCACTCTGCGGTCCAGCTCACCCCAAATCATCTCGATTGCGTTCAGGTCTGGTGACTGTGGAGGCCAGGTCATCTGGCATAGCACCCATCACTCTCCTTCTTGGTCAAATAGCCCTTACACAGCCTGGAGGTGTGTTTGGGGTCATTGTCCTGTTGAAAAATAAATGATGGTCCAACTAAACGCAAACCGGATGGAATAGCATGCCGCTGCAAGATGCTGTGGTAGCCATGCTGATTCAGTATGCCTTCAATTTTGAATAAATCCCCAACAGAGTCACCAGCAAAGCACCCCCACACCATCACACTTCCTCCTCCATGCTTCACGGTGGGAACCAGGCATGTAGAGTCCATCCGTTCACCTTTTCTGCGTTGCACAAAGACATGGTGGTTGGAACCAAAGATCTCAAATTTGGACTCATCAGACCAAAGCACAGATTTCCACTGGTCTAATGTCCATTCCTTGTGTTCTTTAGCCCAAACAAGTCTCTTCTGCTTGTTGCCTGTCCTTAGCAATGGTTTCCTAGCAGCTATTTTACCATGAAGGCCTGCTGCACAAAGTCTCCTCTTAACAGTTGTTGTAGAGATATGTCTGCTGCTAGAACTCTGTGTGGCATTGACCTGGTCTCTAATCTGATCTGCTGTTAACCTGCGATTTCTGAGGCTGGTGACTTGGATAAACTTATCCATAGAAGCAGAGGTGACTCTTGGTCTTCCTTTCCTGGGGCTGTCCTCATGTGAGCCATTTTCTTTGTAGCACTTGATGGTTTTTGCCACTGCACTTGGGGACACTTTCAAAGCTTTCCCAATTTTTCGGACTGACTGATCTTCATTTTTTAAAGTAATGATGGCTACTCGTTTTTCTTTACTTAGCTGCTTTTTTCTTGCCATAATACAAATTCTGGACTTTACAGAAATCATACCCATGTCTTAAATGTTACTGTTTTTGCTGTCTAAGAAAAAAAACCATACAAAACACTTTATTTAATATATCAATTATGGTTCCTCAGTGCACTGTTGGCATGACCATGGGCTCCATGCACCATTCTGCCCCCTCAATTACCATGGTGCGCACTTGATGGACATTGCTTACTTGCCCAGAGTAAGCGCTGCCTTAACTTGAATCATGTGTGCAATATGTTTATACTGGCAGATTAATTGGACTTTATGGGGACGACAAACTCCTTTTAATCCATCAGCTGACAATCTTTAAAAATCTAAAACAATCAAGAATATCAGTATTAAGCAAACAAAGTAAATCATGAAATTTTGCAGAATTTGTATCTCCCATTACTGGGATAGTGAACAAAAATTTTAGCAGTGGGTGGATGTTAACACCACCATGATGTTAGTGTTTTTCATTGTCTCTAGCCTTTCAAAAAAGTTTTAGACATGTTCTGTTCACTTAGGTATCATCAGATGATTTAAATGAGTCATTTGCTAGGACTATGGGGAACATAACTTTAATTAAGGAGTTGACTTGTCTTGGCTGCCATGCGAATTACCCAATAAAGATATTAGAAATATGCAGTCAATTACCTCCTGCTTCAGCTAGACAAAAGGAATAAGAGAATATTTATCTTTAGTTTATGTAAGTCTAAACTTGTTACAGGCGGAGACCCCACCTAAGCCGTATGAGTATGCAGCTCTCACGTAAGTGAAGCATCAAAGCAAACATTTCCCATCATTTTCCTCTGTGTTCTGAGTCACATCGTGATGGCAAGATAAAAACAGATAATTCTTCTGAGCTTGTTCCCACTGGCCTCCGAGTTGTGTGGGTGATTTATTGTGGATATAGCAGGAATCATTAATCATATGTTTATTATTAGGTCACCAGCACTTACATTTACTCATTTTATGATCATAACACTTAATGTCTATGGCCTTTTATGGGATTTAAGACAATAATGTTACAGACTATCATCATGAGGCATATGGAAAAAAAACAAAACAATTTACCAAAAAAGTAAAAAAAAAATTCAAATTGTACCTATATTATATCTGGAGTTGCTACAGAACCTATAAACAGCATCACGAAAACTTATGTAATAGAATCGTTTCTTATTCTAAGAAGCCAAAAACAGGTGAAAGCTTTTATAAACATTGCACTCTGAATGTCTGGCAATGCTGAGGAAGAGCGGCGTTTGCTCCACAATACTTTTATATGGTTTTTTTTCCATTCTATTTTTCTTTCATTTTTTAATCATCTTTTGAGAAGGTAAACTTACAGCATATTAGGTCCATATACAATACAAATAGTATAATGCTGGAGTCAAATTAGCGTATGAGAAAATAAATTAGCATGAGAAAATCGCAGATGTGAGATGCCCCATAGAATAACACTGGTCCCAGAGCTATGTGATGTTTTATAGCATAGCACTCGGCCATATTATACATCCATAATAATAATAATAATTTTTATTTATATAGCGCCAACATATTCCACAGCGCTTTACAGTTTAACAGTTTCAAACACAACAGTCATAGGTAACAACTTTAACAATACAGTAATAAAGCAAAATAAGACAAAATAAGACGACCCTGCTCGTGAGAGCTTACAATCTACAATGAGGTGGGGGGGATACAAAGTACAGGTCTGTATTTACAATGATGTATTTTCAATGATGGTCCAGTCATCTTCAGGGGGTGGGGGGTAGATGGAGATGGTGAATGGGCTACACACACACACACAAACATAAAATGACTTTGATTAGTTAATGTGGTAGGCAGCTCTGCACAAATGTGTTTTGAGCGAGCGCCTAAAACTATGCAAGTTGTGGATGGTGCTAATATCTTGGGGTAGAGCATTCCAGAGGATTGGCGCAGCACGGGAGAAGTCTTGGAGTCGGGAGAGGGAGGTACGGATTAGTGCAGAGGTTAGTCGAAAGTCGTTTGCAGAGCGCGATAGACAGAAATGAGGGAGGAGATGTAAGGGGGTGCCGCACTGTGGAGAGCTTTGTGGGTGAGAACAAGTACTTTGAATTGTATCCTGTAATGAATGGGCAGCCAGTGTAACGACTGGCGAAGAGCGGACACGTCCGAGTAACGATTAGCCAGATGGAAGACCCTAGCTGCCGCATTAAGGATAGACTGAAGAGGGGAAAGTCGAATAACAGGGAGGCCAATTAGTAGAGCATTACAGTAGTCCAGGCGGGAGTGGATTAGGGCGACAGTGAGAGTTTTTGTTGTCTCCATGGTGAGAAAAGGGCGGATTCTGGAGATGTTCTTTAGGTGTAAGCGGCACGAGCGGGCAAGAGATTGTATGTGGGAGGTGAAGGAGAGATCGGAGTCAAACATAACACCCAGACAGCGCGCCTGCTGCCGGGGTGTTATTATGGTGCCACCCACGGAGGGAAATGTCAGATTTAGGGAGGTTAGTAGAAGGCGGGAGCAGAAGAAGTTCAGTTTTGGAGAGGTTGAGTTTCAGATAGAGAGTGGACATGATGTTGGAGACTGCAGACAGACAGTCAGTGGCGTTCTGTAGTACAGCGGGGGTAAGGTCAGGGGATGACGTGTATAGTTGTGTGTCATCAGCGTAAAGATGGTACTGAAAGCCAAATCTGCTGATGGTCTGTCCAATTGGGGCTGCGTAGAGGGAGAAGAGAAGGGGGCCAAGGACTGAGCCCTGAGGTACCCCAACAGTGAGAGGAAGAGGAGATGAAGTGGAGCCAGAGAACAGAACACTGAAGGAGCATTCAGAAAGGTAGGAGGAGAACCAGGAGAGAGCAGTGTCCTTAATGCCTAGTGACTGGAGCCTAGAGAGTAGGAGAGGGTGGTCAACAGTGTCGAAAGCTAATAGCAAATAGTTATTCCTGCTAGGGACACATATGAAGTTATGCAGTATGTTAGTATTCAAAAAACAAAATACTGTGTCCTCAAAAACGGATATAAACTAGTTCTACGTGAAATATCAATTACAACATTAGAGAAAAAAACACGTATTTCATGAACAGGTAACAAATTTTATTGAATTATATAAAAACAGACAATTAAAAATAGCCAATAGTGCTACAAGTGAGCCAAGAAAGTAAACATATAGGCATCACCAATAGATGGGTAGATAAATTATTAAGGTAACAGCCTGCGTATCAATTCATAAATCAATAAATACATATATAAATATAAATACTGGGGTGTGGTAAAACATTATGCACAACCACTTAGAATTCCTAAACCATGAATCTCATAATCCCCAATATACAAGGTATGTCTCAATCGGTTAATCAATACAAAGTTCCTAGGTGAGGGTAATGAGCTCCATACGGATGCTAGTGCCAGCCATAGGACAAAAAGGGGCCCCTAATGTGAAAGCCCCTAACTCATAAGTAATTAGACATATGCAGACAGTAGTATATTATAACGAAAACACTTACCAACATCCAAATGGTGATGCCACAGCCCCAATGCGCATTTCGGCAATGTGCCTTCTTCAGGGGGAGTGGCATCACAGCAAAAAACATGCCCTTTTTGTATGAGCGGTGACCAATAGGGAGATCTAATGTCACAAGTCACATGACCGGAAGAGACCCAAAGGATCATGGTATTTGTAGTAAAAAGCTGAACCCACGTGGTCCAAAGCGGCGCATGACATCCGGCCTCCCCAGATAAGGCGGAGTCGGCGAGTGCGTCATGACCGGAGGCAGGACGCCGGCGAGGACTCCCCAGCCGCACACCAGGTGCGAGTAGGGAGTCACCCCCGACATCCGCCCACAGCCAGAGAGACGCCGTCGCCGGCAGCGCCCACCGGGGCGCCCGTGCGCATGCGCACAGACCATCGTTAGTAATAGCCTATCTAATATAGACATGTGTCACTGCCTAACAGGTAACGTGGGCCATAATTAACATAAGAAAATTAAGAATATTTCCTGCAATACCAAGTAAACTAAATACAAATCTGCTAAACTAAGTGTCACCTCATATATGTATACCCACATATTAAGAGTACATACTTATAAAAGCATTACAGAAACCCATATTAAATGTGAAAAAGTACACACAAAGAAAAAAGCGTGAAAGAGTAAAAATATGAAAATAAACAAAATAATATATTATTAATTATAATATTATTTTGTTTATTTTCATATTTTTACTCTTTCACGCTTTTTTCTTTGTGTGTACTTTTTCACATTTAATATGGGTTTCTGTAATGCTTTTATAAGTATGTACTCTTAATATGTGGGTATACATATATGAGGTGACACTTAGTTTAGCAGATTTGTATTTAGTTTACTTGGTATTGCAGGAAATATTCTTAATTTTCTTATGTTAATTATGGCCCACGTTACCTGTTAGGCAGTGACACATGTCTATATTAGATAGGCTATTACTAACGATGGTCTGTGCGCATGCGCACGGGCGCCCCGGTGGGCGCTGCCGGCGACGGCGTCTCTCTGGCTGTGGGCGGATGTCGGGGGTGACTCCCTACTCGCACCTGGTGTGCGGCTGGGGAGTCCTCGCCGGCGTCCTGCCTCCGGTCATGACGCACTCGCCGACTCCGCCTTATCTGGGGAGGCCGGATGTCATGCGCCGCTTTGGACCACGTGGGTTCAGCTTTTTACTACAAATACCATGATCCTTTGGGTCTCTTCCGGTCATGTGACTTGTGACATTAGATCTCCCTATTGGTCACCGCTCATACAAAAAAGGCATGTTTTTTGCTGTGATGCCACTCCCCCTGAAGAAGGCACATTGCCGAAATGCGCATTGGGGCTGTGGCATCACCATTTGGATGTTGGTAAGTGTTTTCGTTATAATATACTACTGTCTGCATATGTCTAATTACTTATGAGTTAGGGGCTTTCACATTAGGGGCCCCTTTTTGTCCTATGGCTGGCACTAGCATCCGTATGGAGCTCATTACCCTCACCTAGGAACTTTGTATTGATTAACCGATTGAGACATACCTTGTATATTGGGGATTATGAGATTCATGGTTTAGGAATTCTAAGTGGTTGTGCATAATGTTTTACCACACCCCAGTATTTATATTTATATATGTATTTATTGATTTATGAATTGATACGCAGGCTGTTACCTTAATAATTTATCTACCCATCTATTGGTGATGCCTATATGTTTACTTTCTTGGCTCACTTGTAGCACTATTGGCTATTTTTAATTGTCTGTTTTTATATAATTCAATAAAATTTGTTACCTGTTCATGAAATACGTGTTTTTTTCTCTAATGTTGTAAGTGTCGAAAGCTGCAGAGAGGTCGAGGAGAATGAGCAGAGAGTGGTCACTAGTGTTGAGCAATACCTTCCGATATTCGAAAGTATCGTATCGGATTGGATCGGCCGATACCGGTAAAATATCGGATCTCGCCGATACCGATACCCGATACCAATACAAGTCAATGGGACACAAATATCGGAAGGTATCCTGGATGGTTCCCAGGGTCTGAAGGAGAGGAAACTCTCCTTCAGGCCCTGGGATCCATATTCATGTAAAAAATAAAGAATAAAAATAAAAAATATGGATATACTCACCCTCGGACGGCCCCTGACTGTCACCGCTGCAAGCGTCTGCCTCCGTTGCTAAGAATGCAGAGTGAAGGACCTTCGATGACGTCGCGGCTTGTGATTGGTCGCGTGACCGCTCATGTGACCACTCACGCGACCAATCACAAGCCGCGTCGTCATCGCAGGTCCTACATTCACTGCATTCTTAGGAACGGAGGCTGCCAGTTACACCGCTAAGGTCCAGGGTCCGCCGGAGGGGTGAGAATATCCATATTTTTTATTTTTATTCTTTATTTTTTACATGAATATGGATCCCAGGGCCTGAAGGAGAGTCTCCTCTCCTCCAGACCCTGGGAACCACACACTGGGAACTTCCGATTCCGATTTCCGATATCACAAAAATATCAGGACTCGGTATCGGAATTCCGATACAGCGAATATCGGAATTCCGATACAGCAAATATCGGCCGATACCCGATATTTGCAGTATCGGAATGCTCAACACTAGTGGTCACCATTACATTTTGCTGTCAGAAGGTCATTGGTCACCTTGATGAGTGCAGTTTCTGTCGAATGTGAGCCACCCATGTGAGCTATTCCTAAGCGTATGTTCACATGTAGCATTCTTGCAGTGTATTTTTCTGCAACCAAAACCAGAGTGGTAGCAGGAAAAATGCTGTGTAAAATATGCACGTTGTTGCCAATTTGTGTGCTTTTTTGCGGCATTTTAACTTGAATTTTTTCCATTAATTTGAATAGTCTGCAGTGCCATTCCTATAACTGTGTCCTACAAGTGTGAAGATTAATTTAGAATTAAAACCAGAATTGAACCAGAAGGGAACTGAAGGTAACTGGCCAGTCACTGTAAACAATGTTTCTGTTTGTTTTCACTTTCACCCCTATAATTCTTCACTTTCTGCAAACTCCCCTATTCCCAATTCTTAGTAAAGAACTGTTCATCTCTTCTTCAATCCTCCCCATCCATCTCACCTCCCCCTCAGAACTGTTCCTTAACATACAATCCTCTGTCTCCAAGCACAGCCAGCCACCTCATGCCATCTCCTGCTCCCACCTGCTAACACTTTCTCTGCTCCTTCTCACTGCTGGTGATATCTCTCCAAATCCTGGTCCTCCTCACCATATCTCCACAGTCAGTTCTACCTCCCATCCACACTCCATCACAAATTTCCGTAACCTCTCTAACCTTATACCCATTCGCCCAGCCCCCGTTTCCCCAGTCCCACTAACAGAAGCTCTGTGGAACGCTCGCTCTGTCTGCAACAAGCTTTCCTACATCCACGATCTTTTGTTACTACCAAACTTTCCTTCCTCGCCATCACCGAAACCTGGCTCACCCCTTCTGACACAGCCTCTCCTGCTGCACTTTCGTATGGTGTTTTCCACCTTTCTTACACACCCTGCCCCAGCAGCAAGCATGGCGGAGGAGTTAGTTTTCTCCTGTCAGATAACTGCTCCTTCATCCCAATCCCACCCTCTGTTACCCTCCCTTCCTTTGAGGTGCACTCTGTGCGCATCTATGCTCCCACCAACCTCAAACTGGCTGTCATTTACCACCCCCCCAGGGCCAGCCACCACCTTCTTTGACCACTTCACCACCTGGCTACTTCATTTCCTTTCTGCGGACATCCCCACTATCATCATGGACGACTTCAACATACCCATTGACACTTCCCTCTCAGCTGCCACTAAACTTCTGTCTCTCACTTCCTCCTTCGGCCTCATTCAATGGTCTTCTGCAGCCACTCACAAAGATGGTCACACACTGGACCTCATCTTCACCTGCCTCTGCTCCATATCTAACCTCTCTAACTCACCTCTTCCTGTTTCTGACCACAATCTACTCACATTCTCTTCCCTCTCCACTCCATGTCTACAATACCCACCCTACAAACTTGCACACCCTCGCAGAAATCTTAAACACCTTGATCTACATTCACTCTCTGAATCCCTCCTCCCTCTCACAGACATAAGTTCCCTACACAATGCGGATGACGCTGCCGCTCTATATAACACCACAATAGCTGCAGCTTTGGAATCTCTTGCCCCTCTCACACATACCAAAGCTCGCAAAATCAACAGACAGCCCTGGCACACCAGCCTGACCAAAGAACTGAGACGAGCTTCCAGGGCTGCAGAGCGGAGATGGAAAAGATCCCATTCCAACAAGCACTTTCACGCATTCAAACAGTCCCTTACTACTTTCAAGACCACACTCGCCACAGCAAAACAAACCTGCTTCTCATCTCTCATATCCTCCCTGTCTCACAACCCTAAACAGTTATTCAACACCTTCAACTCTCTCCTCCGTCCCCCAGCAGCTCCTCCCTCCCCACTCATCTCAGCTGAAGATTTTGCCTCATTTCTCAAGCAGAACATTATGAACATCAGAGACAGTTTTAGTCGACAACCAACAGAGCCTTTCCTCCCAACTACCCAGCACTCCACCTCGAAAACCAACTTCTCCACCATTACAGAAGACCGACTCTCCACTCTACTCTCAAGATCGCATCTCACCACCTGGGCACTTGACACGATCCCTTCCCACTTCATCCCAAACCTCACCACAGTCTTCATCCCAACTCAAACCCATCTCTTCAACCTATCACTAACAACTGGTGTTTTCCCCCAAGCTTTAAACATGCCTCAATCACACCTATCCTCAAAAAGCCCTCTCTTGACCCATCCTCTGTATCTAGCTATCGCCCTATATCACTTCTCCCCTATGCCTCAAAACTACTGGAACAACACGTCCATCTTGAACTGTCCTCCCATCTATCTTCCTGCTCCCTCTTCGACCGCTTACAATCAGGCTTCCGGTCACACCACTCCACTGAAACTGCCCTAACTAAGGTCACCAATGACCTATTAACCGACAAGAGCAAGCGCCACTACTCTGTCTTCCTCCTCCTGGATCTGTCCTCTGCCTTTGACACAGTGGACCATTCCCTATTACTACAGACCCTCTCATCCCTTGGCATCACAGACTTGGCCCTTTCCTGGATCTCGTCATACCTAACTGACCGTACATTCAGCATCTCCCATTCACACACCACCTCCTCACCTCGCCCCCTTTCTATCGGAGTCCCACAAGGTTCAGTTCTAGGGTCCTGCTTTTCAGTATCATCTCTATGCTGATGACACACAGATCTACATCTCTGGACCAGATATCACCACCCTACTAACCAGAATCCCTCAATGTTTATTCACTGTTTCATCCTTCTTCTCCACTAGATTTCTAAAACTTAACATGGACAAAACAGAATTCATGGTCTTTCCCCCATCTCACGCGACCCCCCAATGAACCTATCCATTACAGTAAACGGCTGCCCACTCTCCCCAGTCCCACAAGCTCGCTGTCTCGGGGTAATCCTTGACACTGATCTCTCCTTCAAACCACATATCCAAGCCCTTTCCACTTCCTGCCGCCTTCAACTCAAAAATATTTCACGGATCCGTACATTCCTAAACCAAGAATCTGCAAAAACCCTAGTCTATGCCCTCATCATCTCCCGCCTCGACTACTGTAACCTCCTGCTCTGTGGCCTCCCCTCTAACATTCTCGCACCCATCCAATCTATTCTAAACTCAGCTGCCCGACTAATCCACCTGTCCCCCAGCTATTCCCCGGCCCCTCCCCTCTGTCAATCCCTTCACTGGCTCCCCATTACCCACAGACTCCAGTACAAAAGCCTAACCATGACATACAAAGCCATCCACAACCTGTCTCCCCCATACATCTGTGACCTCGTCTCCCGGTACTTTCCTGCACGCAACCTCCAATCCTCACAAGATCTCCTTCTCTAATCCCCTCTTATCTCCTCTTCCCACAATCGCATACAAGATTTCTCTCGCGCATCACCCCTACTCTGGAACTCTCTACCACAACATATCAGACTCTCACCTACCATTGAAACCTTCAAAAAGAACCAGAAGACCTACCTCTTCCACCAAGCCTACAACCTGCAGTAACCACCGATCGACCAAACCACTGCACGACCAGCTCTATCCTCACCTACTGTATCCTCACCCATCCCTTGTAGATTGTTAACCCCTTACGGGCAGGGTCCTCTCTCCTCCTGTACCAGTTATGACTTGTATTGTTCAAGATTATTGTACCTGTTTTTATTATGTATACCCCTCCTCACATGTAAAGCGCCATGGAATAAATGGCGCTATAATAATAAATAATAATAATAATAGGTGAAAAACGCTGCAAAAATTTGACATGCTATGGATTTAAAAAAACGGCAACTGAAAAAAAAGCAATGAAAAAAATCAAACGTGTGCATAAGATTTTTTAAATCTCGTACATTTTGCTGGCACTGTAAAAGTTAGTATTTTTGCTGCAGAAAAAAACCTAGCTTCTCCTCTCAGCCAAGCCCTTCACTGGCTTCCTATTGTCCAGAGGCTCCAGTTCAAAACCCTCACTATGACATACAAAGCCATCCACAACCTGTCTCCTCCATACATCTGTGACCTCGTCTCCCGGTTCTTACCTCCACGCAACCTTCGATCCTCACAAGATCTCCATCTCTACTCCCCTCTCATCTCTTCTTCCCACAATCGCATACAAGATTTCTCTCGTGCTTCCCCCATACTCTGGAACTCTCTACCCCAACACGTCAGACTCTCACCTACCACAGAAACCTTCAAAAAGAACCTGAAGACCGACCTCTTCCGACAAGCCTACAACCTGCAGTGATCCTCAACCTACTGAACCGCCGCACATCCAGCTCTACCCTCTCCTAGTGTATCCTCACCCATCCCCTGCAGACTGTGAGCCCTCGCGGGCAGGGTCCTCTCTCCTTCTGTACCTGTTAGTGACTTGTTTTGCTCATGTTCATTGCATTTGTCTATATTTGCCCCTTTCACATGTAAAGCGCCATGGAATAAATGACGCTATAAAAATGTATAATAATAATAATTACAATAATAATAATAATAATAATAAAAAGACACCTCCACCTGATGGGAGGTGCCTGTGCAACATTGTATACTGTGTCTCATACATTTGCTAGTTCTCAAGTCCCAGTGCTTGTATTCTTGTATATCTACCTGTCTATCAGCTGTGCCTACCCGCCTGCCTATCAGCCATGCCTGCCTGCCTATGAGTCATGCCCGCCTGCCTATCAGCCGTGCTCTCCTGCCTGTCTACTATAATAATAATAATAATAATAAAACAATAGAACAGTAAATATATATATATATATATATATATATATATATATATATTTGTGATTAGCGGTGCCCAAACTTTTACATGCCACTGTATGAGCCGTTCAGTAGTTGCCTGCCCACAAACTTCATACACATTTTATAAGTATTCCAAACCTGTATGAATGAGACAATGCCCACCATAAGAGCATGTTAAAACCAGTGGTCAGGTGGGCAAACGTTTGTTTACCATTAGTGATGAGCAAATATACTCGTTACTTGAGATTTCCTAAGCACGCTCAGGGGTCCTCCGAGTATTTGTAACTGCTCGGAGATTTAGTTTTCCTTGCAGCAGCTGAATGATTTACATCTGTTAGCTAGCATAAGTAGATGTGGGGATTCCCTAGCAACCAGGCAACCCCCACATGTACTTATGCTGGCTAACAGATGTAAATCATTCAGCTGCGGCAATGAAAACTAAATCTACGAGCACTAAAAAATACTCGGAGGACCCCCGAGCGTGCTCGGGAAATCTCGAGTAACGAGTATATTCACTCATCACTATTTACCATCAATGGCTCATACAGTATAATCCAGTCTGCAGATGAAATGGCAAATGACCAAATGATCATTTGTAGCTCGAGCGCATCATTTATGTGAATGTTACAATTCATTATGATCTCTATTAAATACAGAATGTGCTGCGGAGATGATGAAAATGAGTGATTGTAGGATCACATACAGCAGCAAAGATTGGAGATTAGGGAGCACCTATCGAGTTAGAATATTGTTGATTGGCACTAATTTTTGGCAAAAAAAAATGTATAGGAATAGAAGTTCCAGTATCCACATAAACAGATCTATCAAATATAACATTTAATTTATCATACCGTATTTTCCGGCGTATAAGACGACTTTTTAACCCCTAAAAATTGTCCCAAAAGTCGGGGGTCGTCTTATACGCCAGGTACGGCATGTGCAGGGAGCGATCCTGGATGTTCCCAGGGTCTGAAGGAGAGGAAACTCTCCTTCAGGCCCTGGGATCCATATTCATGTAAAAAATAAAGAATAAAAATAAAAAATATGTATGTACTCACCCCTTCGAGAAGCCTGGCTGTCACCGCTGCAAGCGTCTGCCTCCGTTCCTAAGAATTGCAGAGCGTGAAGGACCTTCGATGACGTCACGGTCAGGTGACCGGTCACATGAGCGGTCACGGACCAATCACAGGACTGCGACGTCATCGAGGGTCCTTCATGCTTGCAATTCTTAGGAACGGAGGCTGACGCTTGCAGCAGTGACAGCCAGGCTTCTCGGAGGGGTGAGTATATACATATTTTTTATTTTTATTCTTTATTTTTAACATGAATATGGATCCCAGGGCCTGAAGGAGAGTCTCCTCTCCTTCAGACCCTGGGAACCACACGCCGTATAAGATGACTGGGCATATAAGATGACCCCCGTCTTATACAGTGGGCATATCCCAAATTCCATATTTTATATGGAAAAGTTGGGGGTCGTCTTATACGCCCAGTCGTCTTATACACCAGAAAATACGGTAATTAAAATGTAAATATGTGCATAGTGTGGCATAGCGACTGGTCATGTGATTGATGGATGGTATGTATCGCAGAGGTGGGGGGCCCTGTGATGGATGCCTGGGTATGTTTTGCTCAAGCAGATCTACTGCTGAGGGATTTGTTTACGTTGGGAGGCTTCCAGGTGATTGGAGAGATGGGTGGGTTCAGTCACCTACAAACCCACCCAAAGAGGCGTGTTTGAACACGTAAGATGGTTTTGTGTGTAAGGACCAGTGGTGATGTCACGCTCACCTGACTGGCCATGTGACAGGTGCCTGGGTGTGGTTACACCTATGTAAAGAGGTGTGTGTAGCACATGGAGTGAGTCCGTGTGTCCTAGCTGGACACTGCAGAGTGGCCTGTGTGTTGGACGGTTCCACGTGGGGACAGACGTCCTGAACAACACACAGGGACCATTTAGGCTGGAGAGCCTACGTGCTGGTCATAGCACGGTCTGTGTGCCCACAGACGTGAGAGAGAAACAACCGCCACAGTCAAGACATGGAATGCCAGAAAGAGTTGACCCACACAGGAGATAGATATAAAATAGCCTTTATTACAGTGAGTGGCAAAACAAAAAAACAAATTATAAAAGCACACCATTCAATGCGTGCAGAGCCAATTACCTGTGAGGAGGGACGCCAGGTCCTGACACCGCGCGGGGGTGCGCGGTGTCAGGACCTGGCGTCCCTCCTCACAGGTAATTTACAGATAGAATACCTCAATATTTCCTTTGCACTCAGCACTTTTTTCGGTGTGTTCACTTTGCAGCTACATGCTGCTTTCATGAGTGGCTCTGCACGCATTGAATGGTGTGCTTTTATAATTTGTAGTCTCACACACTACCACCATATAGCATTCATAAATTTTGCACTTATGCACTTTAATGCGTTTTTATTGAGTTGAAATCTTAGGTGGTCACCGTTTATATTTTTTTACTTACTTTTTAAGTAGGTTTCTATCTGTACTAACCAAGATTGGAGGTCACCATATATTATATTTTTTGTTAAAATATATATTTTTTTCTATTGTCCTGAAATTAAATCGCGTACTTGTTTTTATTGTATATTTTATTGCAAATTTTATGTATATATAACCTTTTTTGTTTTGCCACTCACTGTAATAAAGGCTATTTTATATCTATCTCCTGTGTGGGTCAACTCTTTCTGGCATTCCATGTCTTGACTGTGGCGGTTGTTTCATACTCTAGTGTTTAGTCACTACTTTTCACAGAGCACCGATACACGATATATATTTTATTATATTTTAATTTTTATTATTATTGTTTTAATTTCTATTGGTGCATCTGTGTATTCTAATAGACGTGAGAGAGAGCGGAGCTCTACTATGGACATTGAGGATTAATCTGTCTGACGTAAGACTGTTTACCTGTTGTTCCTGTTGCAATCTGGTTTATGGAGCAATAAACCCTGTGAACTTTTAAGGAAACGTGTCTCCTGAGTGTCATCCGCCGAACCTAAAGGTACCTTCACACTAAACGATATCGCTAGCGATCCGTGACGTTGCAGCGTCCTGGCTAGCGATATCGTTTAGTTTGACACGCAGCAGCGATCAGGATCCTGCTGTGATGTCGCTGGTCGCTAAATAAAGTCCAGAACTTTATTTGGTCGTCAGACCGGCGTGTATCGTCGTGTTTGACACCAAAAGCAACGATACCAGCGATGTTTTACACTGGTAACCAGGGTAAACATCGGGTTACTAAGCGCAGGGCTGCGCTTAGTAACCTGATGTTTACCCTGGTTACCAGCGTAAAATGTAAAAAAAACAAACAGTACATACTCACCTTCACGTCCCCCGCCGTCCGCTTCCCACACTGACTGAGCGCCGTAAAGTGAAAGTGAAAGTACAGCACAGCGGTGACGTCACCGCTCTGCTGTTAGGGCCGGCGCTCAGTCAGTGCAGGAAGCGGACGGCGGGGGACGCGAATGTAAGTATGTACTGTTTGGTTTTTTTACATTTTACGCTGGTAAGCAGGGTAAACATCGGGTTACTAAGCGCGGCCCTGCGCTTAGTAACCCGATGTTTACCCTGGTTACCAAGGGACCTCGGCATCGTTGGTCGCTGGAGAGCTGTCTGTGTGACAGCTCTCCAGCGATCAAACAGCGACGCTGCAGCGATCGGCATCGTTGTCTGTATCGCTGCAGCGTCGCTTAGTGTGAAGGTACCTTAATCGAGTGTCCCCTAGACCCATAGCGGGTGAAATGCTACAATAGTTAAAAATGGCCAAATGCTGTAACTTCGATTCCTATGGATCTATAATCATTTTACGTCTGAAAATTGTCTGTGTCTTTTTTTTCTGCAGCTGAGACTGCTCCACGAATCTGCCGGAGTTTACCACTGAAATCTAAGATAAAAAAGGGGGAGAAGCCAGCGCTGCTTATGGTCAGAACGCAATACATAAAGTGTATATGCACATATTGACTTCTAACTGTATTTCAAAATGAGACATTTAGCAAACAATTGATCAATTCTTTGAGCCACCCCGCCACGTCAAGGCATTCTAATAATGGGGCAGTCCTACTCTACGCTTTTTATATTCGCTGTGCCATTACAGCCTCCTAAGGCTGCCATCACACTAGCAGTATTTGGTCAGTATTTTACATCAGTAGTTGTAAGCCAAAACCAAGAGTGGGTGATAAATACAGAAGTGGTGCATATGTTTCTGTTATACTTTTCCTCTAATTGTTCCACTCCTGATTTTGGCTTACAAATACTGATGTAAAATGCTGACCAAATACTGCTAGTGTGACTGCAGCCTAAATGTATTAAAAGCAAGACCACATTAAATGCAAGCTGTACCTGAAGCGTTTCTGAATCACTCCCATGGCGCCAGAAAGGGCAAGCACAGATAAAGGTTGGGAGTGATTCAGAAACACTTCAGATACAGTTTGCATTTAATGTGGTCTTGCTTTTAATACATTTAGGAGGCCATAATGGCACAGCGACTATAAAAAACGTAGAGTAGGACTGCCCCATTATGAGAATGCCTTGGCTTGGTGGGGTGGCTCAAAGAATTGATCAATTGATTGCTAAATGTCTCATTTTGAAATACAGTTAGAAATTAGTGCACTTTATGTATTGCGTTCTGACCATAAGCAGCGCTGGCTTCTCCCCCTTTTTTATACTGAAATCTAAGGGTATGTTTTGACGATCAGTGTTTGTTTAGGCTTTCAAGTAGCTGAACTTCCCTAAGAATCCAGCACCTCAGCTCATTTGCATTTTTCCTTGCACTTTTGACGTATGCGTTTTTGATTCTCTGTGGTATGTGATTTGATGTGCAAAGATATACCGTATATACTCGAGTATAAGCCGACCCGAGTATAAGCCGACCCCCCTAATTTTGCCACAAAAAACTGGGAAAACTTATTGACTCGAGTATAAGCCTAGGGTGGAAAATGCAGCAGGTACCGGTGAATTTCAAAATTAGAAATAGATACTCCATACCATTCATTATGGCCCCATAGATGCTCCACATAAAGCTGTGCCATATATAATGCTCTGCACCGTTCATTATGGCCCCATAGATGCTCCACATAAAGCTGTGCCATATATACAATGCTCTGCACCGTTGCCCCATAGATAGCTGTGCCATATATATATATATGCTCTGCACCATTGCCCCATAGCTGTGCCATATAGTGCTCTGCACCGTTGCCCCATAGCTCTGCCATATAGTGCTCTGCACCGTTGCCCCATAGCTGTGCCATATATATAGTGCTCTGCACCATTGCCCCATAGCTGTGCCATATATATAGTGCTCTGCCCCGTTGCCCCATAGCTGTGCCATATATAGTGCTCTGCACCGTTGCCCCATAGCTGTGCCATATATATAGTGCTCTGCACCGTTGCCCCATAGCTGTGCCATATAGTGCTCTGCACCGTTGCCCCATAGCTGTGCCATATAGTGCTCTGCACCGTTGCCCCATAGCTGTGCCATATAATGCTCTGCACCATTGCCCCATAGCTGTGCCATATAGTGCTCTGCACCATTGCCCCATAGCTGTGCAATATAATGCTCTGCACCGTTGCCCCATAGCTGTGCCATATAGTGCTCTGCACCATTGTCCCATAGCTGTGCCATATAGTGCTCTGCACCGTTGCCCCATAGCTGTGCCATATAGTGCTCTGCACCGTTGCCCCATAGCTGTGCCATATAATGCTCTGCACCATTGCCCCATAGCTGTGCCATATAGTGCTCTGCACCATTGCCCCATAGCTGTGCCATATAGTGCTCTGCACTGTTGCCCCATAGCTCTGCCATATAGTGCTCTGCACCATTGCCCCATAGCTGTGCCATATAGTGCTCTGCACCGTTGCCCCATAGCTGTGCCATATAGTGCTCTGCACCGTTGCCCCATAGCTGTGCCATATAATGCTCTGCACCATTGCCCCATAGCTGTGCCATATAGTGCTCTGCACTGTTGCCCCATAGCTCTGCCATATAGTGCTCTGCACCATTGCCCCATAGATGCTCCACATAAATATGTGCTGCTGCTGCCGCTGCAATAAAAAAAACAAAAACACATACTCACCTGTCTTGCTTGCAGCTCCTCGGCGCCATCTTCCCGGCGTCTCTCCGCACTGACTGATCAGGCAGAGGGCGCCGCGCACACTATATGCGTCATCGCGCCCTCTGCCTGCAGTCAGTGCGGAGAGACGCCGGGAAGATGGAGACAGCGCCCGGCGTGTGGAACGAGGACAGGTGAATATGCAATACTTACCTGCTCCCGGCGTCCCGCTCCTTCCCCCTGCCTGTCTTCGGTGCCGCAGCCTCTTTCTCTGTCAGCGGTCACCGGCACCGCTTCATTAGAGAAATGAATAGGCGGCTCCGCCCCTATGGGGGGCGGAGCAGCCTATTCATTTCTCTAATGAGCGGTCCCACGTGACCGCTTAGGGGAAGAGGCTGCGGCACCCGGAGACCGTGGGACGGGCAGGGGGGGCAACAGGAGCCCCGGAAGCAGGTAAGTATATGACAGTGCTCACCCGCCGACCCCACCACCGATCATGACTCGAGTATAAGCCGAGGGGGCACTTTCAGCCCAAAAATTTGGGCTGAAAATCTCGGCTTATACTCGAGTATATACGGTAGATAGATATCAGATAAATAGATAGATAGATATGGGGTAGTTCACTGTACATAAACAGTGGAGTGCCCCCTATTTTTGATAACCCTCCAAGGAAAAGTAGACAGCTACAGGCATATGTTACAGGATGAGAAGGTTGCTCGTTATTGGGTCCTTTCCAGTCTAAAAATGCAGAAATGTATACCTGAAAAACATAAAAAGACAGAAATAAACACACAAGACAGTCACGCATTCATCAATTTATTATTACCCAAAATGTTCCCACCAAGCTCCGATGTAGTCCATGTTACCTGATGTAAATAGCAGCAAAGTGACCACTATTCACAGGCGCTAGGTTACTGCATGGGAACATTTTGGGTAATAAATTGGTGAACGAGGTACTGTCTATTCTTTTTTTTTCTGTCTTTTTATGTTTTTCAGGTATCCTTTTCCGGACTACTACGGACTTGTTGGATTACGGCAGACCTGCATGGGATGTTTTTCCAATAAAGTTGTGAACAAGAGATAGTGTGACGTGATAGACACCTCTCCATTACTAAT
This sequence comes from Ranitomeya variabilis, assembly GCF_051348905.1. Classification (NCBI taxonomy): domain Eukaryota; kingdom Metazoa; phylum Chordata; class Amphibia; order Anura; family Dendrobatidae; genus Ranitomeya; species Ranitomeya variabilis. The sequence goes on along the minus strand of NC_135233.1, from coordinate 332,221,832 downwards.
CCTGGGGAGTTGATGGCAGCTGTGATTTTTGACATATCACAGCTGTCATGAACCCCAATTACCATTATTGCCACTGCACCAGGGTAATTGGGAAGAGCTGTGCAAAGCGTCAGAATTGTGGTATTTCATGTGATGTGCCAATTCTGGGATGGCTGCGGGCTTGTATTTTTAGGTTTGGAAGGGCCCATCAGCCTTCCCAGCCTGATACTATAAGCCCACAGCTGTCTGCTTTACCTTGGCTGGATATCAAAAATAAGTGGGGCCCTACATCATTTTTTAAATTATTTATTAGGATAAAACCGACTAAAATCACCTGCATAAATGCAGTTACAACACGTGGTTTTTTTGTGCACAGAAGACGGAGCGTTACCGCAAGTGACATTAACTCTTGGAAACCAACACCACAGGCGATTTTAGACACAGTGGGCATAAGACTTATATTAATCTCATCCATTGTGCTTGTACTGTACAATGTAGCATTTTGGAACACTAGTATGGGGTAACATTTCTCACTGTGGAGAGTGACAAGACAAGCCTGGCATGTCAGAGTCTGGAAACTTATATGCCATGCATGCTCCTTTGGGAAATTAAATATGTATACTGTCTCCTCAGAGTGGAAGACAACGTGAACTCTAGCGCCCCCGAATGGAAGTAGCACATCCTTTAATGAGCCTTGCCACATGACTTAGGAAAAAGAAAATTCTGGTTTGGCATTTATCTTAAGTCATGTGACAAGGCTCGCTAAAGGGTCAATATTGACTTTTAGGATTGCTACTTCTAATAGGTGGCACTAGAGTCCTCTTTCTCTCTGAAGCGACAATTTGCATATTTACTACTGAACTAATGCTTGTGAAGGCTCCATATATTTATTTACTTTTCTTTATAAAAGAAATACTACCTTGTACAGTATACTGTATTTCTTCAGCCAGTATCATGGCATGATGGATGGGGGTCAACCATCTAATCTTTACTGTTTTTCAAGATAAAATAAGATCAAAGTGTAAATGTTAATTCAAAGGGTTTTCCAAAGAGAGACTTTTATGACATGTCAATCAGACATACCATAAATTCAAATTGATTGAGGTCTGGGAGCAGGGACACCCACTGATCCTGAGCTAAAGTCTAATTTCCTATGTTCAGTAGAGAGGTAACTGTGCAGCCTCAGATATAAATAACATGAAAATGAATGGTTTCAATCAAATTGATAGATCATCAGGTAAAGACCCAAGATCAAACAATCAACTTAGCCAGTGGCGGACACTAAGAGGGCCCATGTGCGATAATATATGGGCCCTATGCAGTCCAATAGCTCATCATAATGCAGAATTCCTCCTGCTTTAGAGATAGATTTGCCCCTCTCAACTCCTGCACCTTCGTGCATCTGCATCGGTTGCACCAATGATATGTAAACCTCCGGATTTAGCCTACCTAACACAGACCATTATCATTTGTAATACAGTGGGCCGTGTTTGACGAAAAATCTTTTTAAAAAAAAAAAATAATAAATTTGTTGGTCACCAAGTGACTGTGGACATGTAGGTTCAATAACTATAATCCACAGAAAAATCGATGAATCCAGCAGGAATGTAGTAAAATCACTAAATTTATTTCTTCATTTTTTTTTTAAAAAAAGGAAAGGGTTGTATCCTATGGTACACCACTTGTAAATGAGTTATAATTTCTTACAGCATTATGCACACATGGCAGCGTTCTTCCGACGCATTTCGACTAACGTCTTAATCATGGTGAGTTCATAGTGAGACTAAACCGTTCTTATAATTTGTTTTTTCTTTTCTTTTTCTTGTGTGTCATCGCAGCTGATTTAAGCTGAAATTGATTGTCTCACCAGAGGCACTCCCAGTTTGTTGCAGAAGGATTGTTGTGAAAGAAAGAAAAAAAAAATTTTTTGAAGGCAAAAAAAAAAGAAAAAAAAAAGTTTTTTTTTCCTTCTCCATATATATATATATGGAGAAGGAAAAAAACTTTCCAGCGCCCTCTGCTGGAAAATATGGGGAATGAATGGAGTGCAGGGGAATGTCCTGTAGTTACCTTGAGTCCCGGTGATGCGCCCTCTGCTGGATGTCCTCATATGAACTCGAGCCTGGGAATTTTTCCCACGCTCGAGTTCATATGAGGACATCCAGCAGAGGGCGCATCACCACGACTCAAGGTAACTACAGGATATTCCCCTGAACTCCATTCATTCCCCGTATTTTTACAACCACGAGCACAGCTGCTTTAGCAGAGCTCCTGGGTGTAAAATGATTTAACCCCTTCAGATGGATTTACATCGTGGGACTTGCCAGAACGCCGGAAGGTATGGGATATTGTTGATTTTTTATTTTTCCTTTTTTACAGAACGAGGGTCTTCAGGTTGATTAAGAGAATAATAAAATATTACAACACCCTGTGTCTTTATTTCATTAAAGTACTTTGTAATAATATGTGTGTCTTTTATTAACCTTTTATTAACCATTTCATACTATTGGATTAATAATGGATAGGTGTCATAATTGACGCCTCTCCATTATTAATCTGGCTTAATGTCACCTTACAATAGCAAGGTGACATTAACCCTTCATTACCCCTTATCCCACCGCTACACGGGAGTGGGAAGAGAGTGGCCAAGTGCCAGAATAGGCGCATCTTCCAGATGTGCCTTTTCTGGGGTGGCTGGGGGCAGATGTTTTTAGCCAGGGGGGGCCAATAACCATGGTCCCTCTCTAGGCTATTAATATCTGCCCTCAGTCACTGGCTTTACCACTCTGGCGGAGAAAATTGCGCGGGAGCCCACGCCAATTTTTTCCGCGATTTAACCCTTTAATAGCTAGTGCGCCCAAATTTTGCACATACACACTACTAACATTAGTAGTGTGGAATATGCAAAAAAAAAGGGATATGAGATGGTTTACTGTATGTAAACCATGTCTCATATCCTGTCGGGTTTGTGAAGGAGAAATGAAAAGCCGGCAATTGAATTACTGACTTATATGCTATCTAGCGCTGAATTAAATATATATATATATATATATATATGTGTCTCACTGACATATATATATATATATATATATATATATATATATATATATATATATATATATATAAGCCTCCTTACCTTGACAAGCCAGCTGGTATGTCACTCTCCATAAGGAGAAACGTTACCCCTTAGACCCCAGTCCAGAGCCTCTCACCTAGCCAAATCAGTTCTCATGCTTCGCACTGACGAGGGCCAACAGCCCGAAACACCGTGTCTGCGAATTGAGATACTGATTTGGCTTTTATCCGTAAGCCTCTTTCACACTAGCGTCGTGCACTGCACTTCGCTATGCGTCGTTTGGTTAAAAAAACGAATCCTGCAAAAGTGCTTGCAGGATGCGTTTTTTCACCATTGATTTGCATTATCGTCACATTGCGACGCTTTGCCACACGTCGCAACCGTCGTGCGCACTGCGACGGGCCGAGTACGACGCTAGTGTGAAAGTAGCCTAAGTCATATTGCATGACTCGTTAAAGGGTTGATTGTGATTTGTAGGATCACTACTTCCAACAGGTGGCGCTATAGAGTTAAGTCCTCTTTTTCTCAGAAGAGGCAATTTGCATATTTAAATTCCCAGAGGAGCATTGCACGGCGAATAAGCCTCCTTACCTTGACAAGCCAGCTGGTATGTCACTCTCCATAAGGAGAAACGTTACCCCTTAGACCCCTATTCTATGTGTAGACATTTATTCTACCTATTCTATTCTGTCAGTGTGATATTACTGTACACCGCACTGAATTGCCGGCTTTTCTTTATAACACCGGTGCGTATTTCTCGCAAGTCACACGCATGGTCTGTGTGTAATCCGTATTTTTCTCGCCCCCATAGACTTTCATTGGCGATTTTTTTTTGCGCAATACGGTGATAAACGCAGCATGCTGCAATTTTCTACGGCCGTACAAGACCGTATAATACGGATCAGTAAAATACGGCTGATAAAAGCTGGGCCATAGAGAATCAATGTACCGTATGCAATCTGTAATTTCTGCACCTCTCATACGTCCGTAAAACTCACTAGTGTGACGCCGGCCTAAGGGGTCTAGCCAATTTTTCATGCTCCTTTTTTTCTTGGTGCAATACCTAGACTATGCTGCATTATGAGAAAAAATCCATACCTAACCTATGCTGCGTTTTAGAAAAAAAAAATCATACCTACACCACGCTGCATTTTGGAAAAAAAAGCCATACCTAGACCATGCTGTGGTTTGAAAAAAAAAAATACTACCTAGACAATGCTGCGTTTTGGAAAAAATGTCATATTTAGACCATGCTGCGTTTTAGAAAAAAAATCCATACCTAAACCATGCAGCATTTTGGAAAAACATCCATACCTGGACCATACTGTGATTTGGAAAAACATTTATACCTAGATCATGCTGTGCTTTGTAAAAAAAAAAATCCTACTTAGACAATGGTGCATTTTGGGAAAAAAACATACCTAGACCTTGGAAAAATTGCAATTGTGGAGAAAAATTACAAAGTACCTTTACCTTCAATAGGTGGCAGTAACGAGATAGCCTTGTTTTCTCCTGTGAGAGAGCTAATTTTCTTACATCATCACTGCAACGATGTTTTGACCTCTTACCTTACCACCTATTCAGCTGATGATATATGTGGAATGACAGATACCTCCTAATACACCTGTAACAAATTTCTTCACAATGCTTAATCTCTCCAGAAGCAAAGGGTTTCATGTACAAATTTCTTACACTGTAGCTATAACTAATGACAATTTTCCAGCCTTTAACCCAAACCATGTCTGAACTGCTCTCTCTGCAATATGTGCTGCTCACTAAATATTTCTTAAAGTGAATTCAAACTGAGAACCTTTTGGCCCTGGGAAACTGTTAATAATTGCTCCAAAAATCTGTTCCTTGTTAAAATAATCCCGTGTCTGAGGGGCAGACCAAACAATACACGTTAATTATGCAGTTCTATTTGCTTCCCTGCCATTTTAATCCTTTGCATAGCAGATAACAGATTTTATGGATTACATCTGAGTAATACTACTTAAGCAGAGAGTTAGGAGCCATAGGAGTCACTATCATCATATGTCCCCAAGAAGTAATGGCCATAAGATTCAGTTAAAAAATGAAATATCACTATATTGAAAGTTCCATTAAACAGTCGTGGTCAAAAACGCATCAACAGATATGTGTTGCCAATTTTCCTTTCCGAATTATTAATGGACCCTTCATTAAAATGATATTTCCATTTTTTAACTGGATCTTCTGGCCATTTCTTCTTGTGGACATTGTTTGCCTGGAGAAGCCGAAGAGTCAGCAAAGAGGGTATTAGTCAAACGATCTTTCGGCCGACAGCCATCTGTGTATGGCTGGCCTAACACTAAATTTTGTTACACAAAATGAGTGCGGTCAGGCTCTGATATTGGGTGATAAAACTCTGATTGCAGTCTGCAATCCAATGTTATCACCACTGTTCTTTTCACCATTTCAATCAACACATGACCATACTGCTCACCATAAAAATCAAATCTATTAGGTTATAAAAAATAATGAATGTGCCAACTTTTTGCTAAAATTACCAAACATGACTCTTTTAGATATCAATGTGTCCGGTACCTGTGATGACAGTTTTCACACCACGTACTGGAGACACTTACACACGTAGACCCATTCAATGAATGGGTCTGTGCACGTCAGTGTGTTTCCACAGACCTTTTGTCCATGTGCAAAATACGTTGACATATCTGTTTTTTACTGTCAGCACAGACCATAAAACATCCCGCACATGTGAACACGGATGACACTCTGGGATGTCATCCGTGACATGTACCGGCTCCTGAGAAGCAGCAGCACAGTAAGCGCTGTTTCTAGGTGCCGGGTGCTGAAGACAGCTCTCATCATTCTCCCCTGCTCTGTTGATCAGAGCGAGCAGGGCAGACTGATGAGAGTTATATTCAAGTAATAACAGTGAAAGCAGGCGGCGGCTATAAATAAATTAAAAAACCAGCATGAGTTCCCCTGTATTTTTGATAACTAGCCAGGCAAAAGGGACAGCTGTGGGCTGCAACTCTCAGCTGTCAGCTTTAGCAATGCTGGTTATCAAGAATAGAGGGATTCCCACTCTGTTTTTTTTAATTATTTAAATAATTTTAAAAAATGGCATGGGGTCCCCCCCATTTTTTACATCCAGCCTTGCTAAAGCTGACAGCTGAGGGCTGGAATTCTCAGGCTGCTAAGGGGCCATGGATATTGACCCCCCAGCCTAAAAATAGCAGCCCGCAGCCGCCCAGAAAAGGCACATCTATTAAATGCGCCATTTCTGGCACTTTGCCCAGCTCTTCCTACTTGCCCTGTAGCGGCAGCAAGTGGGGTAATATTTGTGGGGTTGATGTCACCTTTGTATTGTCTGGTGACAGCAAGCCCAAGGGTTAGTAATGGAGAGGCATCTATAAAATACCTATCCATTATTAATCCTATAGTTTTATGGTAAATAAAGACACAGCAAGTTTAAAGTCCTTTACTTGAAGTAAAACAAGACACACTTTCCATTTTTCTTTTAAAAATAACAAATACAGCTATATTCAACTAACACTCATTCCATTAAATCCCTCGTCTCCTATAATAAAACAAAAATAAAAAAAGCAACAATATCCCTCACATGCACGTTGTTCTGTATCATGCTGTAATCCATGTCTGGGGATAAATAGTTTTCAACCTGGACGGTGCCAAGATGCGACCGTCCAGGCTGACAACCACTGATGAATGAGAATCAGTGACTGGAAGTGACATCATCGAGGTTACTGCTGATCACTGAGGCTGCGATCCCAGCTAGGATGAACTACAGTGACCTCAGCACCGTGGGAAAAAGTCACTGAGTTCACCGCAGTTTAGCTCAGTGAGTTCACTGCAGATCACCATGATAATGGTGATCTGCGATGACCTCACTGAGCTGAACTGTGGTGAACTTGATGATTTTTTTCACATGGTGCTGAGGTCACCGCAGCTCAGAGACTGCTGGCAACCTCAATGAAGTTACTGCCAGTCACTGATGCTGCACTCGCAGTAGCTCATTCATCAGTGGTTCTCAGCCTGGACAGTTGCATCTTGGCTCCTATCAGACACCGCGGGCTCTCACTGTTATTAGCGGCAGCAGGTGTAGGCTGATGGGATTAATAATCCCATCAGCCACCACCTGCTTTCACTGTTATCACTTGAATATAACTCTAATCATTCTCCCCTTCTTGCGCTGATCGTCGGCAGAAGAGGGGAGAATGATGCAAGTGGTCTTTAGCACCCAGCAGTGGGGAACAGTGCTAACTATACCGCTGCTTTCCTGGTGCCGGTGTGTGTGGTAGTGATGTGGCATACGGTTTCCACACGTGTGCCACAAGTATTACACACACAGACACGGATATCTCCAATACCATTTTTTCCGGTACTGGAAATATCAGGAAATGTGAAACGGGCCTTAGAGTGAATGTTCACATGGTTTAGGCCATGTTGTCTCACCTTTATGGCAAATATCTATGATCAGATGTGTTACGTTTGGTGAAATATCGAACAACTGGTAAGTGTACTAATAGACTAAAGTTCTTTAGTCTACTAGAACTGCTAATCAACCAGCCACATGGCCAGATTCTCTACAGTTCCTAGGATTGTTTTTTTTTCTTATACAGCAAGGGTGAATGGTGCTGAGTAGGGATGAGCGGACACATGGATGTTCGGGTTCGTCGGATTAGACCAAACTTTTGTCCAAAGATCATTTCGGGTACCAGAACTCTACCTGAACTTGAATCCAAATCCCACAGAGTCTCTCACTCTCTCTCTCTCGAAGTTCATGGTTGTTATTGTAGTGCTGAGCCCAAACAAATTGATGGTCCATGATTGCCTTCTAATGCCAACCTGCCAACATTCCCAACATGTCCTTTACCTTCTTACTAGTTATACCCATAAAATATGCCCTGTGTCGTCCAAACACCTGTTCTCAATAAATGGGTTCAGGGCTCAAGATTGAAGAGTTAGGATACATCAATATGATTGTAGTGGAAATGATCCACTTCTTCAGGGATGTAGATTTGGGTATTCTACAAAAAAGTGCACATTTGTGCACCTAAACACACATCTTTGTATATGGCCCTTTTCTCACCTCATTGTATGGAACAGTCCGGCAATATGTTGAACTTTATAAAAAGCCATACTAACTTCAAGATTTGGAAATTACCAATTTTTATTCGCACGCTGAAGTTCTGAAAATCTGAATGGGGCCTTTAAATTTATATTTACTTATTTTACTCATTTATATACCAGCAATATGTTTCACAGCAATTTACAGACACTGTTATCACTGTCCCCATTGTGGTTCACAATATACATTCCCCATCAGTATGTATTTGGAGTGTGGGAGGAAACATACTCAAACATGGGGGGATCATACAAACTCCTTGCAGATGTTGTCTTTGGTGGGATTTGAACCCAGGATCCCAGTGCTGCAAAATAATAGTGATAACCACTGAGCCACCATACTGCCCAATGTCCACTTTTCACGATATACAAATGTTACATGTAAACTCATCTTGCTGAAAGTACTGCTAGGACAAGTTTTCAAGAATATACTAACTTTCAGGAATATCAGTGCACGAACAACCCATTTTTCTATTAGTCTCATAGAAAATGGAATGATTTTTCCCATATCTGTATTGGCAGGACTTTTATCTCATGTATGTACTAGCAGAATAAGCTATGTAGACAGGGTAGAAAAACTATGAAGATAATAGATAAAAATCTATAAATGATCAGCAAAAAATATACTAAGAACATAAAACAATCAGTCTTAAAATAGTTTCAACCACTGTCAGTTTCCTGGTTCCTCTTTTAGAAGCTTATAAAAGTCAGTTATCGTGACTATCTGTTCTGTATAGCCTCAACAGCAGAAGACCACATAGCGAGATTTTTCTTTAATGTATGTGGGTTTGAATTACAAGCAGCTGAGAAAGCATAAAAACAGCTTTTTAACATTGATTTATTTTGGAGATACACTGACTTTGCATGCATGCGTATTTTGTGCCACCCATGTGAAAGCTGCCCACCAGAATGCCAATAATAGCCTACAAGAGTAGTCAGCTCAGTAGCACTAATTTGTACACTGGTACTTGCGGAGCTCCAGGGGCAAGAAAGGTCAACAGCTGTAGTCGCTGTAGGGTTTTTTTTCCCTCTGTATTCAGTCTGTTGTCTATTTTTAGACATTCTCCTCTCTTGTATGACCACTGGGGCCAAGAGACAAAATAAAGAGGGTTTCACTAACTAGTAACCTGAAGCAAAGTATAAAAGGTCTCAAGCTGAAAATATCCCCCCCTCACCTCAATCTCCGCACAGCTGACCATTGACCAGCTGACCCGAGTTCCAGACTGCCCTACAGCATGCTCTTCACCACGCCGCGGGTCCCTCAAGTGAGAGTGTGGTCTTTGTATTTTGGGAAACAGTATTGATTGTACCTGTCAACCCCTGTCCTCTCGGCAATGTTGATGAATGGCTTATTGCTCGACATTGATTTTCAGCTCATTACAATTCTGAGACTCGATGCTAAATTTCCCAATTCTGATACCAGCTGTAAGCAGTAACATCTGACGGTGCAGACATTTCTTAATCCCTTCATTTGCAACACCCTTATAACATTCTGCTTTAAACACAAAGGAATTATGTAAGCAAGGAGTCATTTTAGCCAAAGGTGAATTCTTCCATGGCTGGCATCTAACTTCCAGCTGGCACAAATCAGACGAAGAGTTTGTAGGCTTTATTAAAGCTGGCATGTACATTCCAGTGGAAAACATTTTTACCCTGTTGTACCATGAAACGACAATGTAACCCTGGGAATGCAAGAGGGAAAAAATCCATGCCATCTAAAGGGGTGGGAAAAAAAACATCAAAGAGTTCTCATCATAGGATGGGGCTACCCAGAAAGAAGGAAAGAAGCCAAAAAGATCAGTGTGCTAACGCTTGGGAATGTCATTCCACAGCCAGACATTTGGACTTTCAAGATGCCAAGCTTGTACCACCAGATGGTCCAACGAGCAACCAAATATAGTAACAGTCAAAGTGCAGCTAACCCTATCAGATCTGAGTCTTGATACCAAATAGAGTGTCTGAAGTGAACTTAAGGGGGTATTCCCATCTCCTATCCCAGTGTGTAGTAGGTGTAATATATTAGCAAATACTCCCAACTAAAATGTAGCATGGTTCTTCTGGTTTGCTATGTCAATTACCCCGTGTGCAGGGCATTGCAGTAGCTTAGGCATCCATGGTTACGACAACTCCTATAGGAACAGTTAGATGGTTGTTAGTGGTTGTAACCATTGATATCTAAGCTACTATAATGCCTTGCACATGTGGTAAGGGACATAGCGAATCAGAAGAACTATATTACATTTCTAATTGGAGGTATTTGCTAATATTATTACGCCTACTATACATTGGGATAGGATCTTGGCGATGGGAATACCCCTTTAAGCTTGCCGCAAAATAGCCTAAATAGACTTTTTCACTTTGACTAAATTCCAAAGTTGTTCCATTAACTGTTGAAAAAAATTTTACAAAAATGAAAATGTAAAATACGGCACATAATGTAGCCCATTATAGCAGCGCAGAAGTTAATAAGGAGCCTAATTTAAGAAAGGTTGATGGGGATATTAAGGGCTATTGAAACTGTCAAGGAGGATGCATCAAGCCGGTAAATTTATATGTCATTATCTGCCAGCAAGACCCCAGAAACCACCAACAGAAGCTGAATCCCAGGCAATCCATTCAGCCGACAGCTTCAGCACAGTGCCGTATTATCTATTCACACAATTTATAGTTATTTTCACCGTAAATCTGCATGGTTAGGATGTCAGTTCAGCTTCTATTGGGTTTTATGTTCCCTGGAGATATTTAAGTAACATCTTCCTTTTAATGTAAAAAAGGAAACTCAAAGAAACAATTTTCATTACTTTGAGAATATTGAAAAGGAAAAGGAATTGTTGAGTGTTTAAGGCAACACTAAATATGTTGATTTTATCGGTAGCGTTAAAAGCATCTAAAAAGCGTGAATATATTAACCCGCGGGAGCATTATTTAGGAGGAGGCAATGAAGATTCCTCTCTAATGCACAGCTGTAAAAATACCAGTTTTCTTCTACCCTATTAGTTATAACTAACAATTGTTGATGAGCTCAGCACCCATGTTACTCCTAGACACAGAATAGTCATTTCTACTGAAATTATTTGTACCTTTATTTTTCTTTTTAATACCAATTTCCATATTTATACATTCAGTGATTTTGGCTAATATTTCAGTTCAATTCGATTTACCTACTTATTATTATTAAGCCCCGTTCACAACCCATTTTTCCCCATAGTCAGCATGTAAACTGCCAGCACAATGCTAATCATGTCCATAGAGGGTCCATCCGGCCATTAATTTGTACACCAGTATATTGCAAAAAATGAAGTATGCAATATAGTAGTAGATGGCTCTATTCTATACCTAGGAATGGATACTGTAAAAACTGTATCTGTGGAACGAGCATTATAATAGTCTATGCTGAAGGGATGCCATGGGATGATGTCCATCACCTGTATCTGTTTATCGGATATGTATGAGCTGTTCTGTAGCGATTCATGAAGTTTCTTGTTAAATAGATGCCAAAATAACCTATAGATGACTAATGTGTGTGATTGATGGCATAAAGTAGGATTTGTCATTCAGAGATTATTTCACCCATTCGATGTCTACACTAAGAGCAAATATCACATTAATTTGCATCTGACAAAAGACACCACCTGCATAGGGTCTGTCTGTTTTTTGTAGATTTCTATAGGGATTTCAATTTCCCCCCACACACCCCAAACTAAGGAGACCAGTCCCATTAGCAATGCTCGAAGGTAAAAATGTGCATGCTCCTTCTTGCTTGTGCCACCTAGCAGAGGTATCTACCCTTTTATGTCAACATCAGGCCCTTTTACAAACCATGCATGTTATTCTTTTCCGATAGAGCAATGCAAATAAGTCCCCATACAAAGCTAGAATTTTAAGGAGAGCAAGGACCTCCCAAGCCTGCGTCGAGGATATCTCATTTAGCAGACCAAGCTTGCTCTACACCGATGAGGAGCAAATTCCCTTAAACAGCTGTGGACTTTCAAGATGCAGAACCCTTAGTGGATGTCCATGCTTGTGGTCTGGGGTATGTGTGGCAAATTGGTTTGGCTCATTTTCTCCCATTTGGGGAAGAGGCAGACCCAGACTTGGAATCTGAGTTGGGAGCAAGAAGGGCTCTCCACAATCTTCGGTAAAAGTAAACCAGCCACCTATCCCTGATACTTGCAGTACTCTTCTGGTCCCAAAGAATTTGGAAAGGTTTGCTGGAGGCCATTTTCCTTTGGGAGTGGGCTTTCAATAAAACACCTCCTTGTGCACCTTCTGTGTGGCACACTGCACTTTTTTTGGGACCTGGGAGCAAAAAGTCACATTCGTAAAAAAATATTTGTCTGTAGATTGCAGTCTAATATCGTTAGCCTTGTTGCAAGGCTTGCTATAGGGTTGGACATTGACTTACATAGTAGCTACCACAACTAAGTGGCATTAGCGGGAGCTTACTTTCCTCCCATACTCCTAAAACATGCTGATGAAAGTTTAAATTACTTGCTATAAAATTGTCCCTAGTTCATGTATCTGAGATATGGAAATCAGATTGTCAGCCTCTTTTTGCCTATTCCATCAGATGTTATACAGTGGCAGCAGCTTAACACTGCAGCCTTGCAGCACTGGGGTCCAGGGTTCAAATCCCACCAGGGACAAAAGCTACAAGGAGTTTGTATGTTCTCCCCGTGTTTGCGTGGGTTTCCTTCAGGTTCTCCGGTTTTCCTCTGGGATCTAGGTTGTGTGCTCCAATGAGGACAGTGCTGATAACATCTGTAAAGCGCTGCAGAATTAGGCTAGTTTCACATTTGCGTTTGTAGGAGCTGCGGACTTCCTCTGTGAAGCCCCTCCCTCGGCCGCACCTCCGCCGCTAGCTCCGCCTACTTCTGCATGCGGCCTGCGTACCTATCTTTAACATTAGGTACGCAGGTCGTGCGGCTGTATGCGGATGTTTCTGCATGAGTCATTTTCACAATGCGGAAAACAAAAAAATTGCTACAAGCTGCATTCTACGCTGGTCGCCACATCGTCAAAACGAAGCATGCTATATAACCAAGTAAAGTAAATAAATGAGGTTGAAAATTTACCAAAATGTTGCTGTCATCATATTTTTATCAATTTGTATCATTAGTGATGTTTTGCAATTTTATGGAGGAGTTTTTTAATAGATACAAAACTTAGAGGAAAAAAAAGCAGGCCAGGAACAGTGGGAGTTTGTTCCTTCTGCAAGATGAATATCTCGACTATCATACACAACTGAAATTTGATCGTGTTAGACCCGGATCAATTTTTAAAATGAGCATAACATTCCATATATATATTTATAGAAATGTGAGCACCCAGCAACAAAGACATGATTCTTAACACGAGACATGCTAATGATACGTAATGAGGTTGAAGGGTGTAGGAGGACACAGCTGATGGATGTCTCTGTTCATTCTCTCTGCCCCTAGACAGCCCTTCTTGGACATTCTAAGAAGGATGTTGGAGTTACAAGAAGTGGAAAAGAATCTTAAGCAGACACATGAGCTCCTCTCTGGACAGACTGGCGAAACGTACAGTTTGGAGCCTAACAATGCAGCATGATAAAGCATTATTTTCATACACACAGGACATGCAACATGACAGAAGTGATGTATGTAGTATCAAAGGATTATGCTTCCTGGCCACGAGACAGGTATTTGCGTTTTAAGGTTTGCAATGTCCAAAAGAAACAAAGAAACACTGGCTCTGATTCCCAAAATATTTTCCTGAGGTTTGGTTACAGCAGATGGCTTTATTTATATTTGTGGTTTCTAATAAACTATTTAGGTTTCTATTAGATTATGCAGCTTTTATTCAACAGCTCGCTTTCACAATACGGATATAGCTGTGATCAGCAATAAGAAAACACTAATAAGGACTAAATAAAAAAACATTTTCAACTGTGATCAACAGCAGATCCCAGTTGATGTTTTTATGCAAAAAAACAAAATATTATTTATTTATTATGCTTTGCTTATATAGTGCCATTAATCCTACAGTGCTTTTAAGACATCATCGCTGTCCCCATTGGGGCTCACAAACTAGGTTCCCTATCAGTATGTCTTTGTAGTGTGGGAGGAAACTGGAGGAAAACCCATGCAAACACGGGGAGAACATACAAACTCCTTGTGGATGTTGTCCTTTGTGAGATTTAAACCCAGGACTCCAGAGTTGCAAAGCAACAGTGCTAACTACTGAGCCACCGCACTGCCCAAAATATTATTCAGTTATACTACCCCAACACATTCTGAAGATTCATATTTAGAGAGATTCTCTTATCTCATAAAAGATGGTGTATTGCAGGGATATGCCATTATCTAATGATCATTTGGGCTCCAACCTTTAGGACCCTTACATCTTGAGAATGTATGGATAGCACCATTGTATCCCCTTCTAAATTTTCCTTGCACTCCTGTCCAGCTCCTTGCATATCCAATGATAAGAAGATGCTGTGAAGGGCAAAAAAGCAACAACGGTAATGCAATTCTCAAGAAAAGCTGCATCCCATTCATTGCTGTCGATCATAAATCATAAAGTGATTAAATATCCTAGTGATACGTTGACATTGTCTGAGAAGGATTTAGGCAATTTGGTGGCGAGGGCCATTAAGTGGCTGAGAGCCCTGGGCTTATATATAATGAAAATTAATTGTCCCAACTTATGAATAAACCTTAGTAAAAGCAGGGTCTTATTTTAGAATGGTCAAAAAGGGCAATAGCTTGGGGAGTTTCCACCACCCTCTGATTTAGTCCAGTTGCTTCCAGTAATAAAATACCGTATATACTCGCGCATAAGCCGACCCCCCTAATTTTGCAACAAAAAACTGGGAAAACTTATTGACTCGAGTATAAGCCTAGGGTGGAAAATGCAGCAGCTACCGGTAAATGTCAAAAATAAAAATAGATACCAATAAAAGTAAAATTAATTGAGACATCAGTAGGTTAAGTGTTTTTGAATATCCATATTGAATCAGGAGCCCCATATAATGCTCCATACTGTTCATTATGGCCCGATAAGATGCTCCATACAAAATAGGCCCCATATAATGCTCCATACAGTTCATTATGGCCCCATAAGATGCTCCATATACAAATATGCTCCATATAATGCTCCATGCAGTTCTTTATGGCCTCATAGATGCCCCATATAATGCTCCATGCAATTATGGCCCCATAGATGCCCCATATAATGCTCCATGCAGTTATGGCCCCATAGATGCCCCATATAATGCTCCATGCAATTATGGCCCCATAGATGCCCCATATAATGCTCCATGCAGTTATGGCCCCATAGATGCCCCATATAATGCTCCATGCATTTATGGCCCCATAGATGCCCCATATAATGCTCCATGCAGTTCTTTATGGCCCCATAGATGCTCCATATAGCATTGTGCCACATATAATGCTGCTGCTGCACTAAAAAAAAATGACATACTCACCTCTCGTCGCTGCCCGCTGCTCCTCATCATCCCGTCTCTCCGCGGACACGGAAGACGAGGCGGCGGTGGAACGTGGAAAGGTGAATATGACATACACACCTGCTCCCGGCGCTCATGGCGTGGTCCCTGCATGTCCCACGTCTCCGGGAGTGGCAGCTTCTTCCTGTAGTGAGCGGTCACGTGGCACCGCTCATTGCAGTAATGAATATGCGGCTCCACCCCTATGGGAGTGGAGTCCATATTCATAACTTTAATTAGCGGTACCAGTGACCGCTGAACAGGGGAAGAAGCTGCCACGCCCGAAGACCATGGGACATGCGGGGACTGCACCAGGAGCAGGTGAGTATTGGACAGGCATCGCTCCTCCTCACCCGCTGCCCCCCCCCGCCTTCCATGACTCGAGTGTAAGCCGAGAGGGGCACTTTCAGCCCATTTTTTTGGGCTGAAAATCTCGGCTTATACTCGAGTATATACGGTATATGTCAACATTGAATATATGAAATGTAAACTGCATCACTGCCATACAGAATAATGCTTCCAAAATGGAAGTACCAAGTGCACAAATTTGCAAATTTGTTAGAGCCCACAAGCCACGACAAGGTGAATATTCCTGCTGCAAAAACACTGAAAGAATTGACATGCTGAATCTCAGCAAAAGCAAAGCTCAAAATATGTGCAGACATAAAACCCAGTGTATGAATTAGATTTTAGAAATCTCATCTATTATGCTGGCTCTGGTAAAACACTGCGTATGCAGCAAAGATGCAAAATGCCACATTTAATCAAACCTTAGCGCCCCATCAAAAGCTTATCCCATCACCTCACTAATCTAACTCTTCTCCATTTTCCATTCCTAAATTTTCCTCAAAATCTGGCCTATGTCCCCTCACCCTCCATGCACTCAGAAGCCTTTTGTGTCTCCCCTATTTTCCCTATAGATTGTAAGCTCTTGCAAGCTGATCCCTCTTGTTTATGTATTGTCATCAGAAGGATCTGTTGAAGATTTCCAATAGTTAAAACTCTGCTAATGGAGAGGAGTCCTCAGCCAATTATTTCTTTTACCTAGGGGAATCCACCAAGTATGACTCATATCTCATGATGAATTTTTTTTGTTGTTTTTACTAGGGTTATAAAGGTAGGAACCTCAAAACAGTAGACCAGAATAAATCCTAAACGTATTATTGTAAATACTAGTTGGCCCATGCAAAAGTTTCACACATTGGTTGTCGGGGGTGCAGGCAATTTCAGGAAAATCAAGCTGGTCAAATGTTAGTGTATTTAATGAGATGATGAATTGTATTTATATATGTAGATTGGTAATACAATAAATTGGTTTGATAAGTAGAGGCTAAAAAAATGTCTGTGTGGTTATTGTTTTTTCTGCAGGTTTTTGAAAATGAATGCTTAAACTGTATTTATTTATCAAATCATGAATGTGTGGTTTGTTTGTGTCTTTTCTTGCTGAAGGGGGCAAGTTTACCTTTCAAATGGCATATTATTTGTGTGCGTGGGGCGAAGTAATCACTGAAAAAGCAGTACATGTTTACAAATGTGTTTGCTTATGTGACTCACCTGCAGTGAAGTGTGCAATCCTCGAATTTGCCTGAAATATGCTGGGCAAGCACTTCAGCAAGCTGGAAAGACCCCCAACGCAAATGCCATCTGCAGGTAATTTGACCTTTGAAATGGTGTATAATTTGTGTGTGTTGGTGGAGTATAAACGGAGCAAGTGTTTAATTGAATAGGCAGTGCATGTTTACAAATGTGTTTGCATATGTGACTCACCTGCAGTGAAGAGTGCAATCCTCCAATGTGCCTGAAATCGGCTGGGCAAGGAGTTCGGTAAGCTTGAAAGCCCCCAAGGCAAATGTTAGGATTTGTTTGTGATGTCTGTAAGCAGCTTTATGGTAGTGTGCTTTAGGGTAGTGTGGTGCCACCTGCAGGTCATTTTTCCTTACTGCAGGTTTATGAAAATTAATGTTTAAACTGTATTTTGTGATCACATCGTGGATGTGTGGTTAGTTTGGCTATTTTCTTGCTGAAGGGGGCAAGTTTACTTTTCAAATGGTGTATCATTTGTGTGTGTGTGTGTTCAGTATGAACGGAGTTACAAAGTAATAACCGAAAAAGTGTGTTTAGAAATAATATAGAAGGATTAACATATTAAAAGAAAGACATAATACAGTAATAAAATAAAAAATGAAGAACTTTTAGATTTTACCAAATGAACTAATACATTACTTCAAAGGTTCTATTTCACACAAAAAAAAAGTTTATACAATGACAACTCCAAATGATGACCCTATGTACAGACCAAGACGGTTGTGATGATGAGAAGGAGTAATGACCTTCAGAGCAAGGAAGAATCACACTGAGATCACGCACCAGCCTGGGGAGGATGTGAGGATTGACTCATCTCCATCTGCTTTTGCAGGAGGAGGTAAGAGGTTATATATCCCTACATGTCAATATTTAACAGAGAGAGTGGTCGGATTTGATTTGCTCTTTCCATTGTTCCTTTGAGGTTACATGATATGTCAGTAGAATCTGCCCTCAGTGGTCATTTGAGAAGATGACATTTTCACCAATTTCAGATATAAAATGACAGCACAAACCCTTGTCTAAAACTTCCGATAGCTAAAGCATTATCAGAAAATGACCTATTTCTTAAATCTGTCTTTTGTGTTACATGTATTAAAAGAAAAAAATTGTCACTTTTCTTTACAACGATTTGTATTAGAAAAAATATATATAGTGATTTTACAATTTTCACACTGACCACTGGGGCTATGTTAGACTCCTACGTCATGTCCTTTCTGGAAGAGTTTTCAGCAGGCTCCTTATCATCAGAGGCAAGATTATAATTGCTACATACACAGCTGATAATACAGGATCAACAAATCACAATAGATGATGTCACAGTTAACTCTGCTCCCCCTCCCAGCACATGGACCTTTTCAGAGTCATACTACATGCTTCCATATAAAAGATAGGGTATTACAGCTATGTACATGTGTTGTTTCCTGAAACAAAAGGAGCTATGAACTGAAAAAAGTCTTTCTATTTGATTTCTATGTTTGATTTTTAATACAGATTGTGATATGTAAAAAAAAAAAAATTACCAAACTTTTTTAAAAGATACATTTAACACAAAAATTGATTTTAAATGAACAGATAATTTTCTGATGCTAGCTTTCCTTTAAGTCTCAAATACATAAACTTCTCTGGTGGAAACATAGCTCAGCAGAACATTTTTATTTTTGGTGAGATGTAAAGTCAGGTTTTCTTGCAAAAAAAAGTTTAGAAAAGGAGCTTCAAATTTTGATGCCTGTAATTAAAAAAAAAAAAAAAAAAATTTTGGGAAACCCCAAATAAAGTTTTAAGATTTTTTTTTAGCAAATCTGCATGTATCAAATATGTGATCTAAAACACTAAAGCTTCCCAAACCATTATTGATATTGGATTGGTATACTTGGAGGAATATCCCATAATGTGGGTTTTTAATATATGCCTGATCCTCACTAGTGAAGTTATTGGTCAAGATATGCAAGAAAGCTTTAAGAGACATGTACCTTCTCTACCATCCTCCAACCTCATATGAAGTCAGCAATAGAGTTTGCAGTGACGTGGATAACTGCCCTATAGGCCAAGTAATGGCGGCAATCACAGCTGGCCATACAAATAATATACATAATTTTGCCGGTTATGTTGGTCGGAGAGTAGCTAGCTGTACAGTGGTGCACACAGCACATCATGCATTACACAAACAGTTCACACGGTCCTATAGCCACAGTGTAATACTTAATTTTGCCTGTAGTGGTTTAAAAGTTCTGTAGACCATAGGGCTATAACATCGGTGGAAGTAAAGCTGGCTGTACACTTTACATGGCTGTCAACTGAGGCATCGTTTGTCCAACAGCCATCTCAGCTGACTCTTTCATACACAGGAGTGCTCGGTCAGACGATTGCCCTTGTGTTCTGTGTGAGAAATCCGCTGACTGATACTTCAGATGACAGCTTATCTCCGGGAACACAATGTGATCAGCAGTCCGCAATCAGATATGAGCAATCGACATCTCTCTCGACCATCAATCGGCCGGCATCCTGTCGATATCAGTGGGTTTGGCTGACATTAGTGTAAAGTGTAAGGGGGACTTTTAGTCTTGTGCTGTCGTCTATCTGCAGCAGTGTCTGTTAACAGGCTTTTACAATCTCTATAAAGTTGGCCATACACATTAGATGGCTACTGGCCAAGTGATGAGTGAGTTGAGCATTCGGCCAACAGCCATCTCAGTTTTCTCTTCAATACAGAGGAGCACTCACTCGGCTAAGGGTACCGTCTCACTATACGATTTACCAACGATCACGACCTGCGATACGACCTGGCCGTGATCGTTGGTAAGTCGTTGTGTGGTCGCTGGGGAGCTGTCCCACAGACCGCTCTCCAGCGACCAACGATGCCGAGGTTCGCTGGTAACCAGGGTAAACATCGGGTTACTAAGCGCAGGGCCGCGCTTAGTAACCCGATGTTTACTGTGGTTACCAGCGTAAAAGTAAAAAAAAACAAACCGTACATACTCACATTCCGGTGTCCTTCAGGTCCCTTGCCGTCTGCTTCCTGCTCTGAGTGCCGCCGTACAGTGAGAGCAGAGTGCAGCGGTGACGTCACCGCTGTGATCTGCTCTCACTTTCCGGCCGGCAGTCAGTCAGAGCGGGAAGCAGACAGCAAGGGACCTGAAGGACACCGGAATGTGAGTATGTACGGTTTTTTTTTTTTTACTTTTACGCTGGTAACCACGGTAAACATCAGGTTACTAAGCGCGGCCCTGCGCTTAGTAACCCGATGTTTACCCTGGTTACCAGCGAACGCATCGCTGGATCGCTGTCACACACAACGATCCAGCGATGACAGCGGGAGATCCAGCGATGAAAGAAAGTTTCAAACGATCTGCTACGACGTACGATTCTCAGCAGGGTCCCTGATCGCTGCTGCGTGTCAGACACTGCGAGATCGTAACTATATCGCTAGAACGTCACGAATCGTGCCGTCCTAGCGATTAAAATTGCACTGTGTGACAGTACCCTAAGTGCTCCTGTGTTCACTAGGGGAAAGCCAACAGACATGTCGGCCAGTGGCTTATCTCTGGGAGAACAAAGCAATCAGTAGTCCAAAATCGGACTTGCCTGATCCTCGACAATCAGTTGGCCGACAGTTCCAAACACATTAGACCTTTGGCCGAACTTGTCGAGATGGCGAGTTTGGCTTACAATGGTTTAGCATGCATAGGGGGGTCTTAAGGCACATGATGCAGTCTTGCCCCTTATATCTGTTTTTTTTTATTGTGCTTGGCATTAAAAAAACAAACTTGTTAGAATCTATTTCAATAAGACAAATGAAAGCGGGGATAAAGTCACAAGTATATATACCGGTATATTTAACTGTTTAAATGATGAGTGTCATGAGAATGTGAATGAAAATCATTGTAACAATGCTCAACCCTGGTAAAAAGAAATGTGTTACCCTGTGTAACTGTTTAGTATATAATCGGCACCATTCACTTTGCACTACAGTATCTGAAGTGGACAAAGGATGGGTGGAGGGGAGGCCGCAGGAAGGGATCCTGGGCAAGGTCACATAACCACAGGGAGTCATCAGTCAAACAGTCAGCTGCTGTGGATTTAGCTCTGTCCTTGTTCCTTGTGTCTTTAAGCAAAAGCCAATACTGTAGTTAATAGAAGCAGTGGCAGGACGCTCCGCTCTCATCATTGTCTCAGACATTCCACAATTAATAAAGAGGCGAATGAAGAATTTGGGGATTTAGTGGGCCTCATTAAAAGATTCTTAGGAAAAGATTTTGATGCAGAATGAATTGTTACTTGGTTTCACTTCACTGCCTGTACCTTTAAATTAGTTCCTGGGGGGTAAACAAAAATCCGAAAATATTCTTAGGACCTTTATATGTCACATGGATTAATGTTGGATTATTTTCCATGAATTCTATACAAACTGTGTGAAATGGCTAACTTGACTGGCACCATAGGTGCATTTAACACCTTTTCCAGACACTTCAAAGCTATTCATACAAACGTAAAAAGTTTATGCTTAAAAAAATTTGGCTCCTGTCCACGTGCTTTATTTTTTGGTGTTAAAATGGGACAGCTGATCACAAGTTGGGCCATTGCCAACACCAGTAATCAGCCATAATCAGTGGGGAACTGTGGCAGAAATCATTTAATTGCAACTCCACTACAGGAGAAATATCAGAGCGTGATCCGCTTCTCTTGGATGTGGAGAAGATGGAGAACACAATTTCTTTATCTTCTTCATTCTGTCAGGGGGCATACACCAGACTGTACTCAGATGTAATTCAAGTGCAGTCCGATGTTTCCCACACAGTCATTGACTTGCATAGCCGAGTGCGATTTGAATATTGGA
This sequence comes from Ranitomeya variabilis, assembly GCF_051348905.1. Lineage (NCBI taxonomy): Eukaryota > Metazoa > Chordata > Amphibia > Anura > Dendrobatidae > Ranitomeya > Ranitomeya variabilis. The sequence continues at coordinate 332,199,758 of NC_135233.1, read as the reverse complement.
TCAATCTCAGGCATGCAGCAATTTTTTTTCCGAGAACCGGCTCTGTCCGAGGAAAAAATTGGACATAGACTATCATTGGTCCGAGTATGATCTGATGACAGAAAATACGGCCATGTGCAAGAGCCTTAAGAGACAGTCATCTCTCATTAATAGACGAGTGTTCAACAAGGGATGTCCCTGTGTTAAAGAGGTTATCTCATCAGAAAAACTGTGTATTTGGGTGTATAGTCATCAAAGTAGAAGAATGATGGCTGGAGCCCATAGTTCGGAAAAGACGGGGGCTCCCTGTTCCAGCTCACAGAAGAGGCACTGAACAAGGATATATATATTGATGGTCTTTGAAAGCCAATCCCTTTAAGTATGAAAATGGTTTTCCCTCTAAGGCGCAATGCACATGACTCAGTCTTGGTCTCTACTATGGAACCATAGGAACTTACCATGCTATTTTATAATGTTCCATTGGTTGTCTTATGTATGGTATTCCTTCAGGGGAGGATCCTAATGTTTTTTCTTTCTGCCATATCAATATGGAGTCAGATAGAAAATGCTTCTGTATGCATCCATATGAAATCAGCATAGGCAATAAAACTGGGTGCATTTACTTCCCTGCATATAATCACTGTTGTTTGAGTACATTGATGTACTGTGATGTGCCATATTGAAAAATAGGCCACAGCCAGAGGTGCTCATTCAACATGTGCAGCCGATTCAGCAGTACAGGGGCCTATGTGGCCTATTCTTTTTACTATTTATTTAATATTTTTTTTTACATATCACAATCTGTATTAAAAATAAAATATAGAAATCTTGCAATTTTTAAACTGTCCACTGGAAAATTTTTACACTTTAACTTCCTATTATTTAAGGAAACAACACATGTACATAGTCACAATGGTCAGACCAGCAACCTTATCTTTTATATAGGACTTTGTGAAGGTAGGGTGAGCAGGGTAAGATGTGACATTACCTGCTGTGATTGATGGATCCTTTGTTATCAGCTGTCTCTGATAAGGAGTCTGATGAAAACTCTACCTTAAAGGACAGGAAGTATGGGCCTAAAAAACACCAGTGGTCAGTGTGAAAATTTCTCTTTTTTTAAATGAAGATTGTAATATGACGAAAAAAAATTGCCATTTTTTTGTTTTAATACATGTAACACTAAATCCTGATTTAAGCAATAAATCATTTTCGGAATATAGCTTCCATTTAACTCCATAGCAATCACAGTATATGTGTATTTTATGACACAGGACAATTCTCACTCATTCCTCCAGTTAATATTCTCCTTTGACATCACAGGGTCAGGAGCCCTCCCATCCCCATTGTTCCAACCGTGCTAACTTGATGATTTTAATTTTCTTTTTCCTCAAATTCAGGACAGAAGAGCCAAAAGACATAAACTGCGCCTTTTATTTTTTAAAGAATACTGTGTATACATGTGTAATGTTTATATATGTGTGTATATGTGAATATTTATGTGTATTTATGTAATGTATGTGTATGTCCATGCATATACATTAATGTGGCATGACGGAGGGGGATCCCATGTGTTGCACAGGGACTCTTGACTGTCAGTGTCTGAATTATCCCATATACGGTACCTTTTTTTTTAGTTAAATCCATGCTTTAAGACATTAACTGTAAACTGATTACACATTTTAAGCAGTGAGAAAAAAACCCATAAACTGAACATACGCACCATTATTAAATATCGAATCACCTGCACCCCTAGAAGAAAATATAGGATTGAGTATTTAAGAATGTAATTGGCGAATCCACTCCTGTTACTATGACCACATGGGGATAATGTAAAGCTACAAAAGACAGTCAGCATTCAGAGTGAGGGTAAACTTCAGCGCCAGACACACGCGGGAGGCCCCTCGGTGAGAGGATTAGTGGGTGGGTGAGGTACACAGGACTCGAACACATTCCTCTTAATAAATGGCTTCAGCTGGCTTACACTACAGGCAAATGGATCACAAAAAACTACTCTGCTTTTTTTTCCTACAAAGCCGCTCAGCTTAAAAGGTGAACATAGTTAAAAAGCTCCTATAAAAGGAGGAATTGAAAGATTTTTATTGCATTAGTTATAAAACATTATTCTACGAAGAGTAATGGCACCGAGGCAGAACGCAGGAGCCGCGAGAACAGTGTGCACTTGTGTGCTGGAGGAAATCCTTCACAATACAAACATTACCCAATAGATTCTCCCATAAGTGGGAACTGAAATCTGTTCACAATCTTCAGCAGAGTCTACCACATAAAAGGCCAGCACTAAAGACTATTGAGAGTAAAAATACTAGAATATACAAGATAACTGGTGGACTAACCTTCGGGCAGAAGAACGCTATCTCTCCAGAAACTCCCAAACGCATGAGCACATGGCTTAACTGATCGTTCATGTGTTTTCCACTGAATACGTCCGTCTTATCTCCTCTAAGAGCAAACGGATCGGTTAGTGAAATTTTAAGTATTTAATTTTAATACTTCGATCCTTCTCACCCCCAACATCACCTGTCTGGGAAGATTTGGGTAGGAAGCTCCAAAGCACATCAGATGGTGATCGCCAGGTTCAGCAAATTTTCATCTGATGTGAAAGTGGCCTTAAATGATTCTTGTAGATTTCAAAGATGGCCATACACATTAGATGGCTGTCGGACAAAAGATCGTTCAGCCGACAGCCATCTCAGCTGACTCGTTTGATTGAGCACTCCTGTGTTCTCTATGAGAGAGCCGCCAACTAACACGACGGCTTATCTCCAGGAGAACAATATGATCATCAGTCTGAAATCAGGCATGCCTGAATGACATCTCTTCTGACAATCAATTGACCAGCGACCCCATACACATTAGACCGTTGGCTGAACTCATCGATATCGGTGGGTTCGGCCGACAAAAGTCTAATGCATGTGGCCAGCTTTAAAAGGAAGCTGTTGTGTCAAAAAAACACTATAAACTTGCAGATATGGGGTTAATCTGCACTGAGCCCACACTAAGAGCCCCGCTGCCATTAGGAAATAAACTTTATTCCCCCCCGGCAGAATTGGCTGTTCATCCACGGGGTTGCTGGGTTCAGAAGGCTATTAACCTGCAGATTAATCCCATACTCTATCTGCAGGTTAAAATCATTTTTTTTTCAAGTGACAGGTTCCCTTCAAAGGGTTGTCCATTATTGTTCCCAGAATGATAAAAATTAAATAAAATCTATGCTCTGCTCTCAGCCCTTTGTCACAAAAATGTGAATGCTGCAGCCAATCAGAATACAATGATGATCACCTGCATCAGTCATGTGATATTGTTTATGTAAGAAGACTGGAAGGAGGCAGAATAAAGCGCAAAGTAGAAGCACCAGACTGGGAGGTAAGCATACATATTTTACGTTATTGCACTCTGGGGCCATTGATAAGAGATTATCCAGTAGTGGACAACCCCTTAAAGAAAGATAAATACATTAATAAGTGACTAACACAATATTGCACCTTATTTCAAATTGCAATATCACATTAAAGCAAAATATACAGTTGAAACCAGAAGTTTACATACACTATATAAAAAGACACATCTGCATGTTTTTCTCAATATCTGACATGAAATCAGAATAAACCTTTCCCGTTTTAGGTCAGTTAGGGTTACCATAATTATTAATATTTGCCAAATGCCAGAATAATGAGAGAGAGAGAATGTTTTAAGGCATTTTTATTACTTACTGTAAAGTCAAAAGTTTACATACATTTTATTAGTATTTGGTAACATTGCCCTTAAACTGAATGACTTGGGTCAAACGATTGGGATATCCTTCCACAAGCTTCTCACAATAGTTGGTCGGAATTTGGGCCCATTCCTCCTGACAAAACTGTTGTAACTGATCCAGGGTTGTAGGTCGTCTTGCTCGCACCTAACTTTTCAGCTTTGCCCACACATTTCAATAGGATTGAGATCAAGGCTTTGTGATGGCCGCTCCAAAACATTGACTTTGTTATCCTTAAGCCACTTTGTTATCCTTAAGCCACTTTGTTACCATTTTGGCAGTATGCTTCTGGTCATTGTCCATTTGGAAGATGCATTTCTGCCCAAGCTTTAACTTCCTGGCTAATGTCTTGAGATGTTGCTTCAGTATTGCCACATAATTTTTTGTTCTCATGATGCCATCTATTTTGTGAAGTGCACCAGTCCCTCCTGCAGAAAAACAACCCCACAACATGATGCTGCCACCCCCATGCTTCACAGTTGGGATGGTGTTCTTAGGCTTTCAAGCTTCTCCATTTTTCCTCCAAACATAACAATGGTCATTATGCCCAAAAAGTAAAATTTTCGGTTCATCAGACCACAGGACATGTCTCCAAAAATTAAGGTAGTTGTTCCTGTGTGTATTTGCAAACATTAATCTGGCTTTTTTATGTTTCTTTTGGAGCAATGGCTTTTTCCTGACAGAGTGGCCTTTCAGCCCATGTTGATACAATACTTGTTTCACTGTGGATATTGACACTATCTTACCAGCTTCCGCCATCATCTTCACAAGGGCTTTTGCTTTTGTTCTTGAGTTGATATGCACATGTCGAACCAAAGCATGCTCATCTCTGGGACACAGAACCCATCTTCTTCCTGAGCGGTATGATAGCTGGACATTCCCATCTTGTTTGTACTTGCGTATAATTGTACAGATGAATGAGGCACCTTCAGGTATCTTGAAATTTTACCAAAGCATGAGCCAGACTTGTGCAAGGCAAGTCCACAATTCTCTTCCTGATATCTCGGCTGATTTCTTTAGACTTTCCCATGATGCTACACAAAGAAGCAGTGTGTTTCAGGTGTGCATTAAAATACATCCACATTTGAGTTTCTAATTAATTCAGATGTTGCCAAAAACATCAGAAGCTTCTAAACACTTGACATCATCATATGGGCAGTCCAGAATTGTTTAAAGGCATAGTAATTTTAGTGTATGTCAACTTTTGACTTTGCAGTATGTAATAAAAATGCCTTCAAACATTCTCTCTCTCATTATTCTGGCATGTGGCAAATATTAATAATTATGGTAATAATAATTGACCTAAAACGGGAAACGTTTATTCTGATTTCATGTCAAATATTGAGAAAAACATGCATATGTGTCTTTTTATATAGAGTACGTAAACTTCTAGTTTTAATTGTATAAACATTTAAAATCCTCTTCAGCCATTTTGATCTTTGCTATGCCTCCCATCTAAGTACACCATCGGTGTCTACTGCTCCATAGACAGACAACTGGATGTCATGCTGTTTGTCCTTCATAGTTGAAGATGACCATGATTTCAAGGTTTGGTGGAGGATAACTTGCTGTGGGTCCGGAGGTGACTGAGGCCAATCTGGGCCCTGAAGGCTCACCCACATACGTGACATAAGTCAGTAGATATGGTCAGCACAGTAGATACTGCTGGTGCACAGCTCACTTTCTTTTTGCCTCAAATATTCTCCTATCTTCAGCTGCATGAGCTACTGAGTTCATCCTGCCTTGCCAAGCTGAATGGTCCAGGTCAAGATTCTCTCATTCATTGATGTCGACTCACAGGTTTTTGAAAGCCCCCTGGACTGCTTGCTTTCCCTGACACAATTCTCCATACAGCAGTTGATTAAGCAATCGGTTGTCTGGCATTTTGACTACATGTCCAGTCCTCTTGGCTTGGTCTTTCAGCAGAAGAGTGTAGATGCTGCAGAGCCCAGCTTGTTCCAGGATTGCTGTGTTGGGGACATTGTCTTGCCACCTGATGTGGAGAAGTATGTGAAGACAGCTCAGGTGTAAGTAATTGAGCTGTTTGGCATGTTGCCTGTAGACAGTCCAGGTCTTGCTGGCATAGAGAAGTGTGGTAAGGACCACCATGCAGTAGATTTTCAGTTGGTGGTCAGGCTGTCGCCTTCATTCCCAGACATTCTTACAAAGTCTCCCAAAGGCGGTACTGGCTTTGGCAATTCTGTTGTTGACCTCAGCGCCTATGGTCACTACATGGGAGAGTGTGCTGCCTCGGTAGGTGAAGTTGTCAACTGCTTTGAGGATGTGGTCCTTCACCGTAATGCTTGGGTGCTGGTATTCTTTTCCTGGAGCAGGTTGGTACTATAACTTTGGTCTTTCTAGTATTCATAAAGAGACTGAAGTTGTCACAAGCTTGTGAAAAACAGTCCATTTCATGCTGCATCTACTGCTCTGTGCTGGTGTTGAGTGCGCAGTCATCAGCAAACAAGAAGTAAAGGATAACAGTCTCATGCACCTTTGTAAATGCCTTCAGGTGCCTGGAGCTGAATAGCTTGCAGCCAGTCCTGTACCTGCCATTTTTTCCATCTTCGCTTTTTTCCATCTTTGCAGTTGCTTACATCTCTCAACATGGCAGAAAATAAGCATATTGAACAGGGTCTAGGCAAGTGCATAGTCTTCTTTTAACTGGGAAGGCTTCCAATTCGTCTCCATCATTCAGGACCTTCACCATCATACCATCATGGAGCTGCCAGACCATTGTGATGAACTTGCCCGGGCAGCCAAACTTTGCCACGATTTTCCACAGGCCGTCTCTGCTGACTGTGTCGAAAGCCTTGGTCAAATTGACAAATGTCACGAAAAGGTCACTGCATTGCTCCTGGCACTTTTCCTGTAGTTGATGTGCCGTGATGACCATATCTGCGGTCACACATTCAGCATGGAAGGCGCACTGGCTTTTGGGTAGTAGACCTTGCTCAAGGTGCTGGAGGAGGCGGTTAAGCAAGAGGCGAGCCAGAATCTTCCCGGCAGTGGACAGAAGAAGGAAGATGCCTCAGTAGATAGCAGAGTACAAATCATACTCTGTAGAGTAATGATAAGTCGCTATGATTTGGATTCCGTATGGCTAGGGTTTGCTACTGTATGGAAAAACAGGGCTTCTGCAGATAAAAGCAGGAAATGGCTGCATTTTTAATATATTAATTAATGGTCATGATGTGTTAACCTACATGTAACATATCATTACATTAAAGACACTAATTGACAGCATCCAGAGGCTGGAAAATAAAGTTATTATGAAACTTTTGCTTTTTTTAGACAACACAAGGGAAAAAATGCAGTGGAAGAGGTACAGCATCGTCCTCTAGTGGTGAAGCGACAGTATAACACCTACATTTGTCACAATCACATGCATTTATTATATATGTGCAGTTACTATACATTTTAAAGGATGCTTCTTTACACTGTATAGAAGTGGGAGAAATGTTAATGCAATAATACATTCATTTTCCCTTTCGTGTTGAAATGAATGAAATGTTTCCAGCCTTTCCATCCATCTTTTTGGAGTCTGAAAGTACTTCATAGTGACAAAAATAACAAGAATGAGAACAAATGGTGGAATTAAGTTAATGTTTCTTTTCTTTTGCTGAAAGTGATCGATAATGCAGTTAAGCAATAGAGAAAACACTGAAGATTATGATGACTGATTCAACAAAGCATATATTCTTCTCTTAGGCAAACTCGAACTTTGGCTCAGACGCATCCTGTTTCTGCCATGTGAAATGACATGGACACTGATTAGTTTAAATGAACTCTGAGTTTGACACTGAAGTCAGTCCCACCCAACCATCAGCTCTAGCTTAGCAGCTCAGTTTCCAGCAATGCTACACAGCTGCACGGGACAGAACACGTGCCACAAAGCTAGAATGATCATGAAATACGGAGACACGACAGAGCAGAGTATTTCTTTAGCATTTTTTTTTAACTTATAAAAAAAAATCTGAATTTTTTTTAAAGATTATAGCAGTATAATTTTTACAAGCATTTTTAAGGACTGCTTTTCTAAAGATATTTGTAACTTTTTTCTAGAATTATTCAAATCCTATAGTGAAGCCTATGTAAAAAAAAAAAACAAATAAAAAGAGTTTAGCAAAGAAAAATCCAACAAATTTACTACATACTGCCAAATACAGTGGTCCAAAAAAGAAAACAGTGTGCAGTGGGCTCCAGAGTACCCCCTAGTGCTGGCAGAATTTCATTATTTAACTCTTTGTCTTTACATAGAGCACTAACGCGTTACTAAATGTGTACTAGTTCACTCATAACTAGTGATAAGCGAATATACTCGTTACTCGAGATTTCTCGAGCACGCTCGGGTGTCCTCCGAGTATTTTTTTAGTGCTCGGAGATTTAGTTTTCATCGCCTCAGCTGAATGATATACAGCTATTAGCCAGGCTAAGTGCATGTGGGGGTTGCCTGGTTGCTAGGGAATCCCCACATGTAATCAAGCTGGCTAATAGCTGTAAATCATTCAGCTGCAGTGAAGGAAACTAAATCTCCGAGCACTAAAAAATACTCGGACACCCGAGCATGCTCGGGAAATCTCGAGTAACGAGTATATTCGCTCATCACTACTCATAACTCCTCACACTATACAGGGAATTTTATTTCTATTTAGCATAAATAGGGGGACTGTCCTGATTCCACTCCTCAGTATGTCTGGGATGCAGTTACTGACTGTTTAGACATCTAATCTGGTACAGTGGTGTGCTGAAGCTGTCAGTACTTTGATTGACAGATAAGTGTCCAGTTTGGTGCAGAGGCTTGCTGAGTAGTGATGAGCAAATATACTTGTTACTTGAGATTTCTCGAGCATGCTCGGGTTTTTTTTAGAGCTCGGAGTTTAAGTTTTTCTTGACGCAGCTGAATGATTTAGATCTGTTAGCCAGTATAAGTACATGTGATGATTCCCTAGCAACCAGGTAACCCCCACATGTACTTATGCTGGCTAACAGATGTAAATCATTCAGCTGCGGCAAGAAAAACTAAAACTCCGAGCACTAAAAAATACTCGGAGGACCCCCGAGCGTGCTAGAGAAATCTCGAGTAACGAGTATATTCACTCATCACTAGTGCTGAGCTGTTGGTGTTTTGATTGACAGCTCGGCTGTCCAATCTGAGACCGGGAGGTGCTACCTGAATACACGCTTTTGACCTTGGATTCCTTGACTATCCTGACTCAAGGATTGTCCATGTGAGTGACTCAGCATCACATTACATCAAATTCCACTAAGACCTTTCCAAAACTCTTAAGGATGCTCCATTTCTTGATAACATCCCTTGTTCTCTGGCTGAGTTCATGACCCAGGCCATACGAATGGATCGCAGAATCCGTGAGAGACATGGTGAACAGTAGGGTGCCTGTTATATTTCCCCAGAACAGGTCCATTTACCGGAGGTAGAGCCATTGGAAGTTAGAGTTGCCATTCTTCATGTTGTGGCGTAAAAACGTAGATAAGATCTTGGACTCTGTCTGTATTGTGGTCTCTCTGGACATATTCTCAAGAATTGCCCAACTCGTCCTCAGGCAAGCTAAATGTCTGGAGAACATCTGAGTCTGGGAGATGGCCGAGGAGGTCATCCAGACTTCCAGGTACCTTTTTCTTCCTCTGATAAATTACTGATAAATATGGTGTTATCCTTCAAGAACCAGGAGTTATCAACATTGGCATTCATTGACTATGGGGTCTGCTGCTAAATTTATTGATTCAGGAAGAGTTTTGAAGTTGGGATTAAGGGCAGTTAGTTTGGAAAGACCCATTCAAATTTTCACCATTGACAAGACATCATTAACACGGAATTTGGTCAAGAGAGTAATGGTGGATTTCATGCTCCAAGTGGGAGCACTCCACTCTGAATCCATCTCCTGTTTTATTTAAAAGAAGTTACCTGCTGGGTTGGTACTGGGGCTTCCATGGTTGAAGATTCACAATCCTGTTATTGATTGGTGTCAGAAAGAGATAGCTAAATGGAGCCCCAATTGTTAAAAGAAATGTCTAAAATATGTACAAATATGCTCCGTTAGTCTGAAGGGTCTGCTGGGCTACTTGAAGGACTTCGGAGATGTGTTCTCGGAAAAAGAGGCGCAGATACTACCATCTTTACAATTGTGCTATTAATCTGGCCCTTAATGTCAAATTACCTAAAGCTTGCCTTTACAATTTGTCTGGGCCTTTCTGTTCAGGAAATGTCATTCTTGGGGTTTATCTTGTCAGCAGAAGGGTTTAAGATGAACCTTGGGAAGGTGCAGACCATAATTGATTGGGTTCAACCTTATGATCTTAAAGCTTTGCAACGTTTTCTGGGATTCGCCAACCATTATAGGAAATTTTTCAAGGGTTTTTCTCAGAATGCTAAATTTCTTACTGGCCATGCACAGAAGGGGGCAAATCTCAAGGTTTGGCCACCTGGCATATCAGGGCTTTGGAAAAACTAAGAGTATTTCATGTCTGCTTCCATTCTAATCCAAACTGATCTCCAAGAACCATTCATTGTGGAGGTGTATGCTTTGGAGGTCAGAGTAGTGACAGATTTATTGCAGGGGCCCAAAACTCTGACTGACCTGCATCCATGTGTTTTTTTTCTAAATTATTCGCGTCTGCGGAAAGAAATTATGATGTTGGGAATCATGAGTTACTTGCTGTTATATTAGCATTTGAGGAACGGAGCAGTTACTGTGGTCACTGATCACAAGAATCTATCTTACATTCAATAAGCTAAACGGCTAACTCTTAGACAGGCCTGATGGTCCTTATTTTTCTCTAGATTTAATTTTTCTATTACATTCAGGCCGGGGTCTAAGAACTTGTAAGCTGACACATTATCTCGATTCAGTTTCTCCTCCAGAATCTCCATCCTTTATTATTGCTCAGGGTATTGTGATTTCTATGGTAACCTCAGAGTTGGAAGAGGAGATCCATAAAGTCCAGTCATTGGCTCATTCTGGTACTCCAGAGTCCAAATTATTTGGCTTGTATACATAAGATTACAGCTGTTACAGGAGTTTCATTATTCCATCTTTAGTGGTCATCCTGCTACATGGAAAGCCATTGCTAGACTTTTTTGATGGCCTTCTATGCATAATGATATTAAAGATTTTGTATCCGCTTGTGAAGTCTGCCACATGCCACGTTTGCCAATTCCAGAAAGACCATGGACTCATTTGTCTATGGATTTCATCACGGATTTGCCTCTGACTGGTGGGAAAACTACTATCTGGGTGGTAGATGACCGATTCAGCAAACAAGCTAATTTTGTTCCTTTGTCAGGATTACCTAATGCAGAGACATTCTCCAGGTTGTTTATTTCTCATATTGTAAGGTTACATGGGATACCTCTTAACATTGTGTCTGATAGGGGAGTACAATTTGTCTGTAAATTCTAGACAGCTTTTTGTTGTAAACTCGGAACTGACTTGTCATTTTCATCTGCTTACCACACTGAAACCAATGGTCAGACGACAGAAAGGACAAATCAATCTTTGAAACAAATTTTAAGGTGCTTTGTCGCAGCTCAGCAAGAAGACTGTTTTTTTGTTTTTACTTCTCGCTAAGTTTGCCACTAACAGTCGAATAAATCAGTCTAATGGAACCTCACTGTTTTCTGTAATTATAGTTTTTCATCCCCATTTCTTGGGGGTGGAGGTCGCCGTACAGAGACTTGGGGATATCTGGAAGGAGTTTCAAAACAATATTGGGACCACTCTGATTTGTCAAAATGGAAGGCCGATAGAAGATGTTCAGTAGGTCCGGTATTTAAGATTGGGGAAAAGATTTGGTAGTCATCTAGGAATATTAAACTTGAAGCGTCAGAGGCGCAGTTGGGTCCAAAGTTTATTGGTCCATATGAGATCCTGAAGGTGGCATTCAGATTAAAGCTTCCTCCAATCCTTCACATCCCTAACGTGTTACATAAATCCCTACTAAAGAAATTTGTCCATTTGGCAGTGCCTCCCTTATCCCTGCCTCCTTTGATTTCTGTCAATGGTGGCTTGGAGTATGAAATTCAGAGGGTTGTATATTCTCCTAGGGTCCGAAATTCCCTCCTATACCTCATCCACTGAAGGGGATATAGACCAGAGGAGAGATCCTGGGTCCCAGCTTGAGATGTGAAGGCCAAGTGGTTAGCAAGGGCCTGTCATCTAAAATTTCCTGGGAAATCTGGGGGTCTGCAGGTCCCCCATCGAAGACTGGGTATTGTCGTGATTCCACCCATCAGTGTGTCTGGGATGCATTAATTGACGGCTCAGCTGTCCAATTTGGTACAGGGGCGTGCTGAAGCTGTCAGTACTTTGACAGCTCAGTGTCCGGTCTGGTGCAGGGGAGTGCTGGGTTGTTGGTGTTTTGACAGCTCGGTCATCCAATCTGAGACTGGGAGGTTCTGGCTGTCTCAAGGTGTTCATTGTGCCAGGTGATTGCCCTGCTACTTAACTTGGCTGTCATTCCAAGACCTCTGCCATATGAAGCTTCAGCTATGTGTGGTTGGCTTTCTTTGTGCCTAGTGTTTTGCTTGATGATCTTTTGTTGACTGACCATGGACATCAATCTGACAATCCATCTGTTTAACCCCTTTGCTCTGATCCACTATATTCCTGCTATTTTGACCTCAGACTGTTACCTGACTAAGCCTTTGTCTATTCTCTCTGTTTATGATGTACCCTCCTGGCTTTTGACCTCAGACTCCTTGACTATCCCGACTCACAGCTTGTTCATGTGAGTGAATGACTCAGCTTCACATGGACTATATAGATCATTGGAGAAGATGGCTCTTCTGAGTAAAGGATATCTGTAAGCAGAAATGTAAATTCAAGCTCTTCGGTGCCAATAAAGTGTTTTCATTAGAAGCAAATTCCCCCAAAACAATAGATACTCTAAACTATCGGTAGCTTTTCTGTTGAAGTCTGGTGCTCTGAGCTGTCAAGGGCTCATCCAGTTCCTTTTTGGAACACTGCAAGGTCAGGTCATTTTTCATAGCTTTGACTGTTGTCCTGCAGGATGATAAAAGCCCTGATCATGGATGACTAGATTGCTCTAGAATTTGAAGTGATTTTCCCAAAGCATTATCCAATTTTCAGGGAATAGAATCCATGGTACTCACCAAATATCCATTCAGTTTCCTTTATTTATGGAGAGCAAGTACGTGAAAGTATAGCATTCTAAAGTGATCTATGGCCATTTCCAGTGAAAATACTCTTTCTTAAAGCCCTTAGTGTGAAAATGTATTTTCAATGTTCATGTCTCAATATAATAAACTTTTGTGAAGCATCTGTGGGTAAAATATGGTCACCATGCCCATAGATGAATTTTAGACATTTAGTTTCCAAAACATAGTCACTTGTTGGTGGTTCCTTCCGTTTTGGCACTTCCAAGACTCTGCAAATGTAACCTGGAATCAAATTTTAGACAAATTTGCCTCCAAAAGTCAAATAGAACACCTTCCCTTCCAGTCCATGCTGTGTGCTTTAAAAACACACTGCTCAAAAAAATAAAGGGAACACTAAAATCTCGCATCCTAGATATCACTGAATGAAATATTCGTTGGAAATCTTTATTCATTACATAGTGGAATGTGTTGAGAACAACAAAAACAAACCTAAAAAAGATCAAAGTAAATCACAACTAATATGCCACGGAGGTCTGGAGTTGGAATGATGCTCAAAATCAAAGTGGAAAATTTTGTGGCTGATCCAACTTCAGTAGAAATGCCTCAAGACAAGGAAATGATGCTCGGTAGTGTGTGTGGCCTCCACATGCCTGTATCATCTCCCTACATCGCCTGGGCATGCTCCTGATGAGGCGGTGGATGGTCTCCTGAGGGATCTCCTCCCAGACCTGTACTAAAGCATCTGCCAACTCCTGGACAGACTGTGGTGCAACGTGACATTGGTGGATGGTGCGAGGCATGATGTCAGGTGTTCAATCAAATTCAGGTCTGGGGAACTGGCGGGCCAGTCCATAGCTTCAATGTCTTCATCTTGCAGGAACTGCTGACACACTCCAGCCACATTAGGTGTGGCATTGTCTTGCATTAGGAGAAACCCAGGGCCAACCACACCAGCATATGGTCTCACAAGGGGTCTGAGGATCTCATCTCGGTACCTAATGGCAGTCAGGCTACCTCTGGCGAGCACATGGAGGACTGTGCGGCCCTCTAAAGAAATGCCACCCCACACCATTACTGACCCACTGCAAACCGGTCATGCTGAAGGATGTTGCAGGCAGATCGCTCTCCACAGCTCTCCAGACTTTGTCACGTCTGTCACATGTGCTCAGTGTGAACCTGCTTTCATCTGGGAAGAGCACAGGGCTCCAGTGGTGAATTTGCCAATCCTGTTGTTCTGTGGCAAAGGCCAAGTATCCTGCATGGTGTTGGGCTGGGAGCACAACCCCCATCTGTGGACATCGGGCACTCAGACCATCCTCATGGAGTCGGTTTGTTACCGTTTGTGCAGACACATGCACATTTGCGCCCTGCTGGAGGTCATTTTGCAGGGCTCTGGCAGTGCTCCTCCTGTTCCTCCTTGCACAAAGGCTGAGGTAGTGGTCCTGCTGCTGGGTTGTTGCCCTCCTACAGCCCCTTCCACATCTCCTGCTGTACTGGCCTGTCTCCTGGTAGCACCTCCAGCCTCTGGACACTATGCTGACAGACACAGCAAACCTTCTTGCCACAGCTCGCATTGATGTGCCATCTAGGATGAGATGCACTACCTGAGCCACTTTTGTGGGTTGTAGAGTCCATGTCATGCTACCATGAGTGTGAAAGCACAACCAACATTCAAAAGTGACCAAAACATCAGCCAGAAAGCATTGGTACTGAGATGTGGTCTGTAGTCTCCACCTGCAGAACCACTCCTTTATTGTGTGTCTTGATAATTGCCAATAATTTCCATCTGTTGTCTATTCCATTTGCACAACAACGTGTGAAATTGATTGTCAAACAGTGTTGCTTCCTAAGTGGACATATTTGTTCAGAGCGGCCTATCACATTCCCTAATAAAAGTAATTTTAGGTTTGTGTGTGTGTGTAGACTATTCACTACTTCCATCTATCCCCCATCCCTTTCAGATGCCTGGACCATCATTGTAAACACATCATTGTAAATACACACCTGTACTTTGTATCTCCCCCACCTCATTGTAGATTGTATGCTCTCACGAGCATGGTTGTCTTATTTTGCTTTAGCTATTGTAATGTTAAAGTTGGTACTTATGACTTGCATTTGAAACTGTTAAACTGTAAAGCGCTGCGGAATATGTTGGCACTATATAAATAAAGATTTTCATTATTAAGTGGACAGTTTGACTTCACAGAAGTTTGATTTACTTGGAGTTAAATTCTGGTAAGTGTTCCCTTTATTTTTTTGAACAGTGTAGATTCTAATGACATTTGGGATATTCCCACATTCAGGAAAACTTGAGCAGCAAATTTTGGGGTCCATTGTCTTCCTGATACACTTTGTGAAAATAAAAATTTGGGTCTCAAACTAAATTTTTGTGAAAAAAAGTAATTTTTCATATTTGCAGGGTCCACTCCTTCTCATGTAGAGTGGAAGTTCTTGTGATCAGCAGGGTCCTCTCTGTCCTGTAGAGGGTAAGCTCTTATGATCAGCAGGGTCTTCTCTCCTGTAGAGTGTAGGCTCTTATGGTCAGCAGGGTCCTCTCTCTCTCCTGTAGAGTGTAAGCTCCTATGGTCAGCGGGGTCCTCTCTCTCCTCTAGAGTGTAGGCACTTATGGTCAGCAGGGTCCTCTCTCTCCTGTAGAGTGTAAGCTGTTATGGTCAGCAGGGTCTTCTCTCCTGTAAAGTGTAAGCTCTTATGGTCAGCAGGGTCCTCTCTCTCCTGTAGAGTGTAAGCTCTTATGGTCAGCAGGGTCCTCTCTCTCCTGTAGAGTGTAAGCTCTTATGGTCAGCAGGGTCCTCTCTTTCCTCTAGAGTGTAGGCTCTTATGGTCAGCAGGGTCCTCTCTCTTCCGTAGAGTGTAAGCTCTTATGGTCAGCAGGGTCCTCTCTCTCCTGTAGAGTGTAAGCTCTTATGGTCAGCAGGGTCCTCTCTCTCCTCTAGAGTGTAGGCTCTTATGGTCAGCAGGGTCCTCTCTCTTCCGTAGAGTGTAAGCTCTTATGGTCAGTGGGGTCCTCTCTCTCCTTTAGAGTGTAAGCTCTTATGGACAGCAGGGTCTTCTCTCCTGTAGAGTGTAAGCTCTTATGGTCAGCAGGGTCCTCTCTCTCCTGTAGAGTGTAAGCTCTTATGGTCAGCAGGGTCTTCTCTCCTGTAGAGTGTAAGCTCTTATGGTCAGCAGGGTCCTCTCTCTCCTGTAGAGTGTAAGCTCTTATGGTCAGCAGGGTCTTCTCTCCTGTAGAGTGTAAGCTCTTATGGTCAGCACGGTCCTCTCTCTCCTGTAGAGTGTAAGCTCTTATGGTCCGCAGGGTTCTTTCTCTCCTGTAGAGTGTAAGAAACTCTTATGGTCAACAGGCCCTCTATCCCTCTTCTGTAAAGTGTAAGCTCTTATGATCACCAGAGTCTTTTTCTCCTGTAGAGTGCAAGCTCTTACGGTCAAACAGGGTTCCCTCTCTCCTCTACCACACATGCATTTTCTGAGTAATTACAAGCAAGCTTTCCAGTATTGAGATTCAAGCAAATTTATTCCCCACAAAGCAAATTTTTGGGGTATACCTCATCTATGTTGGCAAATTCAAATCTCAAATGATCTGCTACTCTAATGATGCTTCATTAAATAAAGAACATTTTAAAACAAATCATTGCCCAAAAAAACATTGCTTACTGGCATTAACAACATATACTCTGAGCTACTAAAAAGGTTTGTTAAGTCCCTACAGAATGGGTGAAGCAGAAAATATGTAACCAGAAAAGGCAATAATCAGTTGGGTGCGCAACAACATACTGTAAACTTTCCTGGGTGTCTTTTTGCGTCCAGCCCAATTACAATATGGGAATGTTCCTCTAATTCCTTTATGAGGTCAATGCTAGTCATGATCACATTACAAATAGGAATCCCACTGCTTGCAGACCATGGAAAATAAACAAATTAACATTTTTAAATCCATTCCAAATGTCCTTTTGGACTGAAATCCCCATCAGTCTTTTCTTTCCACACTCTCCCTTTTTTCTAGTCTGGAAAATAATCTCCTCAATTTTCTCAACGAGCATCTGTCTCCCAAATATTTAACACTGTCCGTCTAATGAGTCAAAGTGAGTTTTGGAGTCTCAGGCTGTTTGCAGCTGTGTTATATAAGTTGTATCTGATCAGCGTTACAAAGTTACATAGGTTGATAAAAAGACCATGAAGATCAACATTTCTTGACCGGATCGCTGGATTATTTACGACCCACAGTGTCATTTGTTGCATCCAGACCTTTTTTAAATGCTGATATCGCATCTGCCATTATTATCTCTAGGGCATGACACAGTGAAGCTGCTCTAACTGTAAAGAATCCTTTTCTATTCAGCTGCTGGGATCGCCTTTCCTCCACATGTAATGAATGTCTCCTGATCATTAGGAAGCAATAAATCATGTGTGAGTTCTTTGCATTGACCACACATGTATTCATACACGTAGATGTGATGGCCTAAGCTAAACAAGCCCAATTTATAGAAAAAAAACATCCACTTCATGAAAATCTGATACTCGCATTTAGTTGAAAAAGTGTCATTTCAAGTCTTCGTACTACTATGTGTTCTTGGTAAAATTAAGATAAAAAATTATTGAGCATTATTATTTTTTGAAAACACACAAAAAATGGTATTATAGGGGCTGTCTCATAAATTTAGGATGGCCAAAAAATCTGCTGCTCACTATAAGTTCAGTTCTAGGAACCTTGTTAATCAGTGGAAGAAGCATCTGACCACACATTTTCTCTACATTAACACCTGCTGGTGGGACATAGTATCACACGTCCATAAAATGCATTGACCATATCTATATATATAATCGTCTAAGGTCCATTTCCGTCTGTTTGTCTGTTTGTAACGGAAATCCCGCAAAGCATCGATAGTAAAAAGATATTCTCACCTTCCGGCGGCCCCCGAAGTCTTCCCCATCCTCGCGATGCTCTCGGCAGCTCCATTCCCAGTAATGCTTTGCAAAATGACCCCAGATGACGTAGGATCACGCGAGATCGCTACGTCATCATGGGTTATTGCCGCAAAGCATCACTGGGAACGGACCTGGCGACAGCATCGCTAAATCCTGGGATGGATCCGGGGGCCGCCAGAAGGTGAGTATATGACTATTTTTTATTTTAATTATTTTTTTAACAGGGATATGGTGCCCACACTGCTATATACTACGTGGGCTGTGCTATATACTGCGTGGGCTCTGTACTGCGTGGGCTGTGTTATATATTACGTGGCCAGTGTTATATACTGCGGGGGCTGTGCTATATACTGCGTGGCTGCTATGTACTGACTGGGCTGTGCTATATATTACGTGGCCAGTGTTATATACTGTGGGGGCTGTGCTGTATACTACGTGGCTGTTATATACTATGTGGCTGTGCTGTATGCTACGTGGCTGTGCTATATACTACGTGGCTGTGCTACATACTACGTGGCTGCTATATACTACGTGGCTGTGCTATATACTACGTGGCTGTGTTATATACTACGTGGCATTGCTATATGCTACGTGGCTGTGCTATATATTACATGGCAATGCTATATACTATGTGGCTGTGCTATATACTACGTGGCTGTGCTATATACTACGTGGCTGTGTTATATACTATGTGGATGTGCTATATACTACGTGCACTGTGCTATATACTACGTGGATTGTGCTATATACTACGTGGACTGTGCTATATACTATGTGGGCTGTGTTATATACTACATGGACTGTACTATATACCACGTGGATTGTGCTATATACTACATGGACTGTGATATATACTATGAGGACTGTGCTATATACTACGTGGGCTGTGTTATATACTACGTGGCTGCTATATACTACGTAGCTTTGCTATACACTATGTGGGCTGTGCCTGTGCTACATACTACGTGGCTGTGCTATATACTACGCGGCTGTGCTATATACTAGGCGGCTGTGCTATATAGTACGTGGACTGTACATATACTACATGGATTGTGCTATATACTACGTGCACTATGCTATATACTACGTGGGCTGTTATATACTACGTGGATTGTACTATATACTATGTGGGCTGTTATATACTATGTGGACTGTACTATATACTACGTGGATTGTGCTATATACTACGTGGATTATGCTATATACTATGTGGACTGTGCTATATACTACGTGGTTGTGTTATATACTACATGGACTGTACTATATACTACATTGACTACTATATACTACATGGATTGTGCTATATACTACATGGACTGTACTATATACTACGTGGGCTCTGTTATATGCTATGTGGGCTGTGTTAGATACTACATGGCTGTGCTATATGCTACGTGGCTGTGCTATATGCTACGTGGCCTGTGTTATATACAATGTGGCTGTGCTATATGCTATGTGGCTGTGCTATATACTATGTGGATGTGCTATATACTACGTGGCTGTGCTATATACTACGTGGCTGTGCTATATAGTACATTGACTGTACTATATACTACGTGGATTGTGCTATATACTACGTGCACTGTGCTATATACTACGTGCACTGTGCTATATACTACGTGGGCTGTTATATACTACGTGGACTGTACTACATACTATGTGGGCTGTGTTATATACTACGTGGACTGGACTGTACTATATACTACGTGGATTGTGCTATTTACTATGTGGACTGTGCTATATACTACGTGGTTGTGTTATATACTACATGGACTGTACTATATACTACACTGACTATTATATACTACATGGATTGTGCTATATACTATGTGGATTGTACTATATACTACGTGGGCTCTGTTATATGCTACATGGGCTGTGTTAGATACCACATGGCTGAGTTATATACTATGTGGCTATGCTATATGCTACGTGGCTGTGCTATATACTATGTGGCTGTGCTATATACTATGTGAATGTGCTATATACTATGTGGCTGTGCTATATACTATGTGGCTGTGCTATATACTATGTGGCTGTGCTATATACTACGTGGCTGTGTTATATGTACTACGTGACTGTACTATATACTACATGGATTGTGCTATAAACTACGTGGACTGTGCTATATATTACGTGGTTGTGTTATATACTACATGGACTGTACTATATACTACGTTGACTACTATATACTACATGGATTGTGCTATATACTACGTGGACTGTACTATATAATACGTGGGCTGTTATATGCTACGTGGGCTGTGTTAGATACTACATGGCTGTGCTATATGCTACATGGCTGTGCTATATGCTACATGGCTGTGCTATATACTATGTGGCTGTGCTATATGCTACGTAACTGTGCTATATGCTACGTGACTGTGCTATATACTACGTGGCTGTTATATACTACATGGCTGTGCTACATGCTACGTGGCTGCACTATATACTACGTGACTGTGCTATATACTATGTGGCTGTGCTATATACTACGTGGCTGTGCTATATACTACGTGGCTGTGTTATATACTACGTGGCTGTGCTATATACTACGTGAGCTGTTACATGCTATGTGGCTTTGCTACATGCTATGTCGTTGTGTTATATGCTACGTGGATGTGTTATATACTACGTGGCTGTGCTATATGCTATGTGCGCTGTGTTATATGCTATGTGGCTGTGCTATATACTACGTGGCTGTGCTATATACTACGTGGGCTGTTATATGCTACGTGGCTGTGCTATATGCTATGTAGCTGTGTTATATACTATGTGGCTGTGCTATATGCTACATGGCCTGTGTTATATGCTACGTGGGCTGTTATATGCTACGTTTACTGAACAAGTTCTGTCATACATATTCTAGAATACCCGATGCGTTAGAATTGGGCCACCATCTAGTAATACATAAGTAGCCAGACATATAAGAGCGCGAGCAGTTCTTTGTTAGTGGTTCTCTGTTTTGGCTAATTGAGGGATTCCTCAGTAACCATGTACCATAAAAAAAACTTAAAACCTCAAATTTATTAGAAACAAATAAAAAAATGGAAAACAAAAAAATACTTAAATCCCATAAGGGCTAACTAAGCATCCTGATAACTGAAGGCGATACTATTCCATCCTAAATAAATTGTTATCTTATTTTGTTGTATCTATCTGACTGTGGAGGTTGGCACATTTGAGATGAAAGTTTAGCTGTTACTTATCTCATAATTATTATTGATTCAAAATGGATAATTTTGGACCTTCTATCTATTTGCTCCATGGAATATCTGGGCCTCCTGATGAACCACATGTGTGGAAACGAATTGCGGCATAATGAGATAAGTAACTCCTAGACTTTCATCTCAAATGTTCAGCATTTACACTTTATTGTTATTTAACCTCCTCATGATCAATGGAGACTAATACTATTGATTCTCTGGTATATAGTGAGGAATTGATGATCTGTTACTTGGACTTATATTATTACGATTTCTTGGCTAATCTACTATATAATTGTCTAAGGGTCACTTCCGTCTGTCTCTCTGTCTGTCTGTCACGGATATTCATTGGTCGCGGCCTCTGTCTGTCATGGAAATCCACGTCGCTGATTGGTCGTGGCAAAACGCCCACGACCATTGCCACGACCAAGCAGCGATGGGCACAGTCCGGCGGCAAAATGGCCGCTCTTTCCTCCCCGCAGTCAGTGCCCGCTCCATACTCCCCTCCAGTCAGCCCTCACACAGGGTTAATGCCAGCATTACCGGAGCGCGGTGTAACGCACTCCGGTTACGCAGCAATTAACCCTGTGTGACCAGCATCAATAGTAAAAATGCAGCATCAATAGTAAAAAGATCTAATGTTACAAATAAGAATAATAAAAAAAGGCTATTCTCACCCTCCGATGTCGCTGTCCTGGGCAGTGCAAGCAGCAGGTTCTGGTGCCAAGGATGCTATGCGAGAAGGACCTTCCATGACGTCACGGTCATGTGACCGCGGCGTCATCACAGGTCCTGCGCTCATACCAACCCTGGGACCGGAAGCTGCCGCGTGCACCGCACACAGGCGC
Source organism: Ranitomeya variabilis (assembly GCF_051348905.1). Lineage (NCBI taxonomy): Eukaryota > Metazoa > Chordata > Amphibia > Anura > Dendrobatidae > Ranitomeya > Ranitomeya variabilis. The sequence goes on along the minus strand of NC_135233.1, from coordinate 332,177,873 downwards.
CAGAACTTGAGGGGGCCTTCGGAAGGTGAGTATATGTTTATTTTTTATTTTAAGTATTTTTTAACCAAGCATATAGTACCCACATTGCTCTATACTACGTGGGCTGTGTTACATACTGCGTGGGCTGTGTTATATATTACGTGGCCAGTGTTATATACTGCGGGGGCTGTGCTATATACTGCGTGGCTGCTATGTACTGACTGGGCTGTGCTATATATTACGTGGCCAGTGTTATATACTGTGGGGGCTGTGCTGTATAATGCGTGGCTGCTATGTACTGCGTGGGCTGTGCTATATATTACGTGGCCAGTGTTATATACTGCGTGGCCACTGTTATATACTGCAGCGAGTATTCTACAATATGTATGTATGTATGTATATAGCAGCCACATAGTATATAGCACAGGCCACGTAGTATTTGTCTGCTATATACTACATGGCTCCTGTATACTACGTGGTCTGTGCTATATACTATGTGGCTGCTATATACATACATACATACATATTCTAGAATACCCGATGCGTTAGAATCGGGCCACCATTTAGTGTTATTATAAATCTTCGATGAATAAGAAATGATCATTTGCAAACTCCTATGTTATCTATTGTTTTAGGTTTTTGATATATGTAATTGATATTCTGTGAAATCCTGTTTAATATTATTCCCTATCAGCACAGTGTCATATAGAGATATACAGGTTCCGCCTTCGAGGAGCAGGGGCGCCATCTGTCACTGACCTTAGGGTGCCAACCTCTGTGGTCAGGTAGATACAACAAAATAGGATAACAATTTTTGGGTTGAATAGTATCGCCTTCAGTTATCAGGATACTTAGCTAGCCCTAATGAGATTTACAGTTGTGTGAAAAGGTGTTTGCACCTTCCTTATTCCTTCCTGATTCTTTTGCATGTTTGTCACAGATAAATGTTTCAGATCACCAAACATATTTAAATATTAGACAAAGATAACACAAGTAATCACAAAATGCAATTTTTAAATTAAGGTCTTTATTATTAAGGGAAAAAGAAATCCAAAGGGGCCCTGTGTGAAAAAGTGATTTACCCTCTCCTCATAAAACAAATGAACTGTGGTTTATCACATCTTTGGGGAGCGGAGGTCAAATTCCCTTACCACACCCAGGCCTGATTATTGCCAGTCAGACAAAAGGTTATAAAGCCATTTCTAAAGGTTTGGGACTCCAGTAAACCACAGCGAGAGTCATTATCTACAAATGGCGAAAACATGGAACACTGGTGAACCTTCCCAGGAGTGGCCAGCCGACCAAAATTACCACAAGAGCGCAATGACAACTCATCAAAGAGGTCACAAAAGACCCAACAACAACAGCCAAATACAGTGCCTTGAGTAAGTATTCGGCTCCCTGGAACTTTTCAACCTTTTCCCACATATTTGTATCCAAATCCGGCTTTAAACTTCTCCACAACAGTATCACGGACCTGCCTGTTGTGTTCCATGGTCTTCATGATGCTCTCTTTGCTTCAAACAGAACCCTGAGACTATCACAGAGCAGGTGCATTTATACGGAGACTTGATTACACACAGGTGGATTATATTTAACAACATTGGATCATTCAGAGATCCACAATGAACTTCTGGAGTGAGTTTGCTGCACTGAAAGTAAAGGGGCCGAATAATATTGCACGCCCCACTTTTCAGTTTTTGAATTTCCACAAAAATTTAAAATAACCAATAAATTTCGTTCACCTTCACAATTGTGTTCCACTTGTTGTATATTCTTCACCCAAAATTTACATTTGGTATCTTTATGTTTGAAGCATGATATGTGGGAAAAGGTTGAAAAGTTCCAGGGAGCTGAATACTTTCGCAAGGCACTGTATCTGCAGGCTTCTGTTGGCTCAGTTACGGTCAGAATTCATGACTCCACCATAAGAAAGAGACTGGGCAAAAATGGCCTATATGGCACAGTTCCAAGGTCAAAACCACTGCTGAGCAATAAGAACATAAAGGCTTGTCTTAGTTTTGCCAGAAAACATGTTGATGTTCCCCATTTATCCCTTTCTGGCATAAGAGGAACACATAAAAAAAAGGAACCTCATACCAACAGAAAAAATATGGTGGTGGTAATGTGATGGTCTGGGGCTCTTTTGCTGCTTGAGGAACTGGAAGACTTGCTGTCTACCAAAAAATCGTGAAGGAGAATCTCCAGCCATCTGTTCATGACCTCAAGCTGAAGTGCACTTGGGTTATGAAGCAGGACAATTATTCAAAACACACCAGCAAGTTCACCTCTGAATGGCTTAAGTTAAACAAAAATTACGACTTTGGAGTGGCCTAGTTAAAGTTCTGACCTTAATATGATTGAGATGCTGTGACATGACCTAAAAAGACGATTCACGCTTGGAAATGAGACTGAATTACAACAATTCTGCAAAGATGAGTGGCCAAAATTCCTCCACAGCCTTGTAAAAGACTCATTGAAAGTTATCGCAAACACTTGATTGAAGTTGTTGCTGCTAAGGGTGGCCCAACCAGTTATTAGGTTCAGGGGCAATTACTTTTTCAAACAGGGCCTTATAGGTTTGGATTTCTTTTTCCCTTAATAATAAAGAACTTCGTTTAAAAACTGCATTTTGTATTTACTTGTATTATCTTTGTCTAATATTTAAATTTGTTTGGTGATCGGAAACATTTAAGTGTGACAAGCATGCAAAGAATAGGAACTCAGGAAGGGAGCAAACACTTTCACATAACTGTAAGTTTTTTTGCTTTCCATTTTTTAATGCATATCTATTAAATTTGACGTTTTAAGGTATTTTATGATATATAACTTTTGATGGCCTTAGGATTTATATATACGCTAAATGGTTGGTTCCTCAGTAATGTATAATTGGGCATGTGAAAAGAGACATTAAGACAACCCCATTAAAGGGGCTGTCCAAACTTAGACTACAAGTCTACAGTCACTCTATGTGACTGCAGACTTATGAATCCTCACATTGCGAGCACTGCTCGCTGTGAAGGTTCTCAGCTGCCGGCACCAGTATGAAATATGCATACTCCCTGCCACATTCCAACTAGGCTGCTTCCAGCCTTGCTCAGTACATTTGCATTGAGAAAGGCCTAGTTGATCTAGCTGGCACGTGACCGAATGCATGGAAATCAGATACTTGTGATCACATGCCCACTGCTCTCAGTGATGGTATTTGAGAATCCTCACAGTGCACAATGTGTGCGGTGTAAGGATTCGCAAGTCTGCAGTCACATAGTGTGACTGCAGACTTTCTTCCTCCATATCAACTGGGTAATATTACTGGTAGCTGTTTTCAGTGTTGAATCTGGTAGCAGTAATTGATTGCACACATCTTAGGGTACGTTCACATGCAGCCTTTTTCCCCCCCCTCTATTCATTAGAACATTCTGAAAAAATTGACATGCTACAGATTTCAAAAGATGCCCAAGGCTCAAATTGCGCAGCAGAAAAAAATGCTGCAAAAAAACACCATGTGTGCACATACACTAATATATATTGACTTATAGTCAAAAACCGACCTCTTATTGTTAGAATAAAAATTACAATCATGACCCTCCATGCAAGCGAATAACAAATATACTTTTGTCCAGCTCCATAAATTCCTTTCTTACAGTATATTATGGAAATAATATTTTGAAGTCACTTGATGTTTTTGCCACCTAATCTAAGAACAGTATAATGTAGGGGCAGGGACCCTGATTCCAGAAATGTGTCCCTTACCAGGCTGCTTGTTGTAGTTTTGAAAAAAAAAATATTAGCAGGAGATTATCACTAGATGACTAGTGAGCCAGCTTCCATATAGTCCTCATGAGCTCAGTATAACCCAGTCCCCACCATGATTGGCAGCTTTCTGCCTATACACAGTGTACAAACAAAGCTGACAATCAGTGGTAAGGGCGGACGGCCTAGTAAGTGATATATTGTGGAATCAGTGCTTCAGCCCCTGCATCATGCTGATCCCAGCCGGAATAATAAAACCTCGGAGGCAGATTGTCTCTAAGTATGATGAGCTTAAAATTCATCAAACTAAATGATCATCTTTAACCAACAAGTATCCAGCCAACCCAAGCTTGCGACCATGTGCTCCAACTCGTTGACTCTGCTTGAAACGTGTTCTCCTGTTGGATTACTCATATTAAAGAGCAATAATCTTACAACCTTAAAGCAAACCTGTCACCCCCAAAATCGATGGGGAGGCAAGCTCACTGGCATCAGGGGCTTATCTACAGCATTCTGTAATGCTGTAGATAAGCCGCCGATGTTACCTGAAAGAGGAGAAAAAGAGGTTAGATTATACTCACCCAGGGGGGTCCCGCTCCGATGGGCGTCTCAGGTCCGGTACAGCGCCTCCCATCTTCATTCCATGACGTCCTCTTCTGGTCTTCACGCCGCGGCTTCGGTGCAGGTGTACTTTGTCTGCCCTGTTGAGGGCAGAGCAAAGTATTGCAGTGCGCAGGCGCCGGTAAGGTCAGAGAGGCCCAGGGCAGGTGCACTGCAGTACTTTGCTCTGCCCTCAATAGGGCAGACAAAGTACGCCTGCGCCGAAACCGCAGCGCGAAGACCAGAAGAGGACGTCATGGTTGAAGATAGGAGGTGCCGGAGCGGACCTGAGACACCCATTTGACCGCGGACCGCAGCGGGACCACCTCTGGGTGAGTATATTATAACCTCTTTTTCTCCTCTTTCAGGTAACATCGGGGGCTTATCTACAGCATTACAGAATGCTGTAGATAAGCCCCTGATGACGGTGAGCTTACCTCACCATCGATTTTGGGGGTGACGGGTTCCCTTTAATACAGCAACCTGAATGCCAGAGCCAGCTCTTGAGCACTTTTGATGTTGGTCAAGGTCGCTCGTAATGCAACTAAGGTGGGATAGATGCTCCAAAAAAATGTCTTTTTCCGCTAACCAGCTATTTTAACCCTTTGTGTCACCGACTTATGTGAAAGCTGAAAAGCTCATTGAAATTGTAATTGTGGGAAGACCTCATCTGGTAGATTTTCAAAGTCATTTATCGGTCTGAATTACTAAAATTAGCAAGGCTAATTTACTGTCCCTATTGAAAATTGGGCAGATTTGGAATTTCTTAATGGTCTCGGAGAGCGGACCTTTGTACCCAATCCAGGGCGTCCTCTCTTTTCTCCTTTCTGAGTCCTGCTCCATTTTTTTTTCTTTCTTTTCTTTGGTGAAAGCAGTGTTTTGTAGCCAACACAAACTCTGTGCAGAAAAATAATGTAAGAAATGAGGAATGAAGGGAGATTAGCTGTTCACCACGCCTGTTATTTTAAAGCAGAAATAACTTTGCCTTCTGTAGACTCATAGACAAAGAAAGTTTGAAATGCAAAGCATGTCCAAGTCCCTCTCTTGGTTCAGCATGAAAGGCTCTTAAAATATGCCAGAATGCTGGTAATGGACTTATTAAAAGGATAAGGGGGGAACTTAAAACAGAATTCCTAGATGTTTGGATGAGACACAGCAAAGACTCCTATTCTATGTACATTTCTCTCATGTTTTCTTTTTTGCTTTTTACAAAAAAAGGCATAAAAGGCAATTGGTACAATACAATACAAGTCTTTGTGCTTTACAAAAGAAGAACTTACAAAGCCGTCCCAGTACCTTGCGATGGCTGAAAATAGAGCAATTTAAGGAGCAAACGATTTCTAATATTGTTAAATGTGCATGAAACATGAAAATTAGTATTGCGAGAATAACAAAGCAAAACAGTTACAGTCTTCATTCAGCTGATGACCGGGCAGATGGTATTATAGATTAATGGAGGATAAGGTCACGCAGTTCCTATTACATAATTCAAAAGCCATTTTCGTATGCATGGCTAAAAGGCAAATCTATGGTTCCCTAATCTTTGTCTGGCCTCATGTATGAAGAATAAGGCAGATTTCAGGCAGTATGAGTCTTGGGGTTCTTCCTGAAAGCAGCTATGACATGTCTCCTTGGATGGCAAAGCGGAGATTATCATGATGTGTGGGCTGCATTCACGGAAGGATGAGATACAGAGAGTGTAAGGAAGGTTTTTTATTCATACCAACGCGTTTCCACACCTTTTTCAAAGGGTAAAATCAAATGACAAAGCACCAAAATCCGTTGGTGTGAATAAAAACCTTGCTTATACTCACCGGATCTCATCCTTCTGTAAGCGCAGCCTACACATTGTGATTATCATCCACATAACAGTTTGGCAAAGCGGAGATTTTCTCCTCCAGTACATCAGGCTTTTACAAGTGCTGTGTAGAACCCTTACAAGTGAGTGCCACTATCACCCTCACCCCCATTTTGCTCCTTACGGTAATGCCCTATCTGTGTGTCTTTGTCTCATACAAATCTTCTTAAGTAATGGATATTTTACTGCCATAGATGTGGCATAATGATGATATCACTCATCCCTTAGTACCTAATATAATGCACTAGCCTGTTTGTTATATCACATGCACTCTCCATACATAGTGGTTGTACATTTTACTCTGTCACCTAAATATGCACATTATTATTATTATTACTATTAACGGCCTTCAACTCGATCATGAGCCATGGCGACTTGATGGATAAACCCTCTATAGGAAGATCGATCTTGTGCAAGCTTAGATAGGTCCACCAGGGTCTTCTCTGGCGTTATCTTGATTGTATCAAGCCATCGAGTTTCTGGTCTTACTCTTTGCCTTGTTCCTTCTATTCTTCAGAAAAATGATGTCCTTCTCCAGTGATTGCTCTCTTCGTAAGATGTCTCCAAAGTAGGCAAGTTGTAGCTCGGTCATCCATGCTTTGAGTGAGCCTCCCTCTCTTCTGAGCCCCACAGTGTGCCTAAGCGACATCTAGCGTCCACATATTTGGCATTTCTGTAGCAATCAGAGCCCACTTAACTTATGGGTTCATGTATCCAGAAGCACAAGCTGGACATAATGTAAGAGCACTACAATATACTGAGCACAACAATGTACTGGGCACTGCAATGTATGGGTACTACAATGTACTTGGCACTACAATGGCAGATTTGCAATTTTCACTCAGCAACATCCACTGTTGCTTGTTTCGGGAACACACCAATGGAGTCAAATCATCACTACACCTCTAGATAAATTACTAAAGGGTTATGATTTTCAAAATGGGGTCACTTGAGGGGGGATTCTGCTCTTCTAGCATGTAGGGTTTCTGTATATGGGGTCCAAAAACTATTCTAGGAAAATCTGTGCTCCGCAGTCAAATAGCGCTCCGTCCTTCCCGAGTCTCGTCATGTGGCTAGGTAGTACTTGTACAGCCACACATGGGATGTTTCTACATTTAGCCGAAACTGTGTGACAAATTTTGATGCCATTTTTACCCAATTCCACCTGTGAAAATGTAAAATCTGGGGCTAAAACAACATTTTTCAGTTAAAAATGTAATTATTTTTTCTTCACTGCCCAATGGTATAAAATGTTGCTACATACGTGGTGTCAATATGATCAGTGTACCCTTAGATGAATTCATTGAGAGGTATAGTTTGTAAAATGGGGTTACTTATGGGGGGTTCTGTGGTTCTGGCACTTCAGGGGCTCTTCCAGTGGGTCATGGCACACACAAACCATGACCGCAAAATTTGCACTATAATATGGTGCTCCTTCCCTTCTGATCTTTACACTATGCTCCTTCTCCATTACATGTAGGGTATTGGTACACTCAGGAGGAATTGCATAGCAAGCTATGATGTGCAGTTTTATCCTATTAACCCACATAAAAAGTAAAAATTTGGGGCTAAAACAACATTTTAGTGGTAAAAATTTAATTATTCTTTCTTCACCGCCCAATGATATAAAATTCTGAGAGGCACATGTGGTGTCAATATGATCACTACACCCCAGATGAATTAATTTGGGAGGGTGTAGTTTGTAAAATGGGTTCATTTATCAGGGTTCATGCTATTCTGGCACCTCAGGGGCTCTACTAGTGTTTCATAGTATCCCCAAACCATTCCAGCAACATCTGAACTCCAATATGGCGCTTCTTCCTTTCTGTGCTTTGCACTTTGCCTTAAAAGTAATTTTCAACCACATATGGGGTATTGGCATACTCTGGAGAAATTCTGTAAAAAATTGTACCTATGAATTTCTCCTATTATCCCTTGTGAAAATGAAAAATATGGGGCTAGTGCAACATTTAATTGGAAAAATGATAATTTTCCATTGACTCAGCCCAATTTTATACCACTCTCTGAGTCACCTGAGGCTTAAAAATGCTATCTACACCCCTACATGAATTCCTCAAGAGGTGTAGTTTCCAAAATGGGGTCACTTGTGGGGGTTTCCACTGTCTTGGCATGTCAGGGGCTCTTCAAATGTGACATGTCATCAGCAATCTATTACATCCAAAATTTCCCTGAAGAATTCGATTGGCGTTCCTTCTCTTCTGAGCCCTGCCATGTACTCAAACAGCAGTTTTCACCATATATGGGGTATTGGTGTACTCAGGAGAAATTACACAAGAAATTGTATTGTCCATTTTCTTCTGTTACATTTGTGAAAATCAAAAATTTGAGGCTAAAACAACATTTTTGCAGGAAAAATGTATTTACCATTTTCACAGCTCAACGTTATAAAATAAAATGAAACCCTTGTGGGTTTAAGGTACTCACCACAACTCTAGATAGACTCCTTGAGAGGTGAAGCTTCCAAAATGGAGTCACTTGTGGGGGGTTTCTGAGTCCCGCCATGCACTCAAACAGTAGTTTTCCTCCACATATGGGGTATCAGTGTAGTCAGGAGAAAATTTGGGGCAAAAACGTGTTTTTTCACTTTCACGGCTTAACGTTATAAAATTCTATGAAGCACCCGTTGGTTAAAGTGCTCACCACAGCCAAAAGAAATTCCTTAAGGGGTAAAGTTTTCAAAATGGGGCCACTTGGTGGGGGTTTCCACTGTTTAGGCACATCAGGAGCTCTCCAAACGCAACATGGAGCCCACTCTCGATTCCAGCCAACTTTGCGTTCAAAAAGTCAAATAGTGCTCCTTCCATTCAGAGCCCTGCAATGCACCCAAGCAGTAATTTTCCACCACTTATGGGGTATCAGGAGAATTTGCGTAACAAACTGTACAGTCTTTTCTCCAGTTATAATTGTGAAAATCCCAAGTTTGGGGCCATAACATTTTTGTGCAAAAAGTAACATTTTCATTTTTTTCTTCCCATTGCTTTAATTCCTGTGAAGCTCCGCAAAAAATTAGTAAATGTATTGAATGTGGGTTTTGATCATTTTGAGGGGTGCAGTCTCTAAAATTGTGTTACTTTTGGGTATATTCCGTCATATAGGCCCCTCAAAGTCACTTCAAATGTGATGTAGTCCGTAAAAAAATTGGTGTTGTAAAATGAGAAATTGTTTCTTAACAAGCTAAAATTATGTTTCAAATACGACGCTGATATATTAAATGTTATTTATTAACTATTTTTTGTGATATAGCCAAATAGGTTTAACCCCTTCACCCCCTTCAGCTTTGCATTTTTGTTTTTCGCTCCCCTCCTTCCCAGAGCCATAACGTTTTTATTTTTCCATCAATAGGGCTTGTTTTTTGCGGGACGAGTTGTACTTTTGAACTACACCATTGATTTTAGCCATGTCATGTACTAGAAAACGGGAAAAAAATTCCAAGTGCGGTGAAATTGCAAAAAAAGTGCAATCTCACACTTGTTTTTTTGTTTGGCTTTTTTGTTAGATTCACTAAATGCTAAAACTGACTTACCATTACGATTCTCGAGGTCATTATGAGTTCATAGACACCAAACATATCTAGGGTCTTTTTTATCTAAGTGGTGGAAAAACATTCCAAAAAAAGAAAAGAAAATTGTGCAATTTTCCAAGACCGGTAGCGTCTCCATTTTTGGGGATTTCGGGTTGGGCAAGGGCTCATTTTTTGCGCGCCAAGCTGACGTTTTTAATGATACCATTTTGGTGCCGACACATTCTTTTAATTGCCCGTTATTGTATTTTAATGCAACCAAAAAAAAGTAATTCTGGCGTTTTGAATTTTTTTCTTGCTACACGATTTAGCAATCAGATTAATTATTTTTTTTATTGATAGATTGTACGATTCTGAACACGGTGATACCAAATATGTGTATGTTTGATTTTTTGTTATTGTTTTATTTTGAATGGAGTGAAAGGGGGGTGATTTAAACTTTTATATTTTTTAAAACTTTTTTTTTACTTTTGCCATGCTTCAATAGCCTTCATGGGAGGCTAGAAGCTGGCATAGCCTGATCGGCTCTGCTACATAGGAGCGATCGCAGATTTACTGCATTGCTATGAGCGCCAACCACAGGGTGGCGCTCATAGCAATCCGGCATCAAAAACCATAGAGGTCTTCAGAAGACCTCTGGTTGTTATGCCAACGCACCGATGACCCCTGATCATGTGACGGGGTCACCGATGTGCGCATTTCCGGCCCGATGGCCGGAAGCGCTTGTTAAATGCCGATGTCAGCATTTGACAGCGGTATTTAACTAGATAATAGCGGCAGGTGGATCGCAATTGCACCCGCCGCTATTGCAAGCACATGTCAGCTGTAGAAAACAGCTGACATGTCCCGGCTTTGATGCGGGCTCACCGTCGGAGCCCGGATCAAAGCAGGGGATCTGCCATCGGACATACTATTCCGTCCGATGGCAGAAAGGGGTTAAGGGCAAACAAAAATTAAAAGTTTGAAAATTGCAAAAATGTGGCTAAAATTCTAACACTTTCACAAATAAACGCAAAAACATGATCAAAATAAATCTACTGCTACCATTGAGTACACGGAAAACAATCTCAGAATCACTGGGATACGTTGAAGTGTTCTATAATGGTTATCACATAAAGTGACAATGTAAAATTTGACCTGGTCAGGAAGGTGAAAACAGGCTCCGGGGTGAAGGGGTAATACACATCATGATATGATGAAAAATGTAATTAAAAAAAAAAAAGTAACTATATTTAGCACCAAAATCTGATTTAAAACAATAGGTTGCTTTCTGATGACACATTCCTTTTAAAGTTTCCCTGGATCCTGCTCAGTCATTGAATTAACTCTCCCTAAATGTGTAAATACATTTTTTCCACTGTAAATATTTTATTACAACCTTTTACTAGATTTTGCCTACTTTTTAAATGTTCTTTAGCTATATACAGTTCAGACCAAAAGTTTGGACACACCTTCTCATTGAAAGATTTTTCTGTATTTTCATGACTATGAAAATTGTACATTCACACTGAAGGCATCAAAACTATGAATTAACACATGTGGAATTATATACTTAACAAAAAAGTGTGAAACAACTGAAATTATGTCTTATATTCTAGGTTCTTCAAAGTAGCCACCTTTTGCTTTGATTACTGCTTTGAAGAGACGTATGTAGTCTCGAAAGCTTGCAATTTGTTACCATGTTTTCAGTTAGCCATTAAAAGGTATCAACCACTGAGGACTATCAATTCTAAATATTTTTCTATCTACTGGCTAACACGGTACCAAGATATATTTATTTCCTGTTGCACACTCTTGGCATTCTCTCGATGAGCTTCAAGTAGTCACCGGGAATGGTCTTCCAACAATCTTGAAGCAGTTCCCAGAGATGCTTAACACTTGTTGGCCCTTTTGCCTTCACTCTGCAGTCCAGTTCACCCCAAACCATCTCGATTGGGTTCAAGTCTGATGACTGTGGAGGCCAGGTCATCTGGCATAGCAGCCCATCACTCTCCTTCTTGGTCAAATAGCCCTTACACAGCCTGGAGGTATGTTTGGGGTCATTGTCCTGTTGAAAAATAAATGATGGTCCAACTAAACGCAAACCGGATGGAATAGCATGCTGCTGCAAGATGCTGTGGTAGCCATGCTGGTTCAGTATGCCTTCAATTTTAAATAAATCCCCAACAGTGTCACCAGCAAAGCAACCCCACACCATCACTCCTCCTCCTCCATGCTTCACGGTGGGAACCAGGCATGTAGAGTCCATCCGTTAACCTTTTCTGCATCGCACAAAGACACGGTGGTTGGAACCAAAGATCTCAAATTTGGACTCATCAGACCAAAACACGGATTTCCACTGGTCTAATGTCCATTCCTTGTGTTCTTTAGCCCAAACAAGTCTCTTCTGCTTGTTGCCTGTCCTTAGCAGTGGTTTCCTAGCAGCTATTTTACCATGAAGACCTGCTGCACAAAGTCTCCTCTTAACAGATGTTGTAGAGATGTGTCTGCTGCTAGAACTCTGTGTGGTATTGACCTGGTCTCTAATCTGAGCTGCTGTTAACCTGCGATTTCTGAGGCTGGTGACTCGGATAAACTTATCCTCAGAAGCAGAGGTGACTCTTGGTCTTCCTTTCCTGGGGCGGTCCTCATGTGAGTCAGTTTCTTTGTTGCGCTTGATGGTTTTTGCCACTGCACTTGGGGACACTTTCAAAGTTTGCCCAATTTTTCGGACTGACTGACCTTCATTTCTTAAAGTAATGATGGCCACTCGTTTTTCTTTACTTAGCTGCTTTCTTCTTGCCATAATATAAATTCCAACAGTCTATTCAGTAGGACTATCAACTGTGTATCCACCAGACTTCTGCACAACACAACTGATGGTCCCAACCCCATTTATAAGGCAAGAAATCCCACTTATTAAGCCTGACAAGGCACACCTGTGAAGTGAAAACCATTCCCGGCGACTACCTCTTGAAGCTCATCAAGAGTGTGCAAAGCCGTCAACAAATCAAAAGGTGGTGTGACATGTTATGTGTGTATCGTTTTGTGTAGATTTGTATTTTGCTGATTGTCATGGTGTTCTCTTGTGGTGTGAGTTTGCCAGTTGATGGGTGGCTGTTGTTTGCCATCTGGTATCGGCCCCGCATTCCTGTGCTGTTGTCTCTCCACAGGGTCAGTGAGTTAACCTGTTTGCTGGTATGCTGGTGACATGTTGAACTAGCTTGTTGAAACAATGACCCCCTGTAGTGCCTTAATCCACCAGGCACCTTTCTCAGGTGTGGGAGGCCTGAAATCCACCCCAACCTGTCTAACTACTCCTGGACATAAGGAGAGGACAGGAGCTGGGACGAAATCAGATCCTGTGTGGAACCCATGATGTGAAGACAGCACGTCAGAGAGAGAAAGAAGGGAATATGGACTGTTATCCTCTGTGCTGGAATGTTGGACTTTTATCCTGTTACTGAACTGCATTCGTGTTCTGGAATATTTTATCCTTTGTGTGGTGGATCGTATATGGACCTTTCATACTATTGCCTAAATAAAGGTCTTGGGATTGTTCACTATTCTCTTGCGCTGTTGATTGTGTGATACCGGAGAAGAAACCTGTGACAGGTGGCTACTTTGAAGAACCCACAATATAAGACATATTTTCAGTTGTTTCACACTTCTTTGTTAAGTATATAATTCCACATGTGCAAATTCATCATAGTCTTGATGCCTTCAGTGTGAATGTACAATTTTCATAGTCATGAAAATACAGAAAAATCTTTAAATGAGGTGTGTCCAAACTTTTGGTCTGTACTGTGTATATATATATATATATATATATATATATATATATAATTCACAGGTCAACGCTTAATATTTACTGGTATACACACGTATTTGCCTTAATGGTGACATTTGTTAAATATAAATATGTAGCTCATAAATCATAAAAATAACTACTGCACATAGTAATAATAACTAATAAATAGCAATTAGTTTAAATATTACTTCTTCTTGAAGTGTTGGAATCGATACAGTCTCATAATTCCTTCCAGAACTCTGGAGGGGTGAACATGATGTAACCTGGGCTGGGCGAATACACACGGAGCAGAGCAGCGCCTGCACTTAACAAAATATACTCAGGAAAGTGAGGAACTTTTATCATGCATAGTAAAAATAAACTAAGCCGATCTAGGTTTATAACCATGGTTAATAGAGCGCCATGCTTTATTTCAAGCATTGATGCCATCTTAAATACAGCACAGAAGCCTGGGAGACTGGGCGATTCATTGATTTGCAGGTACAGGTGGCTGGCACTGAATCTCCTGGTGAAAATCTCTTTTGTTAGCAATGCTGCGTATATAATGTACACATTGTGATATAATCGTTATGTAGAAAAATGTTGTCAAATTCCTTCTTGCACCTGTGTCCCATTAAATAAGAATGAAAATGCCAAAATGATATTCCCCCAATTCACTCAGCTTACATCTTCCATTTAAGTCACATAAAAAAAGTAGTTTGTGAATATAAAATATTACTACCTTACTTAAATTTGTCAACAACAATTAGCACTGTGCAAAAGTTTTAGGCAGGTGTAGAAACAATGCTGCAAAGAACGCTTTCAAAAATAGAAGTGTTAAAAGTTAATTTTATCAATTAACAAAATGAAAAGTGAATGAAAGAAATAGATATTTAAATCACATTGATATTTGGTGTGACTGCCATTTGCCTTCAAAACAGCATCAATTTCTTTTTATACACTTGTACACAGATTTTTAAGGAACTCTGTAGGGAGGATTTTCCAAACATCTTAGAGAACTAACCACAGATCTTCTGTGGATGTCGCTTGCGCAAATCTTCTTGATTTTTCATATCATCCCGGACGCTTTCCTGATAGTACTGCACTATGGATAAGTATCGGCTTTTATTTCTCAGCATTGAGAACACCATTTATTGTGACCAAATCTCCAACTCCATTAGCTGAAAATTAGCCCTAACCTTGCCAGAACCCTCCACCATGCTTGCCTGCAGACACTCATTCTTGTAATGCTCTCCAGCCCTTCAGCAAACAAACTGCCTTCTGGTACAGCCAAATATTTCACGTTTTGACTACAGTTAGGTCCATATATATTTGGACAGAGACAACATTTTTCCAATTTTGGTTATAAACATTACCACAATGAATTTTAAACAAAACAATTCAGATGCAGTTGAAGTTCAGACTTTCAGCTTTCATTTGAGGGTATCCACATTAAAATTGGATGAAGAGTTTAGGAGTTTCAACTCCTTAACATGTGCCACCCTGTTTTTAAAGGGACCAAAAGTAATTGGACAGATTCAATAATTTTAAATAAAATGTTCATTTCTAGTACTTGGTTGAAAACCCTCTGTTGGCAATGACTGCCTGAAGTCTTGAACTCATGGACATCACCAGACGCTGTGTTTCCTCCTTTTTGATGCTCTGCCAGGCCTTCACTGCGGTGGTTTTCAGTTGCTGTTTGTTTGTGGGCCTTTCTGTCTGAAGTTTAGTCTTTAACAAGTGAAATGCATGATCAATTGGGTTGAGATCAGGTGACTGACTTGGCCATTCAAGAATATTCCACTTCTTTGATTTAATAAACTCCTGGGTTGCTTTGGCTTTATGTTTTGGGTCATTGTCCATCTGTAGTATGAAACGACGACCAATCAGTTTGGCTGCATTTGGCTGGATCTGAGCACACAGTGTGGGTCTGAATACCTCAGAATTCATTCTGCTGCTTCTGTCCTGTGTCACATCATCAATAAACACTAGTGACCCAGTGCCACTGGCAGCCATGCATGCCCAAGCCATCACACTGCCTCCACCATGTTTTACAGATGATGTGATATGCTTTGGATCATGAGCTGTACCACGCCTTCGCCATACTTTTCTCTTTCCATCATTCTGGTAGAGGTTGATCTTGGTTTCATCTGTCCAAAAAATGTTCTTCCAGAACTGTGCTGGCTTTTTTAGATGTTTTTTAGCAAAGTTCAGTCTAGCCTTTTTATTCTTGATGCTTATGAGTGGCTTGCACCGTGCAGTGAACCCTCTGTATTTACTTTCATGCAGTCTTCTCTTTATGGTAGATTTGGATATTGATACGCCGACCTCCTGGAGGGTGTTGTTCACTTGGTTGGCTGTTGTGAATGGATTTCTCCTCACCATGGAGATTATTCTGCGATCATCCACCACTGTTGTCTTCCGTGGGCGCCCAGGTCTTTTTGCATTGATGAGTTCACCAGTGCTTTCTTTCTTTCTCACGATGGACCAAACTGTAGATTTTGCCACTCCTAATATTGTAGCAATTTCTCGGATGGGTTTTTTCTGTTTTCGCAGCTTAAGGATGGCTTGTTTCACCTGCAAGGAGAGCTCCTTTGACCGCATGTTTACTTCACAGCAAAACCTTCCAAATGCAAACACCACACCTCAAATCAACTCCAGGCCCTTTATCTGCTTAATTGAGAATGACATAACGAAGGGATTGCCCACACCTGCCCATGAAATAGCCTTGGAGTCAATTGTCCAATTACTTTTGGTCCCTTTAAAAACAGGGTGGCACATGTTAAGGAGTTGAAACTCCTAAACCCTTCATCCGATTTTAATGTGGATACCCTCAAATGAAAGCTGAAAGTTTGAACTTCAACTGCATCTGAATTGTTTTGTTTAAAATTCATTGTGGTAATGTCCATAACCAAAATTAGAAAAATGTTGTCTCTGTCCAAATATATATGGACCTAACTGTATCAGTCCAGAGCACCTCCTGACATTTTCTACACCCCAGATGCTACGTTTTTGTGCATAGTTGAGTCCCTTGGCCTTGTTTCCATGTTAAAGCTACTGCTGTTTGGCTGCAATTCTTCCATGAAGATCACTTATTGACAGACTTCTCTGAGAAATAAAAGGGAGTAGCTGGATCCCACTGGTTGTTGCCAGTTATAATTTTATGGCACTGATGGACATCTTTCGATTTTAAAGGGAAGCAAATATGATGTGTCTGTCATCTGCTATAGTATGGTTTCTTTGGCTGACCACTGCGTCTACGGTCTGTAGCATTGCACATTTCTTAGTGTTTCTTCAAAAGAGCTTGAACAGCACATTTTGAAACTTTAGTTGGCTTGGAAATCTTTGCCTCTGAGAGACCTACTAGTGTTGAGTGAACATGCTCGGATAAGGTGTTATCCGAGCATGCTCTTGTGCTAACAGAGTATCTTCGGTGTGCTGAAATACTATGTTCGAGTTGCCGTGCAGAAATTGACTAAGAAACAGGCACATGGAAACAAATAAAGGTTTATTATTTACTTATCGCTACATATGGCACAATTTGGAGGTCTTTAATGTGAACTGTGTTTAGCATTGTCAGGAGATGGGCTCAGAAGCTTAGTGCACACCATCAGCAGTATATCCCAGATGGAACATACAGCCGTCTGTTTAAGCCTTTAGATGCTGTCATCTATACTGACAGTCACATCTAAAGAATATTGACAGAGAACCCATACAATGCGATCATTGGCTGCTGATTTGGTGCTGTGGAAGCCTTAGGTCGGGCTTACAGTGATGCTTCACAGTTTGTGAACCCTTCAGAATTTTCATATTTCTGCCTAAATGTGACTTAAAACTACCTTCAATTTTCACAAAAGAAGGAAAGGAGATGAAGAGAACCAAATCAAACAAATAAGACTGTCACTTTTAATTGATGAATATGAGCCAATATAGAAATATTAGACTGTCTATTTTAATTGATGAATATGAGCCAATATCATAGAAATATTAGACTGCCACTTTTAATTGATGGATATGAGCCAATATCATAAGTCTGCGAGTGGCAAACGTATGTGCACCTTTGCTTGCAGTAACTATTGTGACTTCTTCCCCTGGTTTTCAGCAATAACTACATCTAAACATTTCTGGAAATAGTTAGTTAGTCCTGCACAATGACTTGATGAATGTTATCCCATTCCTCCCTACAAAACAGCTTCAACTATAAAATTAAGGTCAAGACTTTAACATTATTCTTCTTTAACCATACTTTTGTAGAATGACTTGTGTGTCTTGGTTTATTTTCTTGCTGCATGACCCATGTTTTGTAAT
This sequence comes from Ranitomeya variabilis, assembly GCF_051348905.1. Taxonomy (NCBI): domain Eukaryota; kingdom Metazoa; phylum Chordata; class Amphibia; order Anura; family Dendrobatidae; genus Ranitomeya; species Ranitomeya variabilis. The sequence continues at coordinate 332,160,065 of NC_135233.1, read as the reverse complement.
GCAGTGTTTCTCTGTCTCCAAACATAAAGCTTCTCATTTAAAACAAAAAACTCTATTTTGGTCTCATTCATCCACTAAACATTGTTCCTATAACCTCTTCTGTCCAGGTGAATTTTAACGAATGCAGATGGGCAGCAATGTTCTTTTTGGAGAACAATGGCTTTCTCTTGCAATTTTGTAATGCACATCATTGTTGTTCAGTGTTCTCCTGATGGCAGACTCATGAACATTAACATTAGGCAATGTGAGGGAGACCTTTAATTGCTTAGAGTTTACTTTGGCTTCTTAGAAACCTTGCAGACTATTATACAACTTGCACTTGAAGTGATCTTTATTGGTCAACGTCTCCTGGTGAGGTTAAATAAGTGTGTTGCATTTCCTCCATTTGCACAAAATCTGTCGAACTAGGGAATGATGGAGTCAATTTTGTAACAATTCTCAGCCTGATGAGAATGAGCAACTCGTCTTCTGAGGTCTTCAGAAATCTCCTTTATTTATGTCATGATACATTTTCACAAACATGTGATGTGAAGGAGACTTTGACAGACCCATGTCCTTTAAATAAAACCGCTCACTCACTAAAACCTGATTGTCGTTCCATTGACTGAAAACACTGGACTCTAATTTCACCTTCAAATTATTTACTAATCCTAAAGATTTAAATAATTTTTCCATTTTGTGATATTTTACTCAAAATTACAAAGCCTAAAATTTTAAGGCTCTGATTAATCAAGAAGGCATGTGCAGAGATTTTCAGTTGGACTGAGATAAGGACAAATTTGTGGCTAGTTCTAAAAGTCAATTTTTTTCTTCTTACCCATTGTTGGGTACTTGGATGTGTGTTTTGGGTTAATCCTGATGTAAGACTCTTTACTTTAGAATTAAACCTAGCACATTTTGGCAGAACATTTCACTAGAATGCTTTGATAATCTTTTGATCTCACCTTTCGTTCCAGGTCTCCCAGAGGCAGAATATCATCCCCTCAACATTATGGATACTCCACCGTGTTTCATTGTAGGTGCTGGTATTTATCTCTGTAAAGCTCTAGTTTAGTTTCATATGTCCATAGAACATGTTCCCAGAAGGATTGTGGTTTGTCTATGTAACTTTTGGCAAAATTCAGTCACTTTTTTACGCTTTTTTTTAAGACGTGGAATTATTATTAGCCTTTGTGGCATATGGCTGAAACCATTACTCCAAATTTCTCCAGTTCAGGCTGAAGATCTTTGGATATTCTTTGTCTTTTTTTTTACATTTTGCTTTAGTAGAGTTCTTTAATTAGTTTTCCTCTATCCACCACATCCAGGAAGGTTCTTGACTGTTACATAAGTAGCAAACTATCTGATAAGTTTTTAAACTATTGAAACCAAGATGCCAAGGTCATTGTAGATGGTCTTATACCCTTTAAACTGTGTGTGCTCGGTGATAATAGCATTTCTTGCCTATTTATACAGCCTTATGAGGGACAGGGAATAAAACTGGCATATTAAGTATAAAAAACACCATTCATAAACTAATCATGTAAGTATTAAAAAGGCATACCCATATTGTCAAATTGTGAACTAATTGTAGGTTAATCTTACTGTGTCCTTTTAAACCTGAAGAAAATTGCCATAAAATGCTAGTAAACACCAAAACTTTTAAAACACGAATGTCATAAAAAATATTGAAAAAAAGGGAGGAATAAAAGGCGAAAAATAGCTGCAGTGAGAACGAGTTGAAACAATATTTAGATATTTTTGCATTGTATCTGATACCTGAAGACAGCACTGTAAATTTCTAGAGCCTCTACATGCAAAAGTACAGTCGCAGAATAAAGTCAGCACTCAGCACACATGATGTATACTTATGAATAGCGATGGAACTTATGATATGGATTAGTATGTTTTGCATTTATCTGCCTTTAAATTAACTTTGAATTAATTATAACGTCCCCTGCAAGTTTCCCTCTCACTTTATCGGTACCATAGTAAGCATACATCGGGTTTCATAAGCCAGGACGCATAGAGCATTTCTGAAATAACAACCTTTAAATGGTTTCTTTTTAATTTTGTGGTGGTTTGGTTTACTTTGCTATCCATTTCCTTTCATAAGGTCCCTGGAGCTATTAGCCCAGCACAAGTCTGCATAGCACTCTCTGCCTCAATAGGCACCTTGTTTAAAGTGACTAACACCTTTTTGTTTCCATCCAAAACGTACTGACACATAAGCCACTTCTGTGTGCCGTGCACATACTCAATAGATGTAAACACAAGCATATTTTCATGATATTAAAAAATACAAGACGAAAAGAAGAAAAAAAAAGTACCTAACACAAACCAGGCAACCGATTTTTACCCTTTAACTGCCGGAAAAGACGGAGACACGCTTAGCAAAATAGTGAAGCCAATTCAAAGCTGCCCTAGAAATATTACGCAGCTCAGCCATTTACAGAGCTTGGCTAAATATTTGGCTTCAATATGATGGGAAGCAGGTGCAAAAACAAAGTCATTTGCCTATAGTAGCTCTTTTGATATTCGACATTTTATATACATTTACATATACTCGTTAGTCACCATAGAAATAAATAGTATTACACCTGGTTACTTTTCACCTGGTGGAAGTATTTGAAATGTCTATTTTTCCTCCATAAAAAATATCTGTCACCATTCAAACTTAGTAGGGAAAAAGCCAACTCTACATAGTGATACATGTTCATGACACTTTCGTCTAGCCATAAGTCTGATTTAGGTAAACGTGTTGGGATCCCAGTACTATTCTTGACCTGTATAGTTCAGACTAGAAAACGTTACTCTTTTATGCAGTATTATTGAAGTAAAGGAGTCAGAAGGAAATCTACTCCATTCACTTGGAGATTTATTTTGGATGGCTCAAGTTTCGCAACAATATGTAGTCTAGTTATCATTAAAACAGTATTTAGAAGATCAGGAGTTCTCTCAACTCCAAAATTCCAAAAGTTATCCAACCTCTAGTATTTTCTAAGGCACTTTATGGATGCAAAATAGCTCTTCTCCAGAAGGTAGGAAATGGTCTAATGTGCCATCTTTAGATATCTACCGTGGAAGCCAATGTCTGACGGTACAGTCATGGACAAAAATTTTGAGAATGAGACAAATATTAATTTTTCCAAAGTCTACTGCTTCATTTTTTCTAATAGCAATTTGCATATACTCCTGAATGTCAGAGTGATCAGCTTAACAGCAATTACTGTACTTGCAAAGTCAATATTTGCCCAGAAAATGAACTTTAACCCCCAAAACACATTTCAACATCATTGCAGTCCTGCCTTAAAAGGAGCAGCTAACATCGTTTTAGTGATTGATCCATTAACACAGGTGTGGGTGTTGATGAGGACAGGGCTGGCGATCAACCAGTCATGATTAAGTAAAAATGACATCACTGGACACTTTAACCCCTTAAGCCCCGAGGGTGGTTTGCACGTTAATGACCAGGCCAATTTTTACAATTCTGACCACTGTCCCTTTATGAGGTTATAACTCTGGAACGCTTCAACGGATCTTGGCGATTCTGACATTGTTTTCTCGTGACATATTGTACTTCATGTTAGTGGTAAAATTTCTTCGATATAACTTGCGTTTATTTGTGAAAAAAATGAATATTTGGCGAAAATTTTGAAAATTTCGCAATTTTTCAACTTTGAATTTTTATGCCCTTAAATCACAGACATATGTCACACAAAATACTTAATAAATAACATTTCCCACATGTTTACTTTACATCAGCACAATTTTGGAACCAAAATTTTTTTTTGTGACGGAGTTATAAGGGTTAAAAGTTGACCAGCAATTTCTCATTTTTACAACACCATTTTTTTTTTAGGGACCACATCTCATTTGAAGTCATTTTGAGGGGTCTATATGATAGAAAATACCCAAGTGTGACACTATTCTAAAAACTGCACCCCTCAAGGTACTCAAAACCACTTTCAAGAAGTTTATTAACCCTTCAGGTGTTTCACAGGAATTTTTGGAATGTTTAAATAAAAATGAACATTTAACTTTTTTTCACACAAAATTTATTTCAGCTCCAATTTGTTTTATTTTACCAAGGGTAACAGGAGAAAATAGACCCCAAAAGTTGTTGTACAATTTGTCCTGAGTACGCTGATACCCCATATGTGGGGGTAAACCACAGTTTGGGCGCATGGCAGAGCTTGGAAGCAAAGGAGCGCCATTTGACTTTTCAATGCAAAATTGACTGGAATTGAGATGGGACGCCATGTTGCATTTGGAGAGCCCCTGATGTGCCTAAACATTGAAACCCCTAACAAGTGACACCATTTTGGAAAGTAGACCCCCTAAGGAACTTATCTAGATGTGTGGTGAGCACTTTGACCCAACAAGTGCTTTACAGAAGTTTATAATGCAGAGCCGTAAAAATAAAAAATCATATTTTTTCACAAAAATGATCTTTTCACCCCCAATTTTTTATTTTCCCAAGGGTGAGAGAAGAAATTGGACCCCAAAAATTGTTGTGCAATTTGTCCTGAGTACGCTGATACCCCATATGTGGGTGTAAACCATTGTTTGGGCGCAGGGCAGAGCTCGGAAGGGAAGGAGCGCCATTTGACTTTTCAATGCAAAATTGACTGGAATTGAGATGGGACGCCATGTTGCATTTAGAGAGCCCTTGATGTGCCTAAACATTGAAACCCCTAACAAGTGACACCATTTTGGAAAGTAGACCCCCTAAGGAACTTATCTAGATGTGTGGTGAGCACTTTGACCCAACAAGTGCTTTACAGAAGTTTATAATGCAGAGCCGTAAAAATAAAAAATCATATTTTTTCACAAAAATGATCTTTTCACCCCCAATTTTTTATTTTCCCAAGGGTAAGAGAAGAAATTGGACCCCAAAAATTGTTGTGCAATTTGTCCTGAGTACACTGATACCCCATATGTGGGTGTAAACCATTGTTTGGGCGCAGGGCAGAGCTCAGAAGGGAAGGAGCGCCATTTGACTTTTCAATGCAAAATTGACTGGAATTGAGATGGGACGCCATGTTGCGTTTGGAGAGCCCCTAATGTGCCTAAACATTGAAACCCCCCACGAGTGACACCATTTTGGAAAGTAGACCCCTTAAGGAACTTATCTAGATGTGTGTTGAGCACTTTGACCCAACAAGTGCTTCACAGAAGTTTATAATGCAGAGCCGTAAAAATAAAAAATCATATTTTTTCACAAAAATGATCTTTTCACCCCCATTTTTTTATTTCCCCAAGGGTAAGAGAAGAAATTAGACCACAAAAGTTGTTGTGCAATTTGTCCTGAGTACGACGATACCCCATATGTGGGTGTAAACCATTGTTTGGGCGCATAGCAGAGCTCAGAAGGGAAGAAGCGCTATTTTACTTTTCAATGCAAAATTGACTGGAATTAAGATGGGATGCCATGTTGCGTTTGGAGAGCCCCTGATGTGCCTAAACATTAAACCCCCCCACAAGTGACACCATTTTGGAAAGTAGACCCCCTAAGGAACTTATCTAGATGTGTTTTGAGAGCTTTGAACCCCCAAGTGTTTCACTACAGTTTATAACGCAGAGCCGTGAAAATAAAAATTATTTTTTTTTTCACAAAAATGATTTTTTAGCCCCCAGTTTTGTATTTTCACAAGGGTATCAGGATAAATTGGACCCCAAAAGTTGTTGTCCAATTTGTCTGGAGTACGCTGATACCCCATTTGTGGGGGGGGACCACTGTTTGGGCGCATGACAGAGCTCGGAAGGGAAGGAGCGCCATTTGGAATGCAGACTTAAATGGATTGGTCTGCAGGCGTCATGTTGCATTTGCAGAGCCCCTGATGTACCCAAACAGTACAAACCCCCCACAAGTGACCCCATATTGGAAACTAGACCCCCCAAGGAACTTATCTAGATGTGCTGTGAGAACTTTGAACCCCCAAGTGTTTCACTACAGTTTATAACGCAGAGCCGTGAAAATAATTTTTTTTTTTTTTTCACAAAAATGAAATTTAGCCCCCAGTTTTGTATTTTCACAAGGGTATCAGGATAAATTGGACCCTAAAAGTTGTTGTCCAATTTGTCCTGAGTACGCTGATACCCCCTATGTGGGGGGGAACCACTGTTTGGGCGCATGACAGAGCTCGGAAGGGAAGGAGCGCCATTTGGAATGCAGACTTAAATGGATTGGTCTGCAGGCGTCACGTTGCATTTGCAGAGCCCCTGATGTACCCAAACAGTACAAACCCCCCACAAATGACCCCATATTGGAAACTAGACCCCCCAAGGAACTTATCTAGATGTGTTGTGAGAACTTTGAACCCCCAAGTGTTTCACTACAGTTTATAACGCAGAGCCGTGAAAATAAAAATTATTTTTTTTTTCACAAAAATGATTTTTTAGCCCCCAGTTTTGTATTTTCACAAGGGTATCAGGATAAATTGGACCCTAAAAGTTGTTGTCCAATTTGTCCTGAGTACGCTGATACCCCCTATGTGGGGGGGGGAACCACTGTTTGGGCGCATGACAGAGCTCGGAAGGGAAGGAGCGCCATTTGGAATGCAGACTTAAATGGATTGGTCTGCAGGCGTCACGTTGCATTTGCAGAGCCCCTGATGTACCCAAATAGTACAAACCCCCCACAAGTGACCCCATATTGGAAACTAGACCTCCCAAGGAACTTATCTAGATGTGTTGTGAGAACTTTGAACCCCCAAGTGTTTCACTACAGTTTACAACGCAGAGCCGTGAAAATAAAACATATTTTTTTTCCTACAAAAATGATTTTTAGCCCCCAAAATTTTTATTTTCCCAAGGATAACAAGAGAACTTGGACCCCAGAAGTTGTTGTTCAATTTGTCCCTAGTACGCTGATACCCCATATGTTGGGGTAAACCCCTTTTTGGACGCACGGGAGAGCTCGGAAGGGAAGGAGCACTGTTTTACTTTTTCAACGCAGAATTGGCTGGAATTGAGATTGGACGCCATGTCGCGTTTGGAGAGCCCCTGATGTGCCTGAACAGTGGAAACTCCCCAATTCTACCTGAAACCCTACCCCTAACCTCACCCCTAACCGTTTACTGAACATTTTCTGACAGTCATAAGTGCCACGTATATAAGTGCCACGTATATAAGTGCCACGTATATAAGAGCCACGTATTTAAGTGCCACGTATTTAAGTGCCACGTATTTAAGTGCCACGTATTTCAGTGCCACGATATTTCAGTGCCACGTATTTCAGTGCCACGTATTTCAGTGCCACGTATTTCAGGCACTGAAAAATACGTGGCACGTAAATACTTCAGTGCCACGATATTTCAGTGCCACGTATTTCAGTGCCACGTATTTCAGGCACTGAAAAATACGTGGCACGTAAATACGTGGCACTGAAATACGTGGCACTGAAATACGTGGCACTGAAATACGTGGCACTTAAATACGTGGCACTTAAATACGTGGCACTTAAATACGTGGCACTTATATACGTGGCCACTGAAATATCGTGGCACGTATATACGTATATAAACGTATATTTCAGTGCCACGTATTTCAGTGCCACGTATTTCAGGTTAGGGGTAGGGTTAGGGGTAGGGTTAGGGTTTTTGTTTTTTTCTTGTTTTCTTGTGTTTTTCTATAAAAACGCATGCGTTTTACCGCGTTTACATGCATTTTTTCACACATGCGGTTTTTTTAAAAAACGCATGCAGATAAAAACGCAAGTGTGAAACCAGACTAAAAGACGCTTTTTATAGCAAAAAAGTTTTTGCGTCTCCACATTTTGAGACCTATAATTTTTCCACATTTTGGTCCACAGAGTCATGTGAGGTCTTGTTTTTTGCGGGACGAGTTGACGTTTTTATTGGTAACATTTTCGGACACGTAACCATTTTTTATCACTTTTTATTCCGATTTTTGTGAGGCAGAATAACCAAAAACCAGCTATTCATGAATTTCTTTTGGGAGAGGCGTTTATACCATTCTGCGCTTGGTAAAATTGATAAAGCAGTTTTATTTTTCGGGTCAGTACGATTACAGCGATACCTCATATATATCATTTTTTTATGTTTTGACGCTTTTATACGATAAAAACTATTTTATAGAAAAAATAATTATTTTGGCATCGCTTTATTCTGAGGACTAGTTTTTTGCGGGATAAGATGACGTTTTCAGCGGTAACATGGTTATTTATATCCGTCTTTTTGATCGCGTGTTATTCCACTTTTTGTTCGGCGGTATGGTAATAAAGCGTTGTTTTTTGCCTCGTTTTTTTTTTTTTTTCTTACGGTGTTTACTGAAGGGGTTACCTAGTGGGCCAGTTTTATAGATTGGGTCGTTACGGACGCGGCGATACTAAATATGTGTACTTTTATTGTTTTTGTTTGTTTTTTTTAGATAAAGAAATGTATTTATGGGAATAATATTTTTTTTTTTATTATTATTTATTTAGGAATTTTTTTTTATTTTTTTTTTACACATGTGGAAATTTTTTTTTTTACTTTTTTACTTTGTCCCAGGGGGGGACATCACAGATCGCAGATCTGATAGTGTGCACAGCACTCTATCAGATCCGCGATCATACTTTCATCGGAGCAGGCTGCAGCTTTCATCTGCAGCCTGCTCCGACCCGGAAGTGCTCCCTGCAGGACCCGGATACAGCCCCTCGGCCATTTTGGATCCGGGGCCTGCAGGGAGAAGACGTTTGGTACGAGGTGAGTACATCACCTTGTACCGATCGTCTCAGGGAAGCACGCAGGGAGCCCCCTCCCTGCGCGATGCTTCCCTGTACCGCCGGTACACCGCGATCATGTTTGATCGCGGTGTGCCGGGGGTTAATGTGCCGGGGGCGGTCCGTGACCGCTCCTGGCACATAGTGCCGGATGTCAGCTGCGATATGCAGCCGACACCCGGCCGCGATCGGCCGCGCTCCCCCCGTGAGCGCGGCCGATCGCGTATGACGTACTATCCCGTCACCGGGAATTAAGGCCCACCCCACCTCGACGGTATAGTACGTCATACGGGCTTAAGGGGTTAAAAGGAGGCTGGTGCCTGGTATCATTGTTTCTCTTCAGTTAACCATGGTTATCTTCTAAAGAAACACGTGCAGCCATCATTGCACTGCACAAAAATGGCCTAACAGGGAAGAGTATCGCAGCTACAAAGATTGCACCTCAGTCAACAATCTATCGCATCATCAAGAACTTCAAGGAGAGAGCTTCCATTGTTGTCAAAAAGGCTCCAGGGCGCCCAAGAAAGACCAGCAAGTGCCAAGACCGTATCTTAAAACTGTTTCAGCTGCGGGATCGGACTACCAGCAGTGCCGAGCTTGCTCAGGAATGGCAGCAGGCTGGTGTGAGTGCTTCTGCACGCACTGTGAGGCGGAGACACTTTGAGCAAGGCCTGGTTTCAAGGAGGGCAGCAAAGAAGCCACTTCTCTCCAGAAAAAACATCAGGGACCGACTGATATTCTGCAAAAGGTACAGGGAGTGGACTGCTGAGGACTGGGGCAAAGTCATTTTCTCTGATGAATCCCCTTTTCGATTGTTTGGGACATCTGGAAAACAGCTTATTCGGAGAAGAAGAGGTGAGCGCTACCACCAGTCTTGTCTCATGTCAACTGTAAAGCATCCTGAAACCATTCATGTGTGGGGTTGCTTCTCAGCCAAGGGAATCGGCTCACTCACAGTCTTGCCTAAAAACACAGCCATGAATAAAGAATGGTACCAGAATGTCCTCCAAGAGCAACTTCTCCCAACCGTCCAAGAGCAGTTTGGCGCCCAACAATGCCTTTTCCAGCATGATGGAGCACCTTGCCATAAAGCAAAGGTGATAACTAAATGGCTTATGGAACAAAACATAGAGATTTTGGGTCCATGGCCTGGAAACTCCCCAGATCTTAATCCCATTGAGAACTTGTGGTCAATCATCAAGAGACGGGTGGACAAACAAAAACCAACAAATTCTGGCAAAATGCAAGCATTGATTATGCAAGAATGGACTGCTATCAGTCAGGATTTGGTCCAGAAGTTGATTGAGAGCATGCCAGGGAGAATTGCAGAGGTCTTGAAGAAGAAGGGTCAACACTGCAAATATTGACTTGCTGCATTAACTCATTCTAACTGTCAATATAACCTATTGGTACTCATAATATGATTGCAATTATATTTCTGTATGTGATATAAACATCAGACAAACACTAATAAAAACCAGAGGGCAGCCGATCATGCGAAAATATAATTTTGGTGTCATTCTCAAAACTTTTGGCCATGACTGTACATATTTCAGGTTATCAGCCAAACCAGAGATACCCTATTGGAGACTATTTTGGAGTTTTTGTGCCTTGTCATGAAGAGTAGGGTTGTTTTTAGCTGTGTTGGATCTCATGTATCCTGCCTTTCCTGCCTGAATCTTCTTGGGGAGATCAGCAGTGTCTAAGACAATTGGACCTAAATAAAGAAAATTGGGCGAATAGCTCGTTTGGAAGGAAAAACATTTTGGATTTGGATTTTAGCTGCAAAAACTCTAAACTAAGAAGTGGAAAAAGAAAAGTATTGGTAGCTTTTGTATTGGTTAATTATTTTCAATAATATAAGTTGAGGGCCACCAGGGGCAATACGGACACTAAAATGTGTCTGTATTATAGCGTTTTGGATAAAGCCTTGGGTAAGGCCTTATCAACAATTAATTAAGGGACAGGTGATGACTGTATACCAAAAATAGTTTTTTTTTTATTCCAGTAGTGACAAAAATTGAGAAATTTGCAGGAAATTGTTTTTGGCTTGGTAACCATTTTCCGAGATTTGTAACGTTCTAGTTTTGGGGGATCTGGGGCTGTGTGGGGGGCTTATTTTTGTGCCCTGAGCTGACATTTTTACCAATACCATTTTGGGGTAGATAACATGCTTTGGTTGCCTCTTGTTGCATTTTATTAACACAGATACCAAATATGTGTGGTTTTTTTTTTATTTTTTTTATTTTCAATGGGGCAAAAGGGGTGATTTTTATTACCCATCAAGGGGCAGGTATGATATTTGTCTCTGTATAAGCTAAAAGTAAACTACTATACAATATATTCAGGCAAGTAAAACTCAGTATGAGGGTCAGGATGGAGACCCCATTTAAATTTAAAAGGGGTTTCTGGTCAAGTAAATGTAATACCTATCCATTGGTTAGGAAATACACTAAAGGTTGATGGGGGTCTCATCTCTGAGACTGGCAAGATTTGGCAGTACATGGCACTTTTACCATCGTTAGAATAGAATGGCAATGTGCATGGCTGACCGTCACTCTATTCATTCTCTATATGACTGCTGGCAACCCCATAGAGAGTGAATGGAGTGATGGTTGGTCATCTACTTTACCCTAATGAGGGTAAGAGTTCCCCGTTCTGCCGATTAGTGTGGGTCCCAGCAATCGCACCCCCACCAATCTGTGAGTTATCACCTATCTGGTGGATGGGTGATAATAACTTATCTTCATTGGACAACCCCCTTCAATGATAGCGATATCGATAAAAATGACAGTTTTTGACTCTCATTAGCCAGATGCTGTGCTCGCCTCATCTACAATGCACAAGAGCAAGTTCAGGACAGCTCTATTTAATGAAATATCTCAGAGAAAGCACAACCATTGTCAATAGCTATTGCCAAGGTCTACAGTACCTCTTTAGAAAAGGAAAATCCAATTATATTTTATTAAGTGCCCAATGTGAACTTTGGAAAGTTTGTTTATTTCAGGCTCGCTCTTCACAGATGATTATAAAAGTTTGAATGAAGAAAGTTTTGAAAGCTCAGTGAAGCTCAGTTGAGATACATCAAAGACAGACTTATTTAGTCTGGTACTTTTATTACTAAAATATTGACAGACGTGTAAGTCTCCACTAGACAGGATCTTACAGATGGAAGATCTGATTTGAGATCTAGTGTACACCAGAACATGCTAGAATATTCTACCACACAACTTGTTCTGGCTGAAGGTAAGGTAGGGTCAGTACATTCAATTTTAATTATGCTCCATAGTCTTCAGCCAATTTAGCAGATATATGTGGCCTTTTTGAAGACTGTATCATTTCCAGACAGAGTGGACTTTTTTTATTCACATTATTACAACCTTTTCTAGTTTGAAAGCTACTTTCAAATATTGGAAATATGATATTAAATATGTTCAAGTCATATAACTCTAACCCTGATGTTTACTGCCAGATATATACAATCAACATTGAAATTTCAGTATCAAGAAGGAAAAGTTGTGGAATTATGCAAACTTTTAATTTGAAAATAACATTTGTTTTTGTCTAAGGGGGGAATTACTATATTACATTAAAATGGCCTTTACTTTGTTACACTTGATACCTGAGGTGCTGACATAAGAAAAAGCTTCTAAAGGTACCGTTACACTAAACGACTTACCAACGATCACGACCAGCGATACGACCTGGCCGTGATCGTTGGTAAGTCGCTGTGTGGTCGCTGGGGAGCTGTCACACAGACAGCTCTCTCCAGCGACCAACGATCAGGGGAACGACTTCGGCATCGTTGAAACTGTCTTCAACGATGCCGAAGTCCCCCTGCAGCACCCGGGTAACCAGGGTAAACATCGGGTTACTAAGTGCAGGGACGCGCTTACTAACCCGATATTTACCCTGGTTACCATTGTAAAAGTTAAAAAAAAAACCACTACATACTCACATTCTGATGTCTGTCACATCCCCCGGCGTCCACAGGGTTAAAACTGCTTTCGGCAGGAGCGCTGGTAATGCACGCGCTGCTGCCGAGAGCTTCCCTGCACTGAATGTGTCAGCGCCGGCCGTAAAGCAGAGCACAGCGGTGACACAGTCAACCCTGTGGACGGCGGGGGACGTGACAGACATCAGAATGTGAGTATGTACTGTTTTTTTTTTTTACTTTTACAATGGTAACCAGGGTAAATATCGGGTTACTAAGCACGGCGCTGCACTTAGTAACCCGATATTTACCCTGGTTACAAGTGAACACATCACTGGATCGGCGTCACACACGCCGATCCAGCGATGACAGCGGGTGATCAGCGACCAAAAAAAGGTCCTGATCATTCCCATCGACCAACGATCTCCCAGCAGGGGCCTGATCGTTGGTCGCTGTCACACATAACGAGATCGTTAGCGGGATCGTTGCTTACGTCACCAAAAGCGTGACGTTGCAACGATATCGTTAACGATATCGTTATGTGTGACTCAGCCTTAACACTACCGTCAACCCTGTCTATCTGATCTAATACTGGAGATACCAGTGGTGCTGAGATAAGAAAAAGCTACTAACACTGCTGTCCACCATGTCTATCTGATCTAATTCTTGAGAAACCAGGGATATGGAGAGGTCTCTCACACTGCTGTCTACCTTTTCTACCTGAACTAAGTCCACATTCACATGTTCAGTATTTGGTCAGTATTTTACATCAGTATTTATAAGTGAAGATTGGAACAATCAGAGGAAAAGTAAAAAAGAAACACGTCACTACTGTTAGGGTTGGCGGATCGGACTAAATATGAATAAAGATGAAGTGCGATCCCAACCGGGGTCCACCGTGCAGAGATGGAAAACTGCAGCTAATATGAACAATGGCAGAACAACATAGGGATAGTTAGCTCGCACCGAGTTAAATGTCACTGAGTGTATAGCACACGAGACTGTGTCAATCACACACAGCAACAGAAAAGATGCTCTGCAGTAGAACTATGTCACTCACACACAGTAACAGAGCAGGTATGGTGCTAAACACAAACCATGTTAACTTCACAGGAGAACACTACCCTCACTGGGGCAAGGGAACAGGTAGTGGACACAAACACAGCATGTGCACGCACAAGAACTCCTCTCCGGAGGTGCCAGAATTCTAAAGGCTATACGCCTGCCCTGAGCACACGCAGACAAGTCCACACTACCGTTAAGTTCCACAAACTCATAAAGCATAAATGATCTTAGCGCGCCGACACACGCTCCAGGAAACCTTTTATACATTCCTGTTCAAGTCCAGTCAGACAGGACCTTGCTCGTGGACCAATCCATAGCTGCCACCTCACCCGGGCAGCTAATGACCGACCACCAATGGGAGGTCGCCATCTCATGAGCATGCTCAGTAGGGTAATTTCTGGACTTAGCCTCTGGAATGCCTGCTCGCCGCTGTCAGTAACCAACAGCATGAGTCTGGGAAAGATGCTGAGACCAATGTTTTTGCTGAGCAGTTCCCACTGCGGCCAAAGCAGAATGGGAGACCACAGAGGCAGACAAGGCTTGGGATCTACCCCGTGCAGTGGGAGAATCCCGGCGCCTAACAACTGCTTCTGTATTTTTCACCCACTCCTGATTTTGACTTACAAATACTGATGTAAATTATTGACCAAATACTGAATGTGTGAACATGGCCTAATACTGGAGACAGGGTGGCTGCGGTAAGAAGAGGCCATGCACACTGATCTCCCCCTGTCTATCTCATATAATACTAGAGATACCAGCAGTGCTGAGATAAAAGAGACTGATCACACTGCAGTCCATCTTGTGTCTGATCTAATACTGGAGATGCTAGGAGTACTGAGTGAGAAGAGGCTGCTCACTCTGCTGTCCACCCTGCATCTGATTTGATACCGGAGCTACCATGGGTACCGAGGTAAGAATTCATACTGCTGTATTTCTGAAAGCTCAGCAGGTACTCTGAAATGTAAAAAGTTTGACAGTAAGTGTTGTAGGTTATCTCCAGGTCACAGCAGGGGAGCTTATGATTGTACATGCTCACAGGGACCAATCCAAAATTGAAATTTTTATTAAAAAAATGGAAATTTCTGTGTAATTTATGAAAGAAAGAGGAACAGCCAAAAATTAGATGGAAGAGGTGTGGTGCCCCTGAGGGTCCAGTCGTCACAGACGTACTGCACCTCATCATTGGGTAAGGAGGGGGCACTACCCGGTACCCGCATATTAGCATCCAACACCACACCACTCCAGGCAAGGGGATCTGGGCGGACTTTAATTAGGGAGGGCCCCATCTCAGGCTGAAGGGGGAAACTAGGTAGAGGGTGTGGGTGAGGAAGGAAAGAAGGGTAGGAGACCTGAGGTAGAGTGACAGTTGGGAGTGAAGTGTTGTCATGGAAATAGGAGGAGGAGTCAGGGAGTCAGTTAGTTAGTCTGAATAGTGAGAGGAGAATGGAGGGAGTTGGACAGGAGCTCCAGAGAGAAGGGGTCCTAGGGGCCAGGGAAGTGAAGAATACACCCGTGGCGCACCTGAACCGCAGCGTCGGCCATCCCTTGCCGAACACCACGGGTGCCCTCACAAATCAATCCCATATAATTTTCCCCCTTACATTGTTATTGCACGCGCAGGGCCACAGAGTTGGGTCAAGGCCCCGTGACTTCCCCAAAGAATTGTCTGACCTGGTTCCGAGTACCCCACGCCCTGGTGGGCATCTTAGAGGGACTTAGTTACACCTTGTATTAGACATAAAGGAGGGACTCATACACATTCTGTTCAAATTATCATGTAATCGTAGCACTGTCTGATGGGAATTCTTTCAACATATTTTCCACAATGGCCTTTTGGTATAGCACCATTTTAATAGACCTCTCCACCTCAAGAAGGACAGATGCAAGGTTCTACTTGTAGAATGGGTCTATCAGGGTGAACAACCAGTACTCTTCTTTTGGCGAATATGAATATAACAAGAAACTCATGGGAAAGGCAGCGGTACATAAAGTGCCATATATGCCATGCTCCCTACAGCCAACACTTTGTGTCTCCACATGATGACGACTCTCCATCTCCTCCTCCTCTTTCTCTTCCTCCTTATTCCCCACCTAAGCCCATCCATGTAGAAGAGACAGGACAAAGATTGTGTGGGTACTAGACTCTCTTGTGCTAGCGACCAGCTCCTGTTCCACCTCCTAAGCGTCCACCTCCTCATTGTAACCCAATCCGCGCTGAGCAAACTAGATGAGGCTGAGTAGTATCTCCCTGTCTCATGTCTTCCTCCATCTCCGCCTGGTCTGCATGCAAAGCTTCATGTTTAATTTTGAGCAGTGAGACTGTTTAAGTAGACACAGAAGAGGGATCGTTGCCCTGATTATGGCTTCATCCCTGTTCTCCATGTTTGTGGAGGCCTCAAAAGTCTTGGAGAACCACACAAATGTCAGACATCCATGTCCACTCTTCAGTTGTTATATGTGTGGAGGCTGACCAGAATACTGACGGGCGTGTTGTAGCTGATATTCAACAACTGACTCCTGCTGCTCACAAAGTCTTGCCAGCATGTGCAGTGTGGAGATCTAGTGCGTGGTCACGTCGCACACCCTGTTGAGGCCAGAGCAAAGTACTACAGTGCGCAGGTGTCAGGGCTCTTTGACCTTTTCCGGCACAGGAAAAGGTTCCCTTTAAGGACACTTATAAAGCATAGATTTTAAGGACATGCTCAAATAGCTGAATTTCAATAGCTTGAAAAACTCTTGGCATTTAAAAAATGTTTATAAAATTCTCAAATATTTATAAAATCAGAAACATATGGTTTGACACATTTGTAGTAAAAAAGGGAAACTTTTTCCACTAAACAAAGGTATTAAGTGAAAAGGTAAATTGAGCCCATCTGCTATTGAATCATAATTCAAAGGCAAAAAGGATAGTTGTGTGGTAATCTGCTGTCAGAAGACTGTTGACAATAGCGGAGAATTCCTAGAGTCAGCATGTTTATATTACTTAAATGGAATCAACTATGAATGAGCTCATCAGCTTCCACCATATTAAATTTGGGAAAGTGTTATAATAAATGTGTACAGAAGTACAACTCAAATCCTTCCTTGTGATTTCTGGCAGCTCAAGGTAATAGATTATATGTACTGTATCTGTTCACACAGAATAGATAAACGTTTCGAGATCCGAAGTAAACACCTGATGGCAGTGAGGTTATATTCTGCTGCCAGGTGGTCTCTGAGTTTATCTATAAAAACTTTACATAAAATTTACGCAAAATGTCTTTTCTGTTTATGACCCAATGAGAACACTTGTCCTACAACTTAACTGTTATTGTAGGGACATACATTAGTGCCTGAAAGTTTCTGAATCTTTTAAAATGCGCCATATTTCTGTATAGGTTTGACCTAAAACTACATCAGATGTTCACACAAGTCCAAAAAGTAGATAAAGAAAAACAAAACAAACAAGTAAAAAAAATTAGAATTTGCCTTTTTGGATGGGTTAGCTGGGTTTTATGATCCAATATCACATGTCTTTGAGTGGCAAAATTATGTGAACCTTTGGGATTAACAGATAATTTCAAGGACAATTTTGAGTCTTGCGTTTTCAGTCAACAGGATGATATTGACATTCAAGTGCGAGTGTTTGAACAGTTTTATTTAAAGAACAGGCGTCTATGAAAGTCTGATCTTCACAACATGTTTGAGAAAGGTATATTATGGCATGAACAAAGCAGTTTTAGAATTTTAGAAGAAAAGGTGCTGGAAAAAGGTGCTTTCAGGCTGGAAAAGGAAACAAAACCATCTATAAAGAGTTTGGACTCCACCAATCCCTAGTCAGATTATATACCAATGGAGGAAAGTTAAGAACATTATTACCCTTCCCAGAAATGGTTATTAACAAAGATACATCCAAGAGCAAGTCTGTGAGGTCACAAAGAAACTCAAGGTAATGTCTAAGCAACTAAAGGCCTCTCTCAGATTAGCCAATGTTAATATTCATGAGTCCACCATCAGGAGGACATTGAACAGCAATGGCATACATAGTAGAATTGCAAAAAGAAAGCTACTGATCTTGCAAAAAACAATGCTGCCCATCTGCAGTTTACTAAAGATCAACTAGACAAGCCAGAAGACTATAGGAACAATTTTTTGTGGATGGATGCTACCAAAATACAGTTTTCTAATTACGATGAGAAGTGTTATGCTTACAGAAAGAAAAACAGTGCATTATAGCAAAAAACTTCAAACCATCTGTTAAACCCTATGGTGGTTTGACCATCATGTTTTGGGCTTGCTTTGCTGCATCTGGGTGAAGACATCTTTTCGTCATTAATGAAATCTGAATTATACCAGCAAAGTCTAAAGGAAAATGTAATTACATCAGTTCATGAGCTGAATCTCAAGAGAATGTGGGTTATGCAGCAAGACAATGACTAAAAGCACCCAAGTTTTTCTACACAAGAATGGTTAAAGAAGAAAAATATTAGAGAGAAACTGTCATCAGGACTTTATACCTCAAACTAATGTCAAGAATGAAAAGTTGCTTTAATTCTGATTACATCCTTACCTTTCTTGTTGAAATCTACACTCACCGGCCACTTTATTAGGTACACCAT
Organism: Ranitomeya variabilis; assembly: GCF_051348905.1. Taxonomy (NCBI): domain Eukaryota; kingdom Metazoa; phylum Chordata; class Amphibia; order Anura; family Dendrobatidae; genus Ranitomeya; species Ranitomeya variabilis. The sequence goes on along the minus strand of NC_135233.1, from coordinate 332,141,758 downwards.
GCTAGTAACGGGTTGGACCCCCTTTTGCCTTCAGAAATGCCTCAATTCTTCGTGGCATAGATTCAACAAGGTGCTGGAAGCATTCCTCAGAGATTTTGGTCCATATTGACATGATGGCATCACACAGTTGCCGCAGATTTGTCGGCTGCACATCCCAAAGATGCTCCATACAAGGCAGGATGGATCCATGCTTTCATGTTGTTTACGCCAAATTCTGACCCTACCATCCGAATGTCGCAGCAGAAATCGAGACTCATCAGACCAAGCAACGTTTTTCCAATCTTCTACTGTCCAATTTCGATGAGCTTGTACAAATTGTAGCCTCAGTTTCCTGTTCTTAGCTGAAAGGAGTGGTACCCGGTGTGGTCTTCTGCTGCTGTAGCCCATCTGCCTCAAAGTTCGACGCACTGTGCATTCAGAGATGCTCTTAGGCCTACCTTGGTTGTAACGGGTGGCGATTTGAGTCACTGTTGCCTTTCTATCAGCTCGAACCAGTCTGCCCATTCTCCTCTGACCTCTGGCATCAACAAGGCATTTCCGCCCACAGAACTGCCGCTCACTGGATTTTTTTTCTTTTTCGGACCATTCTCTGTAAACCCTAGAGATGGTTGTGCGTGAAAATCCCAGTAGATCAGCAGTTTCTGAAATACTCAGACCAGCCCTTCTGGCACCAACAACCATGCCACGTTCAAAGGCACTCAAATCACCTTTCTTCCCCATACTGATGCTCGGTTTGAACTGCAGGAGATTGTCTTGACCATGTCTACATGCCTAAATGCACTGAGTTGCCGCCATGTGATTGGCTGATTAGAAATTAAGTGTTAACAAGAAGTTGGACAGGTGTACCTAATAAAGTGGCCAGTGAGTGTATTTTGACGTTTTAGAGAAATCCATAGTTGAAATTGTATGGTAATGAGTTGTAAGTGCAGTGGTCAGGGCCTGACTTACAGCTTTCCTGCTAGTCACCAAATTCCCCGCCTACTGCCTGTTACCTGTCTTTTTCTGAGCAGTAATGTGTGCATTAGCTTATTTTTAATTTTTTTACATCTTGCATTTATTATGCTCTGGGGTCTTTCTAGCATAATAAGGAACATGTAATTTGTGGCAAATTTATTTGCAAAGAATAGAAGTTTGGTATGAAAATTCATTGAAGGCAAAGAACTTGAATCCCAAATGATCTGTTCATAACTAGTAAATATCCTTTTCTGTATTCTGTAATATTTAAAATAAGGAAATATTGAAACAACGAAAACTAAAGGGCCCCATATATCATACCTACTGATTTTGCCAGGACCTGCTTTCTATCTAATTTGTACAGAGACCTCCCCAAGAAGGGTTTCCATCAGAACTTCCTGAACAGTCCATAAATTAGGGCATTGTTTTGCCCTGTCCGTAAAAATGTTTTCCTGTTCTGAGATAATCTTAGAAATGTGCCCTTGATCGGTACAGTGTAATGGCTGTGTATTACCATGCAGAGCAGCTCCAGTTCATGGTCTGGACATTCCACATCTCCCTAGCAGGGGAGGAAACAAAAGAGAATACAAACAGAGCAGGATGAGATCAGAGCTGATTTCTTCTGTGAGGTAAAATATGTTTATAAACAGGCAGGGAAACGTTTTATCTTACAGAAAGCAGCATGCTGTCCCATGCTGTCTTGTCTGTATACTCTCTTTTGCGACCTATCCTACCCAGGAGCTGAGGTATGATCAGATCATGTTCCTGCACGGTCAGACACAGCCATTACACAGTACACAGCAGAGGCACATTTATAAGATTATCTCAGCACAGGAACAGTCCTCTTTCTGCTCAGTGCATTAGGAACCTACAGCTACATGATGTTCTGTTAAAGAAAGCAGTGCTAGTAAAGGTTGTGTGGGATAAATGGAAGAAGAATGTGCATGCAGGACCTGATTACACTGGGTTTGCTTGTAGCCTGTAATTATATAGTATAATACATAATATACCATATCTACTATATAATTGTCTAAGGGGTACTTCCGTCTGTCTGTCCTTCTGTCTGTCTGTCTTTCTTTCTGTCACGGATATTCATTGGTCGCGGCCTCTGTCTGTCATGGAATCCAAGTCGCTGACTGGTCGTGGCAAAACGCCCATGACCACTGCCATGACCAATCAGCGACGCGCACAGTCCGGAAGAAAATGGCGGCTCCTTACGTCCCGCACTCACTGCCCGGCGCCCGCAAACACTGTCCGGTCAAAGCTCACACAGGGTTAATGCCGGCAGTAACGGACCGCGTTATGCTGCGGGTAACGCACTCCGTAACTGCTGCTATTAACCCTGTGTGCCCCAATTTTTTACTATTGATGCTGCCTATGCGGCATCAATAGTGAAAAAATGTAATGTTAAAAATAATAAAACAAAAAACCTGCTATACTCACCCTCCGTAGTTCGCCGAGCCGCTGGCCGCCATCTTCCGTTCCCGGCGATGTATTGCAAAATTACCCAGAAGACTTAGCGGTCTCGAGAGACCGTTAAGTCTTCTGGGTAATTTCGCAATGCATCCTGGGAAAGGAAGATGGCGGCCGGCGCCACCGGCTCGGCGGAGCTTCGGTGGATCCCAAGCGTCGGTAACCTCTTCCTGGATCCAGGCGCCAACGGAAGATGAGTATATAATTATTTTTTATTTTAATTATTTTTTTTTTTAACAGGGATATCATGCCCACATTGCTATACATACGTGGGCTGCGCAGTATACAACGTGGCCTGCGCAATATACTACATGGAATGCGCAATATACTACATGGGCTGGGCAATATACTACGTGGGCTGGGCAATATACTACGTGGGCTGCGCAATATACTACGTGGGCTGCGCAATATACAACGTGGGCTGCGCAATATACAACGTGTCCTGCGCAATATACTACATGGGCTGGGCAATATACTACATGGGCTGCGCAATATACTACGTGGACTGCGCAATATACAACGTGGGCTGCGCAATATACAACATGGCCTGCGCAATATACTACATGGGCTGGGCAATATACTACGTGGGCTGGGTAATATACTACGTGGGCTGCGCAATATACTACGTGGGCTGCGCAATATACAACGTGGGCTGCGCAATATATAACGTGGCCTGCGCAATATACTACATGAGCTGGGCAATATACTACATGGGCTGCGCAATATACAACGTGGGCTGCGCAATATACAACATGGCCTGCGCAATATACTACATGGGCTGGGCAATATACTACGTGGGCTGCGCAGTATTATACGTGGGCTGCGCAATATACTATATGGGCTGCGCAATATACAACGTGGGCTGCGCAATATACAACGTAGGCTGGGCAATATACTACATGGACTGCGCAATATACTACATGGGCTGGGCAATATACAACGTGGGCTGCGCAACATACGTGGGCTGCGCAATATACAACGTGCGCTGTGCAATGTACTGCGTGCGCTGTGCAATGTACTGCGTGGGCTGCGCAATGTACTGCGTGGGCTGCACAATGTACTGCGTGGGCTGTGCAATATACTACGCGGGCTGTGCTATACACTACTCATACATATTCTAGAATACCCGATGCGTTATAATCGGGCCACCATCTAGTATTTTATATATATATATATATATATATATATATATATATATATATATATATATATCTGCTTAGAAGGCTTAGAAGTTGTAGACACAAAATAGTAGGATATTAGTAATCCAACCCATTTTCAAAGTTGCTTTATCTTTAATTTTAGATGCACTAGAGTATTAATAAAAAAATACTGTAGTTGAAATTGTGTATGTAGCCTTTTAAATTCCAAGAATTTAAATATGTCCAACTTGCCATCATGCAATTGCATTTTCTACCAATTGTGCTGCACATTCTGCTTTCAGCTTAGGAATTCAGTACCGCTCCTAGGTCTCATGGATCAGACGTGCAAGCACAGGCCAGGGTCACACCTGCTGATGTCAGCTGGATTTAGAAGACTTGTTGTAATGTGTTTCTGTCAGCTCATCTGAGCATTATTTTGACTACCTGGCTTGTGACCTGACCACCCCCTTACTTGTTGTCTCAGTCTTATCTTTCTCATGAGCCATCTTGATTTCTGACTTCACTTTAATAAAATAACAATAATGTCATGAAAGCCTAGATAATAACGGTCATAAATATTGTATTACCATATAATAGTTTAATGGAAAATTCATAGTCATTAAATCTGCTTCCCAAGGGAGTCACATTATTACGTTATGAACACAAATGAATAAATATCATTGGTTACAATATGATTTATTAACTTCTCTCTGTGTTCCAGCTTTACATATTTTTATTTATGTGACAATTATTTGGCAGTACAAGTGAAGGTTCCTTTTGTGAGATACAAGATTTTTCCAAATTTCACAGAGAAATCATTAAAGCACCACAACATGTTTTTTTACTTTACTGCTGAAGTGGTGCTTCAAGTTTAAGTCCCCTTACCCCTGTCTTATACTCACCTTCCAGCGCTTTATTTGTTTCAAGGAGCAAGATAGAGGTCGCAATTCTATAAAAGTCTATGAGAACCTCATTTTGGCTCTCACGGACTTGCACTTGAGAGCTTGTAACGTAGCTTGTGACTTCCGGCCAGTCAGAATCTGCAGTCGTAAGGTGGTGCCGCAGGACCAGAGCGGCATAAAAAAAGGTGAGTATGAGAGTAGAGGCAGGGACCTTAGGTTTAAGGCACCAACCCAGCACTGAAAAAAAAACACTGGAGTGGTGCTTTAACATGAGCAAAAACACATGGGTGGTACTGGGCTACTTTAAAATAGAAGAAAATGGACAATCAACTTACAGTAAAACCATTGCCTAAAATAAAATGTAATATTTTTAAATCTACCATAATTAGGTTTAAAATTGTGTTCTGATTAATTACGTACAAGGATTGAAAATGTGAACCTTAAAAGAGAATCTTGCGATCTTTCAGCCCCACCTGGACTTATGTTCAGTGTACTTGTTTATGTTTTATTGTCAGTTAATTTTTGCATTGCATTTGTGCATGTGTGTGTCTGGGGAAAATGTCATATCAACACTGTAGCAGTCTGTGTGAGATTGAGCAGAGACTGTGATTAAGTTATTTTGGGGTTGGTTTCCAACTACCTGGGGTCACTTGCAGAGGGCAAGAGGAGCGGGTAGGAGCTATGCTATTTGATATGGTTTACAACTTGTGGAAGGACACATCTTAAGTGGAGTGTCGCTCCAGGTTACAGAGCAGAGGGGATACTGCCTCTTTGACTAACCCAAACAGAGGGAGCTGTTACATCCCAAAAAGAGTGAAAGCAGATACTATTATAGAGCCTTCAGCATAGCAAGACAAGAGAATGGAAGAGAAGAGGCCTGTCAGGAAGTCTCAATGGCAGAGAGACAGAGCAAAGAGGTGGGTGAGAAGAAATCACCAGTGGGAGGTGATAAGCTGGCAAGAAAAAAGCAAGATGAGTAGAGTTGTGACCCAGGAGGAACAGCACTTTGAGTGAAGAATAAGCCATTGACGGTAGGAAGGCCAGAGGTGCAAGTGTTTGTGCAAAAACTTGTGGAAGGAGACAGATCCACATTGCCATCAGAGAAGAGAGCCTGGAGTGAGAGGTCTTGATTTGAGATGATTATAACCTTTGAAATTCAAATTCACCTGAGGAGGCCCAAGTAAAAGAAGTGTCGACAAAGACAATATAAGTTGTGAGAGGAAATAAACTTGGGGATAATAATTGAGGAAATAGGGTTGTCACAACAAGTAAAAGTGCTTGTTTTGTAACATGGCCCAGCCATCTTTTTTACAAGTCAGGTGCCAGCTCGTATTTGATTTTGCCACTGTAAAGAGCTTTAGAGTGCGAGGAGGATGGGGAAGCTGTTGAATGAATGGATTTCGTTTTGATGACTAATGTAGAAGGTTAAAGGGGGTAATATGAAAACATTAAGATATGTATTAGGCTTACCTAAAAAGGGCACGTTTCTTATACTGTGTGGATGCTGAGAATTAATCTGATTTTATGGGTTAGTGCATCCCAGAAAACTGATGCAGCACGGGAAAAGTGGCTGAAAAAAGAGTGTAGGAGGTTTGCATAATGGAGGATGTTTATCTAATATGGTATACAGAGTGTAAAACGTGTAGGGTGGGAGACAGAGATGAGGGAGTAGATATAGGGTGGTGCAGCACTATGGAGAGCTTTATTGCTGAAAGTAATAAGCTCAAATTGCATTTTATATGGATGGGCAACCAGTGCAGTGACTGGCCAAGGTGTAGTAGTAAGGTAGAAAAATGAGACAGGCTGCTGAATTCATAAGATTGGAGAGGGTAAAGTTTAGTGAGGGTGGGACAAATTAGCAATAGGTTACATTAACCAGGGCAAGAATGAAGCAGCAGACTGCAGTAACCAAAGCACAGTCCTTCCTTTCTTTCATAGCTACACCCAGGATATCCACATATGCTGTATAAATATAGGGGCCCCAGAGGAAGCTGAAATTCGAGTTGGATGATACATCTGAACTTTGAGCTTTGAAAGATGGTATGATACATCCGTTTTTGTTTTACTGTTTTACATTGCGAGTATAATACAATAATATGAAAAAAACAGGCCATGTGAAATCTTGGGGTATTGCAAGGTCTTCTTATGGATTTATATGGGTCTCCAGGATGAAGCTCTGGAGCTATGAGAAAACTAGGAGGTATTTTAATAACGATTCAACTATAGTCTGGGATTTTTCTGTGGATGAGAGATAAGTGGCCACAAGTTCTCAATAACTGTAGATCATTATAGAACATCTGTGAGTAGAAGCTTCGGGAACACGAAAATATATAGCGTTCATCTGAGGTTCATGTTAGTTAATATCTTCTTGGATTATAATGAAGTTTGATTAACTTTACATTTTTTCAGTTCAATAAAATTTAATCGGTGTCTTAAAATAGTTATTAGTAAATTTCAAAACCTTTTTAGGAAATCAATAGTTGGAGAAGTCAAAAGATTTCGACTGCCTAGGGGTCCTCCAGAAGGTTTAATCCAGCACTGATTGCATCTATCCAAAGCACTTGATTGAAAAATGCTCTGATTACAGAAACTCCAACATACGCCAAAAGGAAGTCCAGAGAGACAAAAGCCAAAATACAAGAGAACTGGGCAATACACCGTAGGCCTTTTCCCAAAAAAAAAAGGCTAGCATCTCATTGAATAGAATCAGCGCAAGTAAAGCAAAGTGTTCTATTTCGTTGATTTTACATGGGACTGAACACATCTGTCATCCCCAGGAAGCTCAGGAAGTAGTTAAAAATGCTACTACGCCCTTTGCAGTAAAAATAAAACATATTCAGACTCATAGTCCTCTTTATGACGTCACTGTATGGAGGAAGTACGGGATGCTTTCTCACATATATTGGTGGCTGGCTCCATACATGCACTTTAATTAGCAACAGAAGCCCTAGAATATGGATCGGGTTATAACAAATGATCCCACTCTTTGAATGTTAAGTCTCCATGCATGAGCATTTGATTATTGTTTTCCATCAGTTTGCCCGCTCCATAGGGCAAGTTATCTGTTTACATAAATTGGTCATTGAAATAAACTGGATCCGACAGGAATAAGGCTCGTTCAGAAGAAATCTGGTTTTAATGTTCTTCATTTTTGAAAAATGAAGCAATGAAAGGGGGAAGGGGCCGTTCATTCAGCAAAGCTATGCAACTGGCACATTTTATAACAAAGGAAAAAATAGGAAAACAACATGATAAGGCACATTTCCAAATACATTATATAAAGCAGTATTCTACTAGTACAAATAAACACAAAGGCACTGTTTATTATCCGGTGTCCACGGCAATGATGTGATTATACCATCATCTGTTCTTTGGCGGTATCATTTACAGAACTAGGCAATATGAGAAAAAGTGGCAGAAGAGTAGATCAGATAACAGGAAAACATATTCAATAAAACTGATAATATCTCATGTATGCCGGAAAGCTTTCCACATGCATGCTAAACTGTTCATAGTTTTACAATAGTCAAAGGAAGGCTAAAAAGGGTGCTCTTTAGACTTCCATTTAGCCACTATATGTTAGAATAATGTAAAAAAAGAAAGACATGGGATACAATCGTAAAACACTATCCATTGAAAAAAAAGTATATATATATTTTTAGAATTGGCTCCTATGGGCAGGCCCGGATTTAGGGGGGGCCCAAGGGGCCCTGGGCCACCCACCAGGCGGGGGCCTCCCACCAATAAAGGGATAAATATCTCAAAACATGTAAAATACACGTCTCTTTGCTGTGTTTCTAATGATAAGGAACATTTAACAAAAGAGAAACTATTGAAAGCTTAGGGACCTGGCTATGATCCTACATCTCATTGGCTGGCGCAGAGCGGCAGAGTCATGGCACCTGTCCTGCGTCAGCATCCACTGACCTGGCTAGCCTAGCCAGACTTCCTTAGTACCCTCCCTGTATCTAATGCTTAGATTATGGCATGTGGTAGCCTTCTCCGATCCCAACAGAAGCTTCTAGGCGCTACCTATTCAGCAACACGCAAAACTGATCTAAACACTGCTGCAGTGTCACTGACTAGCTTAAAAAACTATGTCACATCAAAGAGTGACTCCTTCAAAATTTATGAGAAGCAAGGCGGAGAGCTGCCTGATTCATCTGAGTATGTTCAGACGATAACTCGACACAGGCGCTGAAACGTGTGTCTCAATACATTGGAATATGGCCATACGGAAGAAGTACAACTCAGCCCTTCCGAAAAATAAAGAACAGAAACTTTCTTGCCTATCATTGATCAGTTTATCGCTTCTCTTGACCAACGTCTTCAAGAATATAAAGATATATCAAGCAAATTTAGGTTTTTTTAGCCATCTGAAAGAACTGTCTTCACACGAGCTTAAGGCAACAGCAGAGCAACTCGTCAGGTCTTATTCAGATGACTTGGACATTACATTTATTGAAGAACTGTGTCAGTTTGCAACATTTGCCAATTTATTCACAGACGAGGAGCCAAAAGATATCAGCATTGAACTTTTCATGTACAAGCTTATCATGGAAAAGGGTGTGCAGGACACTTTCCCAAATATTGAGATAGCTGAGCTCTAAGGATATATCTAATTTTGATGGTAGCAAACTGCAGTGGTGAGCGTTCCTTCTCAAAACTCAAATTAGTTGAAAACCGATTAAGGGCATCCATGAAGCAGGAACAACTTGAAAATTTGGCTATCATGAGCATCGAGTCAGATATACTGTACTGCATGAATTGGACTTTAGTGACATCATTAGTGATTTTGCAGCACGAAAATCAAGGAAAGTGCCTGGATTGTAAAAAAATAATGATTTTACCAGAATTACTCTGCGTAAATGATTTCTGTAAATAAACTTGCATTCGTTTCATTTTGTGTTTTTGCATTACATATTGCAACACCTTGAAAAATGGGCCTCCCTCCAAAATGGGCCCCGGGCCACCCACCTCTTAAATCCAGCCCTGCTTATGGGCTATCGGTGTCTCCTTATGAAATTAATTAAACTAGATTGTGTCAATTGCTCAAAAAAATGGGCTCAAAATTACTTGCAAAAATGCATGCACTTTCTTGATTCTGCCAATCCTTTCCATTTTGCGCTGCATTGTTCCTTTGCTGAGATATTTATATTTGTTTCTTGTGGAGTGCAGTATGTGAAATTTCTGATTGCAGTACAACTGGATGTTTCTTCAGGGTCTTCTCTGGAGGCGTGCCCTTTCACCCCTTTCTTGCAGATGCTGCCAATCACAGCTCATACTTCAAAATCAGCTGGTGAGCTGTGATTGACAGCATCTTGGAGGGCTGGTTGAAAGCACACACCTCCAGAGAAGACCGTGAAGAAGCACCCAGTTGAACTGCAAGCAGAGCTGCAATGGAAACAAATGTGTAACTCTGTAATGGAGTGACGCAGCGGAAAGTAGAGCAGCAGAATCAGAGGAGCTCAGGGATTTTTACAAGGTATTCAACTCAATTTTTTTTAGCCAATGACAGGTCTTCTATAAGACATCCAATAAACATGTATTTATCAGTGTATGTTAGGGGTCAAGTTCCCGCCGCTGCACAGGGGGAATCTCGAACCATCTCCGCTGCGGTCTGCCATTCTTCTCCAGCCGCAGTGGAGCATGCTCAGGGGAGACATTGGTCCCAGCGTCTCGCTCAGCCTACTATGTGCGGATGGTTACTGCTGCCTTTCCAGGCTCAGCCATTGTAGCCAGTACTGGTCAGCGGCGAGCAGACGTCTCTGGGACTAAGTCCTGCTTTTCCCCTTCTGAGCATGCCCAAGGTAAGACTTTTCATTGGAGGTCAGGGGTCACATACTCAGGTACTGCAGCAGCTACCATTGGTCCTCTAGGAAGGTCCTGAAGTGGCTCAGGTACTGTAGCAACTCCCATTGGTCCTCTAGGAAGGTCCTGAAGTTGCTGCAGCTATAAAAGGTTTGCATGGCTACACGGCCATGCGCTAGTATCAACTAAAGTTATGTGCTCTTTGCCAGTGTGATCTTATGCATGTGGATTCAGGGTTCGGCTGTAATAAGCCCTTAGAATACCGGCACCTCCGGTGAGGAGTTGTGTGTAAACTTTGCTGACTGCATGACCAGTGTTGACTCTATTTGCTAGCTGTTCCCCTGTGAGGTTAACAGGGCACAGCATTCTCTTTTCTCAAGTGTCTCTGTGAAGCAACAGAGTTCGCTTATATCACCATATGGTACCGCCATCTACTAGCAGCAGGTTTCTCTCCTGCACGGTGGACCCCGGGTTTCGAACCTACTATTCAATATATATTTACTCGGTGCGTTCCGCCAACCCTAACAGTGTATACATTGTGGTAGATAATAATCTTTATCTTTTTTATATAGCGCTAACATATTCCGAAAACGCTTTACAGTTTTGCACACATTATCATCGCTGTCCCCCATGGGGCTCACAATCTAAATTCCCTATCAGTATGTCTTTGGAATGTGGGAGGAAACCGGAGAACCCAGAGGAAACCCACGCAAACACAGGGAGAACATACAAACTCCTTGCCGATGTTGTCCTTGATAGGATTTGAACCCAGGACTCCAGTGCTGCAAAACTGCAGTTCTATCCACTGAGCCACCGTGCTGCCCAGATTGGCTCACTCAGCTGTACACGGATGTAGACACAGAAACACTATCTCTTTAAGATCTCCACTGATTTATTATATGTGCTGCATAAACCAAGGTGAAGTCAAAATAAACATGGCCCTTTTGGGCAAAAACAGAAAAACAAAAAGTGGTAACACAAAGAACAGTCCTTGTGGTACTAGGGATCTGCCTGCTCAGGGTTAGCAAAACACACGGTTCAAGTTAGCCCAATCATGAACACGTCTCTGGAGTTAGCCTCTCCAGACACACTACAACACTGAATGCCTCAGTAAGCTGACTATTTAAAACCCAGACCACACCCTGGGGTGGAGATAAAGTAAACAACCTCCCACCCGCTCTATGGTTTTCCACAAAAACCCAGCCCTTAAAAAGACAGATTAACCCATCTCAACACAGTGTGCTGGAGCCAACTTTTGGATTTCAAATCACTGAAGCTAATACCCTCAGTGAAACGTATCTCCCCTTCACCACTTTGCCATGACTTTGTCACAACATTAACATAGAACATAAATGTGATGTATGGAGAGTCATAAATGTGTTATAATTATGTGAAGATAGTTTATATGCCGTATTATTTATCAATGAATGTTCATACAGTAACAAAACCATGCTCCTAGTCATTTTTTACTACTTGGGTGAAACACGGAATAATGAACACATGCTAATGTCCCCACTTTCTGATGTACTGACGTCACACACCACATGCCTCCGTCTTCACAACTCCCTTTTTTTCTTTCCTCCCTTTGTCGGGATGGTGTTTCTCATGCTGGGTAGCAGAAAATGCAGAGGTAGTGAGCAAACAAATATAGCAGACCAAGTGAGTAATTTCTACCTTACACCCTGTAAAGAAAATAGATGTAATATGTATTAGAGGAGGAGAGGAATCACGGGCACTGTAGTTCTTTACATATAAAGATAATCCAGTTCACAAAAGCCTTAGCTAAATTAAACAACAATAATGTTGCATAGAGTTGGATAATATAAGAAAATGAAATAAATAAACTTCTGCTGAGCTGTGGCAGAGGTGTATCTAGGGGAGGCAGCCATGGCATGTGCCCCAGGCTCAGCCGGCAGGTCGCACAGTCAGGCCCTAATGCGGCGGTCTCAAGTGTTTCCCCCAGCGGTTGCATTTCGCACCCCCATCCTGGACTGGGTTGGCCATTCTCTGATCAGTACGCTGGCTCCCAGTGAATAATTGTACTCGCGTCTTTCAGAAGTATGAAGAACATTGGTGGTAGGGGCTCCACACTAGTGGAGCTGAAGACACCAAAATATCACCATATTTTTCGGACTATAAGATGCACCGGACCATAAGACGCACCCAAAATTTTCAGAAGAAAAAGAGGGAAAAAAATTAATGTGTCAAATGAGGGTCCGTCTTATAGTCCAAATTATTCAGCTTACCTGGGGGGTAGTGTGTTATAGGGAGCGCTGGCGGAGCGGGTTCACAGGAGATGTTTGGTGGTCTGGCTCATCCCAGGCTGGTGCAAGAGGTTCGGTGGAGCAGGGGCTCTGCCATTTTGTGAAAGCCCCCATACATCCACCCCAGGCTGATGCGCAGCAGTTTCGCAGATGATCGGTGGTGTGAGGGCTCTGCCGGTATTTGTGAAAATCCCAGAGACACACATCCATCCTAAGTTGGTGTGTGCACTTTTGTAGATGCTCGGTAGTGCGGGGGGCTCCGCCAACATTTTGTGAAGGGCCGGAGCCCCTGCACTTGTTCCATCGCTGTAATGAGTTGGTCTCCATGAAAATGGCCTCCTGAGGTGGCGCATGCGCAGAATGAGATCTCGTCTCCCAAGATCTCATTTTGTGCATGCGCCGCCTCTGGCAGCCATTTTCATGGAGACCAACTCATTACAGCGATGGAACAAGTGCGGGAACTACGGCCTTTCACAAAAGCCAGCAGAGGCCCCGCACCACTGATCATCTATGAAACTGCAGCGCATCAGCCTGGATTGTGTCTCCTGGTAAGTGCATCCGGCCTATAAGACGCACCCCATTTCCCCAAAAAATTTTTGGGGGAAACAAGTGCGTCTTATAGTCCAAAAAATACGGTAAACGTAACAGGGGAGGGAGATTTAGTGGAACAGGGCCGGGGGAGATTAACTGTGCTTGGGGGTATTTACTGTGGTGGGGGAGATTTAGTGGAACAGGGCTGGGGGAGATTTACTTGTGTGGGGGTATTTACTCTGTGAGGGAGATTTACTGTGGAGGAGGTATTTACTGTTTGGGGGAGATTTAGTGTAACGGGACTGAGGGAGATTTACTGTGGTGGGGGAGATTTAGTGCAAGGGGCTTGGGGAGATTTACTGTGTGTGGAGGTATTTACTGTGTGTGGGGGTATTTACTGTGGGAGATTTAGTGTAACAAGACTGGGGAATTTACTGTGTGTGGGGGGGAGATTTACTGTGGTGGGGGAGTCATCATATGTCCACTTCACTCATGCTATTTTCAATCTTACAGTCCTGTGACAACAAGCTCCTCTTCCTGCTTCTCTTAGTTTTTCACTGAACATTGAGAGAATTTCAAAGAGCAGCTCGTCGGCACATGACTAAGTGTGCAAATCGAATATGTATGTTGGGGGGGGGGGCAATTGTGCCAAACTGAATACTTGCCCCTGGTGCCAGAAAACCTAGATACAACTCTGAGCTGTGACATCATCTTGTGAGCGTTCAGACACAGAAGGTATTAGTCTGCATTTTAAGGTGCTTGTTTAAGAGATCATCATGCTTTCCAAAAGTATCCCAATTCCCCCAGTGCTTCATAAAAGTCACTTCATTTTGGACATTAAAGGGGTTCTCCAGTACTTAGATATTGATGACCTAGCTGTAGGTGGGAGTCCGACCAAGGAACCCCAGTGAGTCAGCTGCAACGACAGAACTCTTACACTGCGTAGCGGCCGGTCTTGGATCCTGCAACTCAGCTCCCACTGAAGTGATGTGATATAACACTTAATTTCTCCTAGGCTGGAACTAAAGGAAAACTAAACACTTTACTGACACATTTACCCACAGATTACAGCTGATTGTGGGTAAAGGTTCCTATGAAGTGGATATTGTATGAGTAGCTTATTGTCAAGGGACCCTTCTAACAAGTGTGGATTTACCAAAGCCAAGAGCACCTTTAAATGTGTCCTAATAGGCAATGTAGACATAATTAGTGGCAGCAATAATTATATTTTATTTTGTTCCGATAATTCAACCTTCATTTCCTATTCTGTCTGTTCTTCACACTATTTGAATGATTTATCTTTTCATGTACCGTATATCACTTGCCACTTCAATTTTTTATTATTATTTGGCATATTGGACATCAGCAGATATCCTGCTAAATGTATTCCTGGGATACACCATATAGAGAACATGCTTAAAAATAGTAACATAGAGAGTTGGGTTGAAGGTACACTTGAGGATTGACTTACCATTGAGATAAAATCATAGTTTTTCTAATGAATGAAAAAAAAACAACACAGATCCATTTGGCATAGAGTGGAAAAATTCCTACTAGTGATGAGCCAGATTGTTGGATCAGTAGCCTACACGTATACAAATAATCCAGCATAATGTGCTACTAATGTGCTATTCAGGGAACATGTCAACCGTACATTTACTCATTAGCAAATTCTGATGTAACAGATTAAAAACTTAACATTATGGACAGAAAAGTTTTGGATTGGATTTGATAATTTCGATTAACATATATCTAAAAAAAAAAATCAACCCTCAGCCTTCTTCACTTAAGAGTACATATAAAGTATTTAAAAAAGCACTCCTCCCATCAAAATTTTAATCCTCCTAATATATTATAGTCATCATATTACATAGCAGCGTATACTTACAATTGCTCATTTTGCCTTTCTACCTAGCTAATTATTCTCTTTTCCATTAGGTCTATGTCATCATGTGATTAAAAACAGACTATCTGAATCCTTCTAAGCTATGTAGAAACAGGAAGCCAATTTTCCCTGAATGAGTCATAAGTCACTCCAAAAGTCCCTGGCAGGGGGAGGAGGGAGCAGCTGGGTCAGGAGTTAACGAGGGGAAAGATTCATGCAGGGACAAGAGACTTTTTGTTTCTACATAGAGCAGAGAAAAGAGAAGAATTAGAAGGGTAGAAAGGCAAAATGAGCAATTGTAAGTACACAGTCCTATATGATATGATGACTGCAATATATATTAAGAGGATAAAAACTTTGATGAGAGTGCTTCTTTAAATTATAACTTAGAAGAACTTATGGCACTCACCAAGATGCATAAAAAACTGCCTTTATTTTCAAAACAAGTACATATCACAGGAGACAGTTGCATGGTGTGGGATAGGATAACTGTAAAACAGTGACTGTGCATGACTAGGGAAAGGGACCCTGAACCATCCCTAGGACTGGGGCCTTAACTATCCCTGCTCCCAAAGGTACCTCTAAACGTGAGGAAGTTTGGGCCACCAGCCTTACTTTTCTGTTATTCCCTGAGATGTCTCCACCCCCTCCTCCAGGAGGTCCAGGACAGAAATGCTAGTGTATTAACACATAAGACAAATAGGGATAACAGAAAGCTACAAACACACAAAAAAAAACCCACCAAAGGTAGAGAGTTACACTATGTTCCAAATTATTATGCAAATGACATTTTTCTCTGATTTTCCTAAATGGTTGGTGCAAATGACAGTCCGTCTAATAAAAGTAATCACCCGTTAGAGTATACATCGAATTTTATTGAAGAAACCTCCCAATGATAACAGTATAATCTCCAAAATGAATAAAAACTTAAAATGCACTGTTCCAAATTATTAGGCACAGTAGAATTTCTAAACATTTGATATGTTTTAAAGAACTGAAAATGCTCATTTGTGGAATTTGCAGCATTAGGAGGTCACATTCACTGAACAAAAAGCTATTTAACTCCAAAACATCCTAACAGGCCAAGTTACATGTTACCATAGGAACCCTTCTTTGATATCACCTTCACAATTCCTGCATCCATTGAGTTTCTGCTTGTATTTCTTTGCATGAAGTCAGAATAGCCTCCCAGAGCTGCTGTTTTGATGTGCACTGCCTCCCACCCTCATAGGTCTTTTGCTTGATGATACTCCAAAGGTTCTCTATAGGGTTGAGGTCAGGGGAAGATGGTAGCCACACAATGAGTTTATCTCCTTTTATGTCCATAGCAGCCAATGACTCAGAGTTATTCTTTGCAGCATGAGATGGTGCATTGTCATGCATGAAGATGATTTTGCTCCTGAAGGCACATTTTTGCTTTTTATACCATGGAAGAAAGTTGTCAGTCAGAAACTCTATATACTTTGCAGAGGTCATTTTAACACCTTCAGGAACCTTAAAGGGCCCTACCAGCTGTTTCTCCATGATTCCGACCCAACACATGACTCCTCCACCTCCTTGCTGTTGTTGCAGCCTTGTTGGGACATGGTGGCCATACACCAACCATCCACTACTCCATCCATTTGGATCATCCAGGGTTGCTCAACACTTATCAGTAAACAAGCATGTTTGGAAATTAGTCTTCATGTATGCGTGGGAGCAATGCAACCATTTCTGCTTGTGAACACTGTTTAAGGGTGGCCGAATAGTAGGTTTATGCACCACAGCAAGCCTTTGAATGAGCCTACACCTTGAGGTTCGAGGGACTCCAGAGGCACCAGCAGCTTCAAATATCTGTTTGCTGCTTTGTAATGGCTTTTTAGCAGCTGCTCTCTTAGGGTACCGCCTCACAGTGGCACTTTTGTCGCTACGACGGTACAATCCGTGACGTTCCAGCGATATCCATATGATATCGCTGTGTCTGACACGCAGCAGCGATCAGGGACCCTGCTGAGACTCGTACGTCGTAGCAGATCGTTTGGAACTTTATTTCGTCGCTGGATCTTCCGCTGTCATCACTGGATCGGTGTGTGTGACACCGATCCAGCGATGCTTTCGCTTGTAACCAGGGTAAACATCGGGTTACTAAGCGCAGGGCCACGCTTAGTAACCCGATGTTTACCCTGGTTACCCGGGGACTTCGGCATCGTTGGTCGCTGGAGAGCTGTCTGTGTGACAGCTCCCCAGCGACCACACAACGACTTACCAACGATCACGGCCAGGTCGGATCGCTGGTCGTGATCGTTGGTAAATCGTTTTGTGTAACGGTACCCTTAATCCGATGAACTTGCCTGGCAGAAATCTTATCTTCCTTATTATACCTTTATCAGCACAAACATATCTGTGCTCAGATACAGCCACAAATCTCTTAACAGTACGATGATCACGCTTAAGTTTTTGGGAAATTTCTATTGTTTTCATCCCTTCACCAAGGCATTGCACTATTTGATGCTTTTCAGCTGCAGAGAGAGATCCTTTTTCTTTCCCATGTTACTTGAAAACTGTGACCTGCTTAATAATGTGGAACATCATTTTTAAGTAGTTTTCCTTTAATTATAATCACCTGGAAAGCTAATTATCCCATGTGTTTAAGATTGATTTCAGTGATCCATTGAGCCCTGAGACACAATACCATCCACGAGTTTATTTGAAAAACAAAACAATTAAATCTTTATCACACTTAAATCCAATTTGCATAATAATTTGGAACACAGTGTATATAGGGATGGATAGGACTGTATCAACCAAATGGGAATAGGACAATGAGGAAAGCATACACCCAAAAACAGCATGCAACAATCTCCAGTAGCAACAATGATCTCCAATTCAGCACAGCGTCTCCAAGGAGCTAGGAAGCAAATCTTTCACTGGCAAGGAAGAGAAAGTCTGTCCAGATTTTATAAGGAGAGGAAATTACCAGGTGAGGAACAGCTGCGAGATGGAGCTGCAAATTTCTAACCAGCATAGAAAGGATCGTTAACCTCTTCATCAGCAAAGGAAACTAAATCCATTAAATATGAAACACAAGTTAATCGGCTAAATAGAAGATCTGTGATTCACAATATGTAGTGACTTTCTAACCCCAGATCTCCCAGGAGGACGTGACCAGCTTGTGACAGTAACAGCTGTTTCGCATTCACTTACACTTCATCTGAGGGTTGATGAATCTAAAATATATATTCACCTTGTCCCTAACTTGAAACCGCAATAATAAGACAATTTTATATTCAATGCAATCTTTTGTAGCAAATATTTCAGAGTATCAGCCTACCCTCATCCATATACATTAGACTAATGCTGGCCAAACATGCCAATGTCCACAGGTTCAGACTACTGTCTAGGGGGCCCCCAGACAGATGATTGTCGGCAGAGTAAAGCTGGAGTCACACTAAATGACTTACCAACGATCACGACCAGCGATACGACCTGGCCGTGATCGTTGGTAAGTCTGTTGTGAAATTGGATTTTGGGCTCCCCCGGTGGCCACTGGTGGAATTGAACTTGTGTGCATCATCCCCTCTGTTCACCTGTTCCCATCAGGATGTGGGAGTCGCTATTTAACCTTGCTCCTCTGTCACTTCCATGCCGGTCAACATTGTAATCAGAAGCCTTTCTGTGCATGTTCCTGCTACCAGACAACTTCCAGCTAAGTCGGACTTTTGTCCTTGTTTGTTTTTTGCATTTTGTTCCAGTTCACAGCTGCAGTTTCGTTTCTGTGTCTGGAAAGCTCTTGTGATCTGAAATTGCCACTCTGATGTTATGAGTTAATACTAGAGTCTTAAAGTAATTTCAGGATGGTGTATTGATAGGGTTTTCAGCTGACCATGAAAGTACCCTTTCTGTCTTCCTGCTATCTAGTAAGCGGACCTCGATTTTGCTAAACCTATTTTCATACTACGTTTGTCATTTTCATCTTAAATCACCGCCAATATATGTGGGGGCCTCTGTCTGCCTTTCGGGGAAATTTCTCTAGAGGTGAGCCAGGACTATATTTTCCTCTGCCAGGATTAGTTAGTCCTCCGGCCGGCGCTGGGCGTCTAGGGATAAAATGCAGGCTACGCTACCCGGCTACTGTTAGTTGTGCGGCAGGTTTAGTTCATGGTCAGTTTAAGTTTCCATCCTTCCAAGAGCTAGTTCCTATGTATGCTGGGCTATGTTCTCTTGCCATTGAGAACCATAACATAAGTCGTTGTGTGGTCGCTGGGGAGCTGTCACACAGACAGCTCTCTCCAGCGACCAACGATCAGGGGAACGACTTTGGCATCATTGAAACTGTCTTCAACGATGCCGAAGTCCCCCTGCAGCACCCGGGTAACCAGGGTAAACATCGGGTTACTAAGTGCAGGGCCGCGCTTAGTAAGAGCTTCCCCGCACTGAATGTGTCAGCGCCGGCAGTAACAGCGGTGACGTCACCGCTGTGCTCTGCTTTACGGCCGGTGCTGACACAGTCAGTGCAGGGAAGCTCTCGGCAGCAGCGCGTGCATTAGCAGCGCTCCTGCCGAAAGCAGTTTTAACCCTGTGGACGCCGGGGGACGTGACAGACATCAGAATGTGAGTATGTAGTGTTTTTTTTTTTAACTTTTACAATGGTAAACAGGGTAAATATCGGGTTACTAAGCGCGGCCCTGCGCTTAATAACCCGATATTTACCCTGGTTACAAGTGAACACATCGCTGGATCGGCGTCACACACGCCGATCCAGCGATGACAGCGGGTGATCAGCGACCAAAAAATGGTCCTGATCATTCCCCAATGACCAACGATCTCCCAGCAGGGGCCTGATCGTTGGTCGCTGTCACACATAACGAGATCGTTAGCGGGATCGTTGCTACGTCACCAAAAGCGTGACGTTGCAATGATATCGTTAACGATATCGTTATGTGTGACTCAGCCTTAAGGATCCACCGTGTCTGATATCAGACTGACAATCCCTTTTTCTCTAAAGGTACCGTCACACTAAACGATATCGCTAGCGATCCGTGACGTTGCAGCGTCCTGGCTAGCGATATCGTTGTGTTTGACACGCAGCAGCGATCAGGATCCTGCTGTGATATCGCTGGTCGTTGATTAAAGTTCAGAACTTTATTTGGTCGTCAGATCGCCGTGTATCGTTGTGTTTGACAGCAAAAGCAACAATACCAGCGATGTTTTACAATGGTAACCAGGGTAAATATCGGGTTACTAAGCGCAGGGCCGCGCTTAGTAACCCGATGTTTACCCTGGTTACCAGTGTAAAATGTAAAAAAACAAACAGTACATACTCACCTTCGCGTCCCCCGCCGTCCGCTTCCTTCCTGCACTGACTGACTGCCGGCCGGAAAGTGAAAGCACAGCACAGCGGTGACGTCACCGCTCTGCTGTTAGGGCCAGCGCTCAGTCAGTGCAGGAAGCGGACGCCGGGGGACGCGAAGGTGAGTATGTACTGTTTGTTTTTTTACATTTTACGCTGGTAACCAGGGTAAACATCGGGTTACTAAGCGCGGCCCTGCGCTTAGCAACCCGATGTTTACCCTGGTTACCCAGGGACCTCGGCATCGTTGGTCGCTGGAGAGCGGTCTGTGTGACAGCTCTCCAGCGACCAAACAGCGACGCTGCAGCGATCGGCATCGTTGTCTGTATCGCTGCAGCGTTGCTTAGTGTGACGGTACCTTAAGAGATAAGCTGCAGCCAGAGATGCCCAGCAGTGGCTCTATCACAGAAAACACAGGAGCGCTTGGCAGAGAGAGCACCTTTATGTATGGGAGAGATGGCCAAGATGACTGCCGACCGAACCAGAGAGCCGTCTAAGATGTATAATAGTCAAGCCATTCTGATCTGGTAAATCTGCCGAAATAAACACAAGTCTACATAATACACATCCGCCTGGTACTTAGCTGACAGACGACCCATATACTTGCATGAATGGCAGTAACAGTTGCCCATTTTTAATAAGGGCTTATGATCTATTTACTTAGGAAGCCTATGAGGCTGTAAAACTGGTTAAGGCAGTCGGCTAAAAATCACGTTCTGTGACAGACACCATTACTGATCCTAGAATACACAGCTAGTGTTCGTAGTCTCTGACATAACCGGTCCATTGAATCGCTTGTTAATAGACGAGAGTATAGAGAGTATGGGTCTCAGCTGGCAGATCGTCCCTGTAATCTCACCAGTTTTATTTCATGTAGTGTGATCAGAGGAATTAGCTTTCGGTTATTCAGACAAGAGTCATTTGTAATGGAGACCTCTTCTCAGTGTTCTGTATTTTGCCTTTTGTGCCAAGTCTGCATTATAGTTGTGATGACTAAGCATTATGGAGGAAAAATCCAAAATTACACAATCAGAAGATTGCATTTTTACATTGTTTAAATGTACTTTTAAAGAGAACCTGTCAGGTCAGATAAGGTTATCAACATACAGATATGGGGTTAATCTGCAGGTTAATAGCGTTATAAATGGATATGGGATTCATCTGCAGGTTAATAGTGTTATGAAGGTGTCTGGCTACAGTACTGAAAGTGCGGCATCTGGGAGAAAATTAACATTATTTCTCCCAGGAGCCGCCGGCTTTCAGTCATACAGGTGTTCCCGGACCAATTACTGACTGCACTGAGAGCAGAAACTGTAAAGACACACCCCAGTACTGACTGACAGCCGATTCTACAGTGCATCAGTTAGTACCAGGGCGTGTTTACAGCTGCTGATCTCAGTGCTGTGACTGATGATTGTAATTGCCCCGGGTGCGCCTGTATGACTGAAAGCCGGCGGCACCGGGGATAATTAAAGTTCATTTTCTCCTTTGGCTACCAGTGTTCTGTACTGTAAATGTTTATCCATATGTGCAAAATGGTAATTTTTTTGTCAAATTTCATAAAAGCCCTTGCAGTTCACACGATGAGTATTCGGCGCATTTTTTTACCCTGATGAGAAAAAAGTTAACAATGTCTCACCATCCTAATAAGTAATCATATGCTAAACAGATGCAAGTCAAATTTATGTATGAGATAGCCAAGGTGATTTATTATAAAATGATGGTAATCTCATGTTCGAAACAGTTGTGGATGGTGAAATATGGAGCCTGAAAGTCGAAAGTTCAAAACATTGTTACCTTTTTGCTTATCAGTGTATGTGGCAGATTTTCTAAATTAAGTTATTTGTGAGGTTTCATGGTGTGTTTGAATACTTTTTTTTGCATGCATTTATTATGCATTATTTATGTATTTTCTGCTGGGGTTTTTGTCTCCTTTTGGTATGTTATGTTTCAAGTAAAACTACTTTGGGATATTTAGCTTTGCTAAAACTTTAATAATACAGTCATGTGCAGATTACATGTATTTTGTAGTGTTTCCACATATCTGTTCTTTTATTTGCAGATTATGTACATCTCAATAAAATGTATGGGGAAAATACGCCAATAAAACACATTTACAGCAAGAAAAATTGACATGATTTCAAACTCGCACCACAGGTCAGCCTGCACAATGTAAAAAAAAGCATGGTGGGCATGAGAGTAATATGAATCCCACTCACTTTGTTGGCACTGTAAAATGCTGCATTTTGTGCACAAAAGCAATAAGTGGAAAAAATGCACCAAATCCTCATTGTGAGAACTTAGCCTAGAGTGTACCTGTTCTTTCACACTAAACCATAGTAAAAACATGGTCTTGCTGCCTTATTCCTTACAAGTCAAACTGATTTTGGTGCACTTACCAGTCTCATATGTACAGGAACTTTCCTAATACTCAAGCTCTAAAATTTACCATCCACACTTTTTAAGAACTAAGCAGTACCTCTTCATGAGCATTCTGCTATTATATTATGTATTGGAATTTCATCTCCACTTCCCAGCATGTAGTTGTAGTGTTTGTAACTTTCCTAAGCCCCAATTTACTATCCATTTATATTGCATGATGCTTTTTGTAGTGTTTGTACCTTTCCTCAGTCCCACTGTCACAGGTTTACTGCAACAAAAAGGAGCCAGAAGACCGCAATGACTGATTTCTCCTATTCCTGCACTGTTTAGAAGCACTTTGCTTTCATATAGAACAGTGCAGTTTTCTTTAGCAGTGTAGGTGTTAATCTGTAAAGCTGAGAGCTCCTGGAAGCTTTCCTGCATTAAGGCTCTCAGCTGTTCACGGTTAGCCACTTCCATCTCCTATATAATCTTATAATCTGGGCCCTGGCTAGCACTCATTGCCAGAGAGAGATAGCTTATGCTGCATGGTTGGAGATGGTGGTTTGTGGTTCATGTTTGAGAAGGATTGGTGGATTTATTTGAGACTGTTACAAGGTTTTGTGTGTGTGCTAATCCCCTTCTTCTCCTACTTTGGTTTTACCCCATACTCCACTCCCCAATGCATTCCTCTGTTATATGTATGAGTATATTTGTATGTTTGGTATTTTTTGTTACCCCCGTTCGTGTTACCTTGTTATTCTGGTTGGTGTATTACAGTACACTACTACTCCCCTCTTCCCTGGGTGGGGGGAGGGGTAAAAACTGAGGGTAGATTCAGGAGCTAAAGCAAGGTCAGTGGCCCTAGTGTCTTCACCATCAGAAGTAATCCGGGGAACAGGTCGAGCTAGGGCGCCCCAACATTAGGGACAGGGAGCCTCTGGTCCCGAGATACTCGACAACAGAATCGTGACACCCATTTCACTAGATGATGCTCTTCGCAGTGTTTGTACCTTTTCCTCAGCCCCACTTACTAGATAGTTATATTACATGATGCATTTTTTTGTGTTTGTACCTTTTGCCTTTCAAGCAGACCCTTCTGTATTATTTTGATCTACGATTGTCAGGTTTAACCAGAACTGTAAAGATCTACATAATTTCCATTTCTACTTTATCAGTGCAAAACAATTCATGGAATTTCCCAGAGAACGTGAATAATTAAATCCCTGCAACTATGTCTTATCAGTTCTTGTTAACCTCAACTACTACATATTAATGTGTGCACAGGGACTAAATATTAACCTGTCAGCTGCCGTTGCATTAAATATACGGTATATTAATCCCCTAAATTATTAAATTGTAGTCCAATCAGGATAATCTTTGGGTTTCTAAATGTTTTTGGTCTCCGACTGTTTTCTTAAAATAAACCAAAACCCCAGATCTCTATATTTAGAGCACAAGTTATATATAATGTTAGTTTTTTCTTGATATGTTGTAATTCAAGACTGGAGGAACACACAGTGGGGGACATTCTACATGGCCGCTGCCGCCTCGATAGTTAGTGGTTAGGGAGAGATTGTAGGGTTGTATAAGAAGACATTATGTTGCCATATTCTTGCCTTATAGAACAATTTGGACATTTACAATGTGTTTCATTACTACATTAGTATAAATAATGAATTATCCACTGAAATGTGAACATAATACAGTGGGTTTAAATTACCTAGCTACCAATCCAGTAGTGGATGCCTCGGGACTCACTAATTCAAAGGGATTGCTGCAATTTCCTTACTTAAAAAAAATAAAATTGTATAGCGCCACTTGATTATATAACCATTTTCTTACGAAAATTAGTATTTGGACATCTTCCGAGCATTTCTTGTGTCTAAAAATAATTTTTGCAATTGGGATTCATCCCAGTTGTTTCATTATTTGCCTTATATAGCCTCTATCATCCATCGTCTATTGCTGGCTACATGAGTTAACTGAGTATTCATCAGTAGGCTCATACTGATGGGGGGAGTATAATTCTTCTCTTCCTTCTTCAAGCCCTTCTTAGCTGTGTTACCATAAAATTCAACTTGTTTTTCATTCTGTCATAAATCAGCTGAGAAGAGCCCAGAAGAAGAAAGATAAGAGTTATGAGCTCTTTGGTAAGAACAAGCTCACTGACAAATTCTCAGTTAAAGAGAATGTCTCGTTAGGAAATGATCTGTTGTTTAACCCCTTTCTGACATTAGACGCACTATCCCGTCGAGGTGGGGTGGGCCCGTATGACCACCGACGGGATAGTATGTCATATGCGATCAGCCACGCTCACGGGGGGAGCACGGCCGACTGCGGCCGGATGTCAGCTGACTATCGCAGCTGACATCCGGCACTATGTGCCAGGAGCGGTCACAGACCGCCCCCGGCACGATAACCCCTGGCACACTGCGATCAAACATGATCGCAGTGTCCCGGCGGTATAGGGAAGCATCGCGCAGGGAGGGGGCTCCCTGCGGGCTTCTCTGAGACCCCCGGAGCAAAGCGATGTGATCGCGTTGCTCTGAGGGTCTCTTACCTCCTCCTCCCTGCAGCAGGCCCGGATCCAAAATGGCCGCTGCATCTGGGTCCTGCAGGGAGGTGGCTTCACAGTGCCTGCTCAGAGCAGGTGCCGGGAAGCCTGGAGCTGTGCACGTCAGATTGCTGATCTGACTCAGTGCACAGCAAAGTAGCAAAGTGTCAGATCAGCGATCTTACGCTATAACATGATGCCCCCCCTGGGGCAATGTTATAGTGTAAAAAAAAAAATATTCACGTGTATAAAAAAAAATAAATAAAAAAAATATATATTTATTGTTCCTATAAATACATTTCTTTATCTAAATAAAAAAAAAACAATAAAAGTACACATATTTAGTATTGCCGCGTCCGTAACAACCTGAACTATAAAACTGTCCCACTAGTTAACCCCTTCAGTAAACACCGTAAAAAAAAGGCAAAAAACGCTTTACTATCATACCGCCAAACAAAAAGTGGAATAACACGCGATCAAAAAGACGGATATAAATAACCATGGTACCGCTGAAAACGTCATCTTGTCCCGCAAAAAAAGAGCTGCCATACAGCATCATCAAAGAAAAAATAAAAAGTTATAGTCCTCAGAATAAAGCGATGCAAAAATAATTATTTTTTCTATAAAATAGTTTATATCGTATAAAAGCGCCAAAACATAAACAAATGATATAAATGAGGTATCGCTGTAATCTTACAGACCCAAAGAATAAAACTGCTTTATCCATTTTACCAAACGCGGAACGGTATAAAACGCCTCCCCCAAAAGAAATTCATGAATAGCTGGTTTTTGGTCATTCTGCCTCACAAAAATCGGAATAAAAAGCAATCAAAAAATGTCACGTGCCCGAAAATGTTACCAATAAAAACGTGAGCTCGTCCCGCAAAAAACAAGACCACACATGACTCTGTGGACCAAAATATGGAAAAATTATAGCTCTCAAAATGTGGTAACGCAAAAAATATTTTTTGCAATAAAAAGCGTCTTTCAGTGTGTGACGGCTGCCAATCATAAAAATCCGCTAAAAAACCTGCTATAAAAGTAAATCAAACCCCCCTTCATCACCCCCTTAGTTAGGGAAAAATAAAAAAATTAAAAAAATTAGTTTATTTCCATTTTCCCATTAGGGTTAGGGCTAGGGTTAGGGCTAGGGTTAGGGCAAAGGTTAGGGTTAGGGCTAGGGTTAGGGCAAGGGTTAGGGTTGGGGCTAGGGTTACGGCTACAGTAAGGGTTGGGGCTAAAGTTAGCGCTGGGGCTAAAGTTAGGGTTTGGATTATATTTACGGTTGGGAATAGGGTTGGGATTAGGGTTAGGGGTGTGTCAGGGTTAGGGGTGTGTTTAGGGTTACCGTTGGGATTAGGGTTAGGGATGTGTTTGGATTAGGGTTTCAGTTATAATTGGGGGGTTTCCTCTGTTTAGGCACATCAGGGGCTCTCCAATCGCGACATGGCGTCTGATCTCAATTCCAGCCAATTCTGCATTGAAAAAGTAAAACAGTGCTCCTTCCCTTCCGAGCTCTTCCGTGCGCCCAAACAGGGGTTTACCCCAACATAAGGGGTATCAGCGTACTCAGGACACATTGGACAACAACTTTTGGGGTCCAATTTCTCCTGTCACCCTTGGGAAAATACAAAACTGGGGGCTAAAAATAATTTTTGTGGAAAAAAAAGGATTTTTTATTTTCACGGCTCTGTGTTATAAACTGTAGTGAAACACTTGGGGGTTCAAAGTTCTCACAACATATCTAGATAAGTTCCTAGGGGGGTCTAGTTTCCAATATGGGGTCACTTGTGGAGGGGGTTTCTACTGTTTAGGTACATTAGGGGCTCTGCAAACGCAATGTGATGCCTGCAGTCCAATCCATCTAAGTCTGCATTCCAAATGACGCTCCTTCCCTTCTGAGCTCTGCCATGCGCTCAAACGGTGGTTCCTCCCAACATATGGGGTATCAGCGTACTCAGAACAAATTGGACAACAACTTTTGGGGTCCAATTTCAACTGTTACCCTTGGAAAAATAAAAAACTGGGGGACAAAAAATAATTTTTGTGGAAATTTTTTATTTTTATTTTCACGGCTCTGCGTTATAAACTGTAGTGAAACACTTGGGGGTTCAAAGCTCTCACAAAACATCTAGATGAGTTCCTTAGGGGGTCTACTTTCCAAAATGGTGTCACTTGTGGGGGGTTTCAATGCTTAGGCACATCAGTGGCTCTCCAAACGCAACATGGCGTCCCATCTCAATTCCTGTCAATTTTGCATTGAAAAGTCAAACGGCGCTCCTTCCCTTCCGAGCTCTCCCATGCGCCCAAACAGTGGTTTACCCCCACATATGGGGTATCAGCGTACTCAGGACAAATTGGACAACAACTTTTGGGGTCCAATTTCTTCTCTTACCCTTGGGAAAATAAAAAATTTGGGGCGAAAAGATCATTTTTGTGAAAAAATATGATTTTTTATTTTTACGGCTCTGCATTATAAACTTCTGTGAATCACTTAATGGGTCAAAGTGCTCACCACACATCTAGATAAGTTCCTTAGGGGGTCTACTTTCCAAAATGGTGTCACTTGTGGGGGGTTTCAATGTTTAGGCACATCAGTGTCTCTCCAAACGCAACATGGCGTCCCATCTCAATTCCTAGCAATTTTGCATAAACGGCGCTCCTTCCCTTCCGAGCTCTCCCATGCTCCCAAACAGTGGTTTACCCCCACATATGGGGTATCAGCGTACTCACGACAAATTGGACAACAACTTTTGAGGTACAATTTCTTCTCTTACCCTTGGCAAAATAAAAAATTGGGGGCGAAAAGATCATTTTTGTGAAAAAATATGATTTTTTATTTTTACGGCTCTGCATTATAAACTTCTGTGAATCACTTAATGGGTCAAAGTGCTCACCAACATCTAGATAAGTTCCTTAGGGGTCTACTTTCCAAAATGGTGTCACTTGTGGGGGGGTTTCAATGTTTAGGCACATCAGGGGCTCTCCAAACGCAACATGGCGTCCCATCTCAATTCCAGTCAATTTTGCATTGAAAAGTCAAATGGTGCTCCTTCGCTTCTGAGCTCTGCCATGCGCCTAAACAGTGGTTTACCCCCACATATGGAGTATCGGCATACTCAGGACAAATTGTAAAACAACTTTTGGGGTCCATTTTCTCCTGTTACCCTTGGTAAAATAAAACAAATTGGAGCTGAAATAAATTTTTTGTGAAAAAAAGTTAAATGTTCATTTTTATTTAAACATTCCAAAAATTTCTGAAGGGTTAATAAACTTCTTGAATGTGGTTTTGAGCACCTTGAGGGGTGCAGTTTTTGGAATGATGTCACACTTGGTTATTTTCTATCATATAGACCCCTCAAAATGACTTCAAATGAGATGTGGTCCCTACAAAAAAATGGTGTTGTAAAAATGAGAAATTGCTGGTCAACTTTTAACCCTTATAACTCCCTAACAAAAAAAAAATTTGGTTCCAAAATTGTGCTGATGTAAAGTAGACATGTGGGAAATGTTACTTATTAAGTATTTTGTGTGACATATCTCTGTGATTTAATTGCATAAAAATTCAAATTTGGAAAATTGCGAAATTTTTGCCAAATTTCCGTTTTTTTTCACAAATAAACGCAGGTAATATCAAAGAAATTTTACCACTATCATGAAGTACAATATGTCACGAGAAAACAATGTCAGAATCACCGGGATCCGTTGAAGCGTTCCAGAGTTATAACCTCATAAAGGGACAGTGGTCAGAATTGTAAAAATTGGCCTGGTCATTAACGTGCATACCACCCTTGGGGGTAAAAGGGTTAAAGCAAATTTATTGTATTTTTTTTTAGAATTTGGATGATGGCTCTGACCCTATTGATTTGCATTGAAGTATTTACTGCTTGTTACGAAAGGTGGATCCTGTGTTTCATACCTTTTTAGGTTTGCATACTATATTTAGGATGGGATGAGGATATAGATGTATATATGAAAATAGTTATTTGGTTATTTATTGTATATTAATGATTTATTTTAATTAACAGAATAGGGTGAGAAAGTAGTAAGGAATGGAAACAAGTCAATGCGATTTATATCTGAGATTAAGAAGAATTTCTTATTACTAAATAGGGCATAAAGCAGAAAAACTAGTATACGAAATGTTTGCTAGAACCCAGACAGTACACTCCTTGACTAAGGAATCACGCCTAGTCACATTGTTATTGAAAGCGGTAATCGAGAACATATGTCACCATTCAAAGGGAAACCGTAAGAAGGTTTATTAATGGTTTCGAGTCCTGCAGCATCAATGTTTACTCATTGTGCAACACAAAAGTAGAGGTTAATATTGCGCTATAAACTTTAATAAGGCATAAAATGCTTCTACATGACAAATGTCGTAAAGGATTCAATTACAGAGACACTTGGGAACCAAATCGTTGTAAGGAATGTAAATGTTCTGCCAAAATGGCCTACAAATTCCTTCATTTAAAAAACAGACTAATTCACACAGTGCAGTTTTTGCACATTTTTTTTCAAACCTAATTTTGAAATGGATCCAAAGAGCATCTATTCAATAATATTAAAATGGATTAAGATCTTCACTGTTTATCGCCACTGCTGCTATAGACTAAAATCCAGCTGGAGTAAGTGAGAGAAATTTATCATGAGGCATAGACCTCTGAATACATTTGTCGCATCTTTTCCTGTCCGTGAACCAGAAAAGCAACAAGATGCCAGCTAAGGGTTGGCATAGATTTGAGCTATAATTGAGACCAACCTCTGGTGTAAATGATAGTAAATTTGTCAGGCTGTGACATGCCACAACCATTCCTACAAATGCTCAGCGAATGTTTAAAAAAGTGGCAAAAGTGGCATAACGAACCAAAAAATTGGCAAGTTTGGCCATAAAACAGGTGTGTGCCAAAATGTGCAACTTTTTAATCCAAGTATTATAAATTACGGTCTATAATAAATCTCCTTCCCGCCCCTTTTATCTCCATCCCTAGCTAAACTAATAGCAGGTGTAAAAGGGTTGCCCACCAACGGGAACATTTTTGGTTCTTACTTAAATGTATTTATTTAGGTTTTAAAATCATTTTTAAAATTATATTTTATTAAAGGAGTTGTCCAGGCTCAAGTCTGCAGTCACTCTATATGACTGTAGATTTGTGAATCTTCACAGCGCACACAGTGCATGCCATTATGATTCTTTGATGCCGGAATCAGGAGCGGGCAGTCATGTGATCATAAGCATGTGATTTGCGTAACTTCCGGCCACATTCAGACTGGTGCACAGCCTTAGTTCACTTGTATTCAGAGAGGATACACAGTCTAGTTTGCACGTGACCACATGTAAGCAAATTGCATACTTGTAGTCACTCGCCAGCTCATTCCTGGCATCAGCACCAGAGAATCCTGACAGTGCGCACAGTGACTGCAGACATGAGCCCTAAGTCTAGACAACCACTTTGAATAGCAACATACAGAAAAAAATATTTGGATAGGCATCTCTATACAGAGGAATCTAGTGCGCAGACAGGCACATTGGAACAGCAGAGCCATGTATGCAGACAGGCACCTTGGAACAGCAGAGCCATGCATGCAGACAGGCACCTTGGAACAACAGAACCATGTATGCAGACAGGCACCTTGGAACAGCAGAGCCATGTATTCAGACAGGCACCTTGAAACAGCAGAGCCATGTGTGCAGACAGGCACCTTGGAACACAAAAAAGCAAAAAAGACTGACAGCACTCACTGTTCAATAGAGCGCTCGTTCCACATCCAGGGAACCATCCTGGATTCCAGCAGACCAAGAAATATATAATGAACAGCGCTCAATCCAGGTGTAAAATCTTCAAGATGAACTTTATTTAAGCCATGGTTCAATGCGACGTTTCGACCACAACATGGTCTTTATCAAGCATACAATAAATCACAAAGGGCTGTCTTAAGTAGTGTGGATGCCACACTGTGCACCAATCACCACTCAGTACCGCCCATCTAATACAATTAACAAATATCGTAAAAACAACAAACAACAGTGGTATATACATACACATAATAGCAAAAATTACCAATACAGTGTATAAAACTTATCATGCCTCATCAAGATCGTAGGTTGATCTTCACGTATTTACACCCGATCGGTCAGCTGTCATTATTTATTTACACCATTGCCATGGGGACAGACCAACCCTCAATAGTCTCATGGTGTATCACATCGTCCAATCCTGGTTCATTGCGCCAAAACAATCAGCAACCAATACATGTGTCCAATATAACCCACCCCAAACAGAGACACCAATCAGAGGGATTCTAACACAATTGAGAGCCCCCATCCCTGTGTTCCACCACCGGGTCACCCGGGACTCACCACCCACATCATCAGGCCGCGTCGGCGCAGGAGGAAGCAGCGAGCCCACATCACATGACCGGAGCGGCCGCCCGTTACCATGTCACCGAGCGCAAGCGCCAACCATCGGACACCCACCAATAGGGCGCCGGAGGAGAGCGCACGCGCACAGCGCACGGCCCGAGCCGCACCACATGACCGCAATGCCGGCCCGCCCCCACCACCCGCGCAGGCGCCTAGACCATCATCAAAGGTGCAGAGGGAACTACTGCTCTGGAGCGCACGCGCACCAAGCCTCCAAGACAGACCCGAATAACCGGGCCAATCAAGGGAGCCAAATCACGCAGGCACAACACAGCACAGGATGGGGGTTATATCCATCTATCCAGAGTAACTATCCTAATCTAATGTGGCAAACCGGCGGCTAAAATACAGAAAACATACTATCAGGCATGAAATAACTACCCAACATCATAGGAAAAACACACATATTTCCACAGTACCGTGAGACAGTCGGCCGGCGTGAGAGAAAAAAGATCAAATATAAAAATCCATTTATTGTCACCATGGAATATAAGTACTCCAAACTTAACCCCATCCATCCAGCCACCGACTGTCACAGAGTAACCTGAAAAATAAAAATAATTAAAACCATAAATACAATGTACATGAACCCACATGTATAAAAGCAACATACACTGATAAAACACAACTGCACCACATAATCAAAAGCACATCAGGTACAAGAGTGTAGGTTAAAATCTAGGTTTAAACCCTTAGGTTGCAGGGACCCCAACATATAAATCCACCTCATCTCTTTTGTTTTCAACATTAGTGTCCTATCACCACCTCTCCTTAGCACGGTGAAGAACCGTATCAGTATGCACAAGAGCACCATAAGGACTGGCTTGACAGATTTACCGGTTCCTAGGCACTTTCTGGAGAAGAGACACTCTGTGAACCAGTTGCGATTCAGGGTCATCGATAGTGTCCCTGTGCTAAGGAGAGGTGGTGATAGGACACTAATGTTGAAAACAAAAGAGATGAGGTGGATTTATATGTTGGGGTCCCTGCAACCTAAGGGTTTAAACCTAGATTTTAACCTACACTCTTGTACCTGATGTGCTTTTGATTATGTGGTGCAGTTGTGTTTTATCAGTGTATGTTGCTTTTATACATGTGGGTTTATGTACATTGTATTTATGGTTTTAATTATTTTTATTTTTCAGGTTACTCTGTGACAGTCGGTGGCTGGATGGATGGGGTTAAGTTTGGAGTACTTATATTCCATGGTGACAATAAATGGATTTTTATATTTGATCTTTTTTCTCTCACGCCGGCCGACTGTCTCACGGTACTGTGGAAATATGTGTGTTTTTCCTATGATGTTGGGTAGTTATTTCATGCCTGATAGTATGTTTTCTGTATTTTAGCCCCCGGTTTGCCACATTAGATTAGGATAGTTACTCTGGATAGATGGATATAACCCCCATCCTGTGCTGTGTTGTGCCTGCGTGATTTGGCTCCCTTGATTGGCCCGGTTATTCGGGTCTGTCTTGGAGGCTTGGTGCGCGTGCGCTCCAGAGCAGTAGTTTCCTCTGCACCTTTGATGATGGTCTAGGCGCCTGCGCGGGTGGTGGGGGCGGGCCGGCATTGCGGTCATGTGGTGCGGCTCGGGCCGTGCGCTGTGCGCGTGCGCTCTCCTCCGGCGCCCTATTGGTGGGTGTCCGATGGTTGGCGCTTGCGCTCGGTGACATGGTAACGGGCGGCCGCTCCGGTCATGTGATGTGGGCTCGCTGCTTCCTCCTGCGCCGACGCGGCCTGATGATGTGGGTGGTGAGTCCCGGGTGACCCGGTGGTGGAACACAGGGATGGGGGCTCTCAATTGTGTTAGAATCCCTCTGATTGGTGTCTCTGTTTGGGGTGGGTTATATTGGACACATGTATTGGTTGCTGATTGTTTTGGCGCAATGAACCAGGATTGGACGATGTGATACACCATGAGACTATTGAGGGTTGGTCTGTCCCCATGGCAATGGTGTAAATAAATAATGACAGCTGACCGATCGGGTGTAAATACGTGAAGATCAACCTACGATCTTGATGAGGCATGATAAGTTTTATACACTGTATTGGTAATTTTTGCTATTATGTGTATGTATATACCACTGTTGTTTGTTGTTTTTACGATATTTGTTAATTGTATTAGATGGGCGGTACTGAGTGGTGATTGGTGCACAGTGTGGCATCCACACTACTTAAGACAGCCCTTTGTGATTTATTGTATGCTTGATAAAGACCATGTTGTGGTCGAAACGTCGCATTGAACCATGGCTTAAATAAAGTTCATCTTGAAGATTTTACACCTGGATTGAGCGCTGTTCATTATATATTTCTTGGTCTGCTGGAATCCAGGATGGTTCCCTGGATGTGGAACGAGCGCTCTATTGAACAGTGAGTGCTGTCAGTCTTTTTTGCTTTTTTGTGGACTGTTGGAACCTGGACTGACTTGCACCCTGAACATAGATATGGAAGCTACTGCTAATCTAGAGGTGGGTGATCTAGAGAATGCCATGATTTTTTCATACACTGATGATGACGCTGCACGCATTTTATCTGGCACAAATATGGACTCAACCTTCTTGAGTACACCAACCTCGGATATGCTGCGCAAAAAATGGGAGAATGAGAGGAGAAGATTGATCTCCCTGGAACTCCATGTTATGACTCTAACGGAGTATTTTAGAGCAAGGAGGATTCCGAGAGGTCTACGGCCACACTTGAGACCGACTCTGTTACCGGACAATGTGCAATTTTGTACAAGATTTGAATCAATTTCCAATAAATATGCATTTGATATAATGCTGTTGAACATCGAGTTCCTGAAAAGGGAGATGGAGTTGATTAAAAAGAATGTATTTGATTTGGAGGAACAGATCAAAAGACAATTAACAGCACAGGTCTGGGTCCCTCTGAAAACTAAGATCGAGGAGAATCTTGTGAAGTACAGAGTGGACATTGAGACCACTAAAAGAAATAAGTGGTTTCGGGATGCTGAGGACTATCGTGTGGGCCGGGTCTTTTCTTGGCAGATGAGATCTAATCAGCACCCCGGAGGTGGACGAGGTAGGCCGATGGCCTCCAGAAGATATAAAAGACAGCAAGGGAGGAAACAGTCTAATTTTGGCTTCACAACAGCAGAATCTGACTCTACGGATGAATCCGCGGCAGGGAGCAGTACTGGAGCGCCCCATTTTTTGGGGAAGGGAAGGATAGACAAGACCACTCCAAGAGGCGAGGCCGCCGAGGGGGGGTCGGAAACACAGGAGACAAGGGATCGTCGAAAGA
The DNA here is from genome assembly GCF_051348905.1 of Ranitomeya variabilis. Classification (NCBI taxonomy): domain Eukaryota; kingdom Metazoa; phylum Chordata; class Amphibia; order Anura; family Dendrobatidae; genus Ranitomeya; species Ranitomeya variabilis. Next base: position 332,106,864 of record NC_135233.1, on the reverse strand, counting down.
ACAGCGCCAGATGCGGAACACCACGATGAAAATGAGGAACAGGAGGGACAACCAGTGACGGATGACCAACTGGTGGTAAATATTTCATCTGTTACACTATCAGAAATTGAGGTTAAAGTGCTATCTAAGGGTTTGTCCTTTTGCCCTACCAATAATCCAGACTGGTTTGGTATTGAAGTTGATTTGCAGGCTTTTTTTAGGAGATTGAGACTTTCATCATTTTTTTCGGATAAAGAGACTGGAAGCAGTGTGGAGACGGAGGAGTCTACTGGTGGTTTTTCATTACAGAAGGTAGGGCTGTATAATAAAAGTAAATTTCAGCCACCCAATAGGAACCACTTTGTGGAGTCCTACATTGAGCTTGTCCAGAGGGACATTGACAAAATAAGGACTACCTTCAGACCTAGGCCTAGGTATAATATGTCTGTGTTGGAGAAATCAACCATGAACACATTGGCTAAGAACACTGCTTTAACTATCAAACCGGCGGACAAGGGTGGGGCGGTGGTTGTGATGGACACCCTCAAATACAAAGCTGAGATACAACGACAGCTAGGAGATCATTTGGTGTATGAGAAACTGTCTTGTAACCCCACCAGTCGGTTCCAGAGGGAACTACAACTTATGGTCAGTGACTCCCTTTCCCTGGGACTCATTGACCTTAAGTTGTCTGAATATCTAATAGTGGAGTCTCCAGTGATACCTGTGATATATACAATACCGAAGATTCATAAAGACTTATTTAACCCGCCGGGCAGGCCTATTGTGTCCGGTAGAGGTTCATTATTTAATAGGACGGCGATTTTCTTGGATAAGGTGCTTCGCCCATTCGCTGTTAATGCGAGGTCATATATTAAGGACACAAATGACTTTCTTGAGAAAATCAGCGGGTTGGTGGTCTCTAAGTCTACTATTTTAGCCTCATTTGATGTGGTATCACTTTATACCTCAATTGAACACGAGAAGGGACTGGATGCGGTATCCTCTATGCTATCGGGCTCTGACATGGCCCCAGAGTGTGCACAGCTTGTCCTCTCGCTGTTGGAGTTCATCCTCAGGAGGAATTATTTCCTCTTTGGGGATGAGTATTTCCTGCAGTTGAGGGGTACCGCCATGGGGTCCAATGTGGCCCCCACATACACTAACATCTATATGGCGGTACTCGAGGACAGGTTTGTGTACGTTTCCAACCTCTGGCGCCATGTCAGGTCCTGGTGGCGTTATATAGATGATATCTTTGTTATATGGGATGGTGACTTAAAGGGATTGGAGAAGTTCTGGGGTGAAATCAATGGGATATACCCGGAATTGAAGTTTACCCTTACCCATTCAACCTCCCAGGTACAATTCTTAGATACATTGGTATATAAGGATGGGTCTGAGTTGAGGACGGACATTTTCGTCAAAGAGACGGACAGAAATAGTCTTTTACTATTCAATAGTGATCATCCCAGGAGGATGGTCAGTTCCCTGCCGTGGAGTCAATTATTGCGGGTTAGGCGCATTGTATCAGATGAGGAAAGGGTAGATTTGCGGTTGGAGGAGATGTGCTCCAAGTTTTTGAGGAGGGGGTATCCAAGAGTGGAGGTTGATAGGTATAAAGCTAGGGCTCGTGATTTGTCACGTAGGAGTATTCGGAATATGTCATCTAATAGGCGATCTTGTGAGCGTATTCCTTTTGTGTCCACCTACAATTCTGCTAGTAAACAGATTGGTCAAGTCCTGAGGAAGCACTGGACATTTTTACAACGGGGGCTTCCCACGGTTGTGGGTTTTGGGGCTTTTCCAATGATGTCATTCAGGAGGGGTCGTAATTTGAAAGATAGACTAGTGAGATCTGATGTCGGCCCTGAGAGGACCACTATTCAAACTTTGTTGAGCGCGGCCAGACATGGGAATTTCCCTTGTTTGGGCTGCTCCTGCTGTAATAATATGTTGAAGGGTGAGTTTTTCTATCACCCCCACACGGGTAAAAAAATATTCTTGAAACAGAGGTACACCTGTTTGTCAAGCTATGTGGTGTATATGCTTGTGTGCCCATGTGGCTTGACCTACGTAGGTGAGACCACGATGGAGGTGAAGAACCGTATCAGTAAGCACAAGAGCACCATAAGGACTGGCTTGACAGATATACCGGTTCCTAGGCACTTTCTGGAGAAGAGACACTCTGTGAACCAGTTGCGATTCAGGGTCATCGATAGTGTCCCTGTGCTAAGGAGAGGTGGTGATAGGACACTAATGTTGAAAACAAAAGAGATGAGGTGGATTTATATGTTGGGGTCCCTGCAACCTAAGGGTTTAAACCTAGATTTTAACCTACACTCTTGTACCTGATGTGCTTTTGATTATGTGGTGCAGTTGTGTTTTATCAGTGTATGTTGCTTTTATACATGTGGGTTCATGTACATTGTATTTATGGTTTTAATTATTTTTATTTTTCAGGTTACTCTGTGACAGTCGGTGGCTGGATGGATGGGGTTAAGTTTGGAGTACTTATATTCCATGGTGACAATAAATGGATTTTTATATTTGATCTTTTTTCTCTCACGCCGGCCGACTGTCTCACGGTACTGTGGAAATATGTGTGTTTTTCCTATGATGTTGGGTAGTTATTTCATGCCTGATAGTATGTTTTCTGTATTTTAGCCCCCGGTTTGCCACATTAGATTAGGATAGTTACTCTGGATAGATGGATATAACCCCCATCCTGTGCTGTGTTGTGCCTGCGTGATTTGGCTCCCTTGATTGGCCCAGTTATTCGGGTCTGTCTTGGAGGCTTGGTGCGCGTGCGCTCCAGAGCAGTAGTTCCCTCTGCACCTTTGATGATGGTCTAGGCGCCTGCGCGGGTGGTGGGGGCGGGCCGGCATTGCGGTCATGTGGTGCGGCTCGGGCCGTGCGCTGTGCGCGTGCGCTCTCCTCCGGCGCCCTATTGGTGGGTGTCCGATGGTTGGCGCTTGCGCTCGGTGACATGGTAACGGGCGGCCGCTCCGGTCATGTGATGTGGGCTCGCTGCTTCCTCCTGCGCCGACGCGGCCTGATGATGTGGGTGGTGAGTCCCGGGTGACCCGGTGGTGGAACACAGGGATGGGGGCTCTCAATTGTGTTAGAATCCCTCTGATTGGTGTCTCTGTTTGGGGTGGGTTATATTGGACACATGTATTGGTTGCTGATTGTTTTGGCGCAATGAACCAGGATTGGACGATGTGATACACCATGAGACTATTGAGGGTTGGTCTGTCCCCATGGCAATGGTGTAAATAAATAATGACAGCTGACCGATCGGGTGTAAATACGTGAAGATCAACCTACGATCTTGATAAGGCATGATAAGTTTTATACACTGTATTGGTAATTTTTGCTATTATGTGTATGTATATACCACTGTTGTTTGTTGTTTTTACGATATTTGTTAATTGTATTAGATGGGCGGTACTGAGTGGTGATTGGTGCACAGTGTGGCATCCACACTACTTAAGACAGCCCTTTGTGATTTATTGTATGCTTGATAAAGACCATGTTGTGGTCGAAACGTCGCATTGAACCATGGCTTAAATAAAGTTCATCTTGAAGATTTTACACCTGGATTGAGCGCTGTTCATTATATATTTCTTAGGCACCTTGGAACAGCAGAGCCATGTATGCAGACAGGCACCTTGGAACAGCAGAGCCATGTATGAAGACAGGCACCTTGGGACAGCAGAGCCATGTATGCAGACAGGCACCTTGGGACAGCAGAGCCATGTATGCAGACAGGCACCTTGGGACAGCAGAGCCATGTATGCAGACAGGAACATTGGAACAGCAGAGCCATGTATGCAGACAGGCACCTTGGAACAGCAGAGACATGTATGCGGACAGGCACCTTGGAACAGCAGAGCCATGTATGCGGACAGGCACCTTGGAACAGCAGAGCCATGTATGCGGACAGGCACCTTGGAACAGCAGAGCCATGTATGCAGGCAGGCACCTTGGAACAGCTGAGCCATGTATGCAGACAGGCACCTTGGAACAGCAGAGCCATGTATGCAGACAGGCACCTTGGAACAGCAGAGCCATGTATGCAGACAGGCACCTTGGAACAGCCGAGCCATGTATGCAGACAGGCACCTTGGAACAGCAGAGCCATGTATGCAGACAGGCACCTTGGAACAGCAGAGCCATGTATGCAGACAGGCACCTTGGAACAGCAGAGCCAGCAGAGAACAGCAGAGTTACAGCAGATAACAGTGTGCGGACAGGCTTCTTGATACAGCAGAGCAGAGCATGCACACAAGCACCTTGGGACAGTAGAGCCATACATACTTTGGTTATAATTCAGCTGAAGAGCTCAGACACATTCTCAGTCAACTCAATCTGTAGCTAGCAATAGACAGTGCAATACAGAGGCTATAAGGCAAACTGTGCAACATTTTTAATAAACCCCATTAAAAAAATGACTTTAAGCTGATCTCACAAAGCTGGAGGCCCCAAAGTCTGTCTATTACTATTACTATAGAGACATAAGTTAATCCATAAGGAAAAAAATAAGCTCACTATCTCTGATTATTGTGGGACACTGGGTTTGGATTTCATTGGTTTTGGACAACAGTCCCAAATCCTGAGAAAACCCCTTTAATTTTGCTAAGCTTTTCAGGATAATCCCCTTTTCCTCGCAATGTTTGACTATAGAGAATAGGACACATTAGACGATTGTCCTGTCGTACTGAAACTAACAGGACTGACCAACATTAATCGACATTTTGTGTGGTCAGGTAAATCACTAAACATGGCCAAACCAAACCCACAATTTAGGTACAATGTCCATGAGCTTGTCCATATAGTGTATATTATTAGTCCAATCTTCATAAAAGTATGCAAACATTCTGATGATATAGGGCCCGATTAATCATTTGCAATTTATTGAAGTCACTTTTTTTTTGTCTTGTGATTTGTTGATATTTTTGGGTCAAATTCTTTAAATTTACGCACACGGTTCAGGAGTTTGGTGCAAAATCAATAGTGCACTTTATTTTTTGCCTTTATCCGCATTTGCAACTTTTTAGCACAAACAGTTGCATGTTCTGCTAAAAGTCGCAAAATGTGCGCCAAAATTTCCAATGATGATTGGAGTACATTTTCACAAAAATTGTGACTTTTCGAAAATTCGCCATTGATGAATACCTCGCCCACTATTAAAAATATTTGTAAAAAAAAATTGACAAAGACATGTGAAATAGAATTTAAAGGAAGGACAAAATATAAGCAGAATAAATTACAAATGTTAAAAAACAGGATAAAAACTCCAAAACTGGACAAAAAAGAGCAAATGCAACAATGAATCAGTTTTCTTGAAGTATAATTTGCAGAAGAACTGCAGTAGCTCATGATTATGCGGTTGTATGCGGTAAGTTGTGGATAAATGTGTAAAGACTGTAAGAACATATGTGAACATCTGGAAAATGATAGCAGGAGACTGAAGCAATGATCTCTCCAGATGGAGCAATTTCTCTTTATTTGTTCCTTCTCTTCCAGTTCTAGAAGCATCTGCTTCAATGTCCAGAAATATTCTTAAAAGATGAAAGTAAGACGAGGCGAAAACAAGAAATGTTTCTAAGTATTCCTCACAGCAATTACTGCATTCTTTGCAGGACTCTCAAAGTTCAGCCAGCCAGTCGCTCACTATTAGTACAAGATTATTCATCCTTAAAAAGGGAGGCCCAGGTATGTGTATACCAAATCACTCAGCGGACCATATTGTTATCTCCCCTGTACACAAGACCGTCTTTGTGAGCCTTTTTGCTGAATACAATGGGACTAGGTAACGGCAGCCGCTTATCTTGTCAATCCATTAGCACACACCACCTGGTCTGACATGGTTCAAAATGTCCGCATATTGTTCAACGTAAAAATGTCCCCTTTTTTTTCCCCAGACTTTACCTCCCAAAAAGAAAGTTGTGGAAGTAAAATATTTACTTTCATTGAACAAATAGGAAAAGTAACGTGTTGAGAAGTGTGAGATCTTATCAGACTGGGAAAAACAAGAGTTCCGGAGGGAATCATAGAATTTTAGAGTTCATGGGACTTCTAGGTAAGAAGGATTTTGAACATTTTTTGAATAATTGAAGATCACTATAAACCAGGATCTTAAGACATTGTCAACACGATATTACTCCATTACTTATGGTGAAGAGAACATCTGTAATCTTAAAAGAGTTGATGGGAATCGATTCACAGAACTTGGTCCACCGACCAGATCAGCAATTTGTGGTCGCTGTACTAGAGCCATGCAAACAGCCTTTTACATAACGATATCACAGGATATTCTTTTTGATTTGTTGGCCTGGCATGACATCGCATGTGCATCATGCCACAACTATGGCTGGCTAATCAAAAGAAGAGATGAGGATACCATCAGGTAAGAGGAGGTCCTCAGGGTTCCAATTCAAAAGACACTGATTACTGAAGTGGCTGATGTACCGGATTGCGAAAATCCAACTCTACCTGGAGGACAACACACCGAGTATTCTGCAAATGTGCATGATGCTAGGAACAAGGGGAGACATCTTGAGGAAAAATGAAAACAGCTGACAATACTGGCAGGAAAATAGTGCAATTTATGTGGGATAAGTCTTTAAATTAGTGTCAACTATAAAATGACTATTTGCTTATCATTCTGATCTATGGGGAGTGAGAAGCTCTGTGGGTTACCTCTGAAGTTTTCGTGGTCTTACAATAGCCATACACAGACTAAGGTTAGCTGGATCCATCAATTGGATTAAGTGTGTATTGGGTGTTCTGCTGACGTTCGTTTAAAAATAATGTATCTTGCATGTTGACTTTAAAATTTCATTCAATTTTCAATCTTTTTTTTTAGGGAATCTGTGAGTAAGATCAACCCTCTTAAGCTGTCTATACAAGCATGTAGGTCATAGGAAGCTGAATAGAATGAAACCTTCATATCTGCAATCCAATGTTTTATTCCAGAGAAATCCACAATTTCCTTATATGTAAATGAGATGTTCCAGGCTATAGGCCAGACACTCATCTCCCTTACCTTTAATTGTTTACGTGCTATCCATTGGACCCCCCCGTGAGTTTATTTTCATCATATTTCCCCAAGTATAGAAGGTAAGTAACCATCTGCTTCAGTAGCTTCCTAGCTCAGGCGCCCCTCCCTCCTCAGTGCATTGCGAGATGCGATATCAATTACAAGGGCCATGGCAAGGTGCAAATATTAAGTAGAGTAAGTATTTTGTCACGACTCACTGAAGTCTACGAATCTGCCTCCAGAGCTTATAATAAATAAAATGGGGAGTTACCAGTGTGAGACATGTAACTAACAGAGAATAACAGAACTGAATTTTGACTTCTTGCAAACACCATTGCTACAGCTCTCACAGCTCTGCTATCAATAGTCTACCACTGTCTGCCTGTGAGCTGGAAGCTGAGAGGAACCTGCAGATGTGTCAGGTATAATCACACACAGCTCTGCAGTGAGATCAGGAGGACAGCAGAGAGTGGCCATCACACTGGTAACAACACTTTTATTTATTATAATCTCTGAGGGTAGAATCTCATGAAGATTAGTGTCCATCCTATAATCTGGAACAGTTCATTTACATATAAGAAATACATGGATTTCTCTGGAATAAGACATTGGATAGAAGTGTGTTAGACGGTCCTGGAAAACATGAATTTCTATTCTGACCAGGAGCGGACACGAAGGCCACATGTGTAGTGGAAGATATAGAAAGTAAAGGCCAGAGCTAGTGGGCTTGAGAATTACTCAGACACTTGTGTAATATTAATATCATGGAAATGCCATGTGTTATGTATAAGAAGGCCGCCTCTGGATGACACAGAAGATTTGTGCCGACAGTGTATTGCCTGCTATCGATTGCTGCAGTTCTTTTTAAGGAATTCCAGTAAAGATGTTTCTATCTGCTCTCCCTAATTTGTCTTATATTTTCAAGATCCCCATGCCATTAAACCACTTGTGGACTACATAAGGGTCAACGACAAACCCCCAGATCGTTTATAGACACTCAGGAGTACCATAACTGGGTGCTCTGACAAAGCAAAGCAAACCTCACCACCAATGGTCCCTTACAAGCTTAGAGATTGAAAGACAGTATTAAGAGACTACCGCAAGAATTAGATATGAATACGTAAGGCCTCAAATAGAAAAAAGAAATAGTTTTGAAAATGAAGAACCCCTTCATAGTTTTGTACAGTCTACTGCGCCTAGTTTATGAGAAGGTGAAGTCAAGAACATCACAAACTTAAAACCCCCACAGATCTACATTTATCTGAGAAGGCAGATGATTGATATAGAGAGACATGTTAGAAAGAAACCAGGTACAAAATGAATTATTACAACAATTGCTCATTGTTGGCCACTATAGAACAGAATTTGATTCCATAGCCCTTGGTGTAGAAAATCATCAAAGCCCTTTAAGAAGCAAAAGGGTAGGATAATAAATAATGTAGCACCCTGCCCATCTGTAAAATAAAAGTGATTCCAGAAAGAACACAGCTTTCTCTGTTATTAGAGGCTGTGGTTCAGTAGTTACTAAGCAAAGAAAATTCAAGAGAGGAGAAATTCTCTAAAGTCAGCACAAACTGAAACCTCTGTGTTGGGTGGGTAACAGATCTCAGAGACGCACCTATTACATCAGGGCACAGCTACGTCTGATGTTTTATGTACTTTTCTATCTGCCTTAGCACAGCAGCTCTTAGAGCATGATATCAGGTTCAAGCCAAAAAAAATTGTTCCACACTTTGAAATGTATTCAGAATAACATGTCTATTGTTGATTCTCCAGAAAAGTGTATTGGGATTTTTTTTACTGCTATGGAAAAGGTTTCAGATCTATAAGAAGCCAACATTTGCCAATCCTGAGAAGGACAAAGTTCTTTTGGCCAGGAAGCAAAAACAAGAAATTGATTTTGACTTAACATTTACAAAAAGTTGCATAGTCACTTAAGACTTCTTTTCTTTTCAATAGGTACATCATAGCCTGAGTCTTGGCTTTTACCGTGACTCCCATAAATTCTGTGGAGTTGTAGGATCCCACAACCTTCCACGGCACCGTGCTCACTGTGAGCTCTCGTGTGTTATTGCAAAATCTCATGCTCTGACCTATTAAGAGTATTTCGAGTTTGGACCTTAACTACATGTAGTTTAAAAAAAATGGCAAAGATGTTTTTCTTATTTTTACATTACTCTTTTTTTTTAATAAAGATTGTAATCTTTGAATTTTCACACTAGCCACAGGATTTTTTTAGATTCATATTTCCTGTCCTTTAAAGAAGAGTTTTCAGCAGGCTCCTTATCAGCAGAGGCAGGATTACAGTGACAGGTAACACCTCTGTACACAGCTGATAACACAGGATTAGTGATGAGAGAACATGCTCAGATAACGTATTCGAGTATCTTGTGTGTGCTCGGATAATATGCTCGCGTCCCTGCGGCTGCATGTTTTGCGGCTGTTCGACAGCCGCAAAACATGCAGGGATTGTCTAACAAACAGGCAATCCCAGCATGAGTTGGGGGGGTCTAACAGCCGTAAAAAATGCAGCCGCAGGGACTCGAACACATTATCCGAGCACACACAAGATACTCTGATAACAGTAGAGCATGTTTGGAGAACACATTATCCGAGCATGCTCGCTCATTACTACACAGGATCCAACAATCACAATAGGTGATGTCACAGCTGACCCTGCTCCTCTTTCCTTCACAATGCGCTTTGCATAGGTTCATTAGATGCTTCAATATACAACATCTGGTCAGGGTCTGAACATTGTGACTAAGTACATATTATCTTATTATTATTATTATTATTATTTATATAGCACCATTAATTCCATGGTGCTGTACATGAGAAAGGGGTTACGTACAGAGTTATAGATATCGTTAACAGTAAACAAATTTACAATGACAGACTGGTACAGAGGGGAGAGGACCCTGTCCTTGCGGACTTACATTCTATGTACATGTGTTGTTTCCTGAAACAACAGGAAGTTAGAGTCTAAAAATGCCCCACTGGCCAGTGTGAAAATTGCAAGATTTAAAAAAAAAATACATTGTGATATGTAAAAATAAATCATTGTCAAAAAAAGTTACACAAAAACCTGAATTAAACAATAGGTTATTTTCTGATGATAGCTTTGTTTTAAGCCTTAGCAGTTGTCAGAGTGTGATTTAGCCTGGAGACAGTTAAAGTGTTCAAGATAGCGTAACACAAAGTCTGAGACAATAGCCTCTCAGATTGTTTTCTTAATAGAAATAACAAATAAGCAGGGTTCACACAGCGTGTTATAATTCATTATACAATACATTCTAACCAATCACAAACGTGCTCATTAACCCAATATACATAATTACACCTGCATGACAGAGTACATATCGGGTCATGCAAGCTTATATCTTCTATTGCATAAGGTACAATCTACTTGTTTATGCCAATTGTGGTGTTTTTTTTAACTTTCTACACCGGAGGTGATTATACTAGTTAGTCAGACAGGTGTCTACCATGCATGTCTACAACAGATACAGTGGCAAGTAAAAGTTATTGAGAACAGTTAAGAAAGTTGAAGAGGTAATGATCTCTAAAAGGTTCTTTTTGTAGCCAGCCAAGAGTCTTTCAATTCTTGTTTGAGGGATTTTCATCCACTCTTCCTTGGACAATTCTTCCAGTCCTATTTTGAGGTCTAGCCACAGATTTTCAATGATGTTCAGATCAGAGGACTGTGAGGGCCATTGGAAAGCCTTCAGCTTGTGCCTTTTGAGGTCGTCTATTGTGGATTTTGACTTGTGTTTAGGATCATTATCCATTTGTAGAAGCCATCCTCTTTTCATCTTCACCCTTTTTACAGATAGTGAAATGATCTCTGTGCCATTGGCTGTAACACAACCGCAAAGCATGATTTATCCACCATAATGCTTAATGGATGTTCTTTTCCAGAAATTCTGGCCAAAGAGGTCTTCCATACCTTATCTTGACCGCCACTGTTCCTGTTAACTGCTATTTCTCAATTCCATTTCAAACTGAGGAGAGGGCAACTTGAAAATGCTTTGCAATCTTCTTATAGCCTTCTCCTGCTTTGTGGGCCTCCGCCATTTTCATTGTCAGAGTGCTAGGTAGATGCTTAGAAGAACCCATGGCTGCTGTTTTTTGGCACACGGTTAGAGGAGGCTGAATTTTTATAAAGCTGGGAAATTTGCATCACCTGGCCTTTCCTAACGATGATAGTGAACAAGCCATAACCCTAACTGGCTAATTAAGGTCTGAAACCTTGGTCAAAGTTAGTGGAGTACAGAAATCTCCAAGGGTGCCCAAACTTTTGCATAGACCTATTTTCCTTTTTCCAATTTTAAAATAAAAAAAAAGTCTTTTTTGTTGCCTAAAATGCAAAGGAAATGTGTGCTATTTAACTTTAGGCCTTTTAGAGATTATTCCATGCAATTTTGACCAGGGGAGCCCTAACTTTTATATGCCACTGTAAGGGCACGGTCATCATGCCAACATGTTCAAGGCCATCATATATACAAACTAAGCTTTCCCAAGCTGGTGCTATCCTTAATAATCATGGAGATAATTCAAAATGCTAGACATAGTTGTTTTTTATGTGAAGTATATTCACATTTGCCTTGCCTAACTTGAGTAAAATTGAAGATTTTTTTCATTAAGTTATAGTATTAAACTTACTTTCACGGTACGGGTTAAAAAATGTTCTATGAAACTCCGCTTTGTCAAAATTATGGAAATGGTTCTTGTTGTAGCGTGGCTAAAGGGTGTCAAATCGACGGGAGATATGTGTCGCATAGATGGCTTGCCGCTGTGATGTAGCCATAGCTACCTATATGTCTGTCAGGACCTGTGGTGATGTCACAACCACATGCCTGATCATGTGATGGGTTCTGGGTGTGGTTAGACCTATAAAAGAAAGCCTAATACTTAACACAGTGGATGTGTGTGGAGCTGCTAGGCTCCTGAGTGTGTTAAAGTTCCAGGTCTGAGCCTGGTGGACTGGACACTTTATTTTTTCCTTTTCCTGAACTAAAGGCTATTTGTTTGTTGTTATTTTGCCACATGGTTTATGATGTAATAAACCTATGAACTTTTTAAAGGAACGTGCCTCCTGAAGTGTCAGCCATCACACCTGAGTGAGTGAAATCCCTACAATTGGTGGTAGACGTGCGGGCAGCGTTTCCAGCGGAGACGAAAAGTCTGTTATTGTATGTCCTGGGTCAAGTCTGTTGTAAGCCAGCCGGGGAAAATGGAGGAACTGCTGAAACACTTGGTCCAGTTGCAGTCACAGCAGGAGCAACGGCAGCAGAGGATTGCAAAGGTGATGCCTATCGTGAAAGAACACCTCCTCCAGGCACAAGAAGCTCAGGCCAGAATCTACAACCGGTCTGCAAGAGTGAGGCAGTTCAATCCGGGAGACCGAGTTCTTGTGTTAGTTCCGACGGTGGAAAGCAAGTTCTTGGCCAAATGGCAAGGGCCATATGAGGTTGTCGAGAAACTTGGTGAAGTAAATTATAAAATTCACCAACCAGGAAGACGGAAACCATTCCAAGTATACCATGTCAACCTCATCAAGCCGTGGCAAGATAGAGAGCCGACAGTAACTCCATCGTTGTTAAGCAACCCAGAAGGTGAGGTTGGAGCGGTTACTATAGCGGAGACGCTATCGAAGACCCAGAAACAACAGTGCCGGGAGTTACTCCAGAAAAACAGGGACCTGTTTTCAGAGTTGCCAGGACACACGAAGGTCATAGCGCACAAGGTCCTAACAGAGCCACATGTGCAGGTAAACGTGAAGCCCTATCATATTCCTGAGGCTCGACGAGAAGTTATCTCCAAGGAAGTGGAGCGTATGTTGAAGCTTGGAGTCATTGAGGAATCCAAGAGTGGTTGGTCGAGCCCAATTGTCCTGGTCCCAAAACCTGATGGAGAGTGGAGGTTTTGCAACGACTATCGGAAGTTGAATGAGGTCTCCAAGTTTGACGCTTATCCCATGCCCCGCGTTGATGAGCTCATCGAAAGGCTTGGACCTGCCAGGTACATAACCACCTTGGATTTGACGAAGGGGTATTGGCAGATCCCCATGGCACAGGAAGCCAAGGAGAAGACGGCGTTTTCTACACCAGATGGATGTTTCCAGTATGTCCGGATGCCGTTTGGCCTACAGGGAGCTCCGGCGACCTTCCAGAGGGCTATGGATAGAATCCTTGCACCCCATAAGGCATACGCTGCTGCGTACCTGGATGATATCGTCATCTTTAGCCTGGATTGGGAGAGTCATCTGGAAAAGGTCCAAGCGGTGTTTGATGCTATAAGAGAGGCCGGTTTTACAATAAACCCGAAGAAGTGTGCCTTGGGTAAAGAAGAAGCTAAGTACCTTGGATACATAGTGGGTCGTGGAGAAATAAAACCCCAAATCAGTAAAGTGGAGGCAATTCAAACATGGCCAAAACCAGTTTCCAAGAAGCAAGTTAAAGCCTTCCTGGGAATCGTGGGATATTACAGGAGGTTCATCCCAAACTTCGCCACGATGGCTGCGCCTCTGACTGACCTGCTAAAAGGGACAAAATCAGTAATGGTTAAGTGGTCCAAAGAAACAGAGTCAGCCTTCCAAGGAATGAAAGAGGCTTTGTGTAAGCAACCCGTTCTGATGGCCCCAAACTTCAAAAAAGAGTTTATTCTTAAGACAGATGCCTCAGATGTCAGGGTGGGAGCAGTCCTTTCCCAGGAGCTACATGGGGAGGAGCATCCTGTCCTCTATCTGAGTAGGAAGTTGTCCTCGTCTGAAAAGAACTACTCAGTCGTTGAGAAGGAGTGCTTGGCCATAAAATGGGCGGTGGACACATTACGGTACTATCTGCTGGGACGTAAATTTAGATTGATATCTGACCATGCCCCACTTAGGTGGATGAGGGAAACGAAGGGTAGAAATGCTAGGGTCACCCGTTGGTTCTTAGCCCTGCAAGACTTCTGTTTCCATGTGGAACATAGGGCCAGAAAGCTGCACGGTAATGCTGATGCCCTGTCAAGAATCCCTTGTCTAGTGGGGGAAAGTGCCAAGCCCCACGGCTTTAGGCAGAGGGGGGAGGTATGTAGCGTGGCTAAAGGGTGTCTAATCGACGGGAGATATGTGTCGCATAGATGGCTTGCCGCTGTGATGTAGCCATAGCTACCTATATGTCTGTCAGGACCTGTGGTGATGTCACAACCACATGCCTGATCATGTGATGGGTTCTGGGTGTGGTTAGACCTATAAAAGAAAGCCTAATACTTAACACAGTGGATGTGTGTGGAGCTGCTAGGCTCCTGAGTGTGTTAAAGTTCCAGGTCTGAGCCTGGTGGACTGGACACTTTGTTTTTTCCTTTTCCTGAACTAAAGGCTATTTGTTTGCTGTTATTTTGCCACATGGTTTATGATGTAATAAACCTATGAACTTTTTAAAGGAACGTGCCTCCTGAAGTGTCAGCCATCACACCTGAGTGAGTGAAATCCCTACATTGTATTCAGTTAGATATTGATTAAAGGGAGCCTGTCACCCACCCAGGGCCTATTAAAGTAAAAGAGCCACCTTCAGTAGCACTAAGGCTGCATTCTGTGAAGGTGGCTCTTATGTTTATTATACCTAGGAACACTGAAATAATGACTTTTATAAATTTCCCGCCATACCTCTATTGAGTCAGGGAGGTATGTTTCCTCCCCCTGACTCAACCACCTTGCAGCTGTCCATCATCCCCCTCTCTCCTCCGGGCGCAGCCTCCTCTCTTTGTAGTGATGTCACCGGCGCCTTCATGTAGCGGAGGCCCCAGATCCCGCCCTGCCGTGTGTTATGATGTATTCACACTGCGGGGCTCAGAATCTGGTGCCTGCGCAGTGGAGCGGGTCCCCATGCTCCATTGAAGATAGTGCAGATGTGTTGTGCGATTTGTGAAGTCTCGCGAGACTTTGGCACTATCTTCAATGGAGCACGGTGATCAGCTCCACTGTGTAGGCGCCAGATTCCCAGCCCCGCAGTGTGAATACATCCTAAGAGACTGCGCGTCAGGATCTGGGGCCTATGCTACATGAAGAAGGCGCTGGTGACATCACTACAAAGAGAGGAGGCTGCGCCCGGAGGAGAGAGGGGGATGATGGACGGCTGCGAGGCGGTTGAGTCAGGGGGAGAAAACATACCTCCCTGACTCAATAGAGGTATGGCGGGAAATTTATAAAAGTCATTATTTCAGCGTTCCTAGGGATAATAAACATAAGAGCCAAAAAGGTGGCTCTTTTACTTTAATAGGCCCTGGGGGGAGTGACAGGTTCCCTTTAAAGTCTTACCTTTCAAAGGAGTGTACTCATAACTGACGAGCACTGTATATATATATATATATATATATATATATATATATATATATATATATATATATATAGCTCTGGTAAAAATTAAGAGAGCACTGCAAAATGTTCAGTTTGTCTGATTTTTCTCTTTATAGGGATATTTTTGAGTAAACTGTAAATTGTTCTTTTATTCTATAAACTACTGACAACGTCTCCAAATTTCCAAGCAAGAAATTTGGGATTTTTCTTCTGACAAAAAAGACAAAAGAGAAATGGTCAAAATAAAAAAACAGTGCTTTCAGACCTCAAATAATGCAAAGAAAACAAGTTCATAATCACTTAGAAACAACAATACTAATGTTTTAACTCA
The DNA here is from genome assembly GCF_051348905.1 of Ranitomeya variabilis. Lineage (NCBI taxonomy): Eukaryota > Metazoa > Chordata > Amphibia > Anura > Dendrobatidae > Ranitomeya > Ranitomeya variabilis. The sequence continues at coordinate 332,091,162 of NC_135233.1, read as the reverse complement.
AGAAGAGTTCAGAAATCAATATTTTGTGGAATAACCATGATTTTTAATCACAGCTTTCATGTGTCTTGGCATGCTTTCCACCAGTCTTTCACACTGCTTCTGGTGCAAAAATGTAAGCAGTTCTTCTTTGGTTGATGGCTTGTGAGTATCCATCATCCTCTTGATTACATTCCAGAGGTTTACAATGGGGTTCAGGTCTGGAGATTGGGCTGCCCATGACAGGGATTTGATGTGGTGGTCTCTTAATTCTTGCCAGAGCTGTATATATATTCAATTATGAAAACACACTATATTTAGGCAAATTATTTGTTTGTTTTTTTGTTAGATTATACATTTTAGATACACAGTCATGCATTACAGATGTTGGAAATAATGAAAACTTTGTAATAAAAATATCCCTTTATGCTTTGTTATTTCACTAGGGTAACATAATAATTAATTTCTTAGAATTGACTGCTTACTAGCATATGTTTATAGTCGCTTACAAACTTTTAGACCTGAAACTTTACAAGTTTGCTTAAATCATGACTTTAATTGGCCCCTTGTCATTACGAGACAGACACCAAAGTTACTCTCAAAACACTGGAAGATAAATCAAAGTTTTTAAGAAAATGACTAAAAGACAGACATATATGGTAAGCCTGGTGTTTAAGAAAGGAACAAGAAAAAGGTTATGTGGGGTCAAAAAAAAAAATAGTTTGCAACAGTTTTACTTGGTAATGTAACTCTTTATGTCAGCAGCTGGACTCGGACCACAGGGTGGTGGCCAAAGTCTCATGACATCCAGGGCGAAGCGCCAAACCCAAGATCCTCACTTTCAAAGTCATTTTTGCCATAAGTATGAAAATGATATAAAGTAAAAAAAAGTCCAGTAATTAAGAAATTAGTGTTTATGTAACGATGGGGCAAACGGCGCTTGATGCATATAAACAACAACAATAAGAATAATTACACAACGGAAATGTCCTATAGTAAACAGCAATTCTTGGCACTTCAATTAACTGTAACAACCCAATAAGTCTAAGCTGAAATTCACCAGCAGGCCAAAGGAAGAGAACCAAAGTATGAGTAAAATGTCACATTTATTAATAAATATTTAAAATGATAAAAGCCAATAAAAATAACTCCACAAATATTACACAATAGATTGAATACTAAATATCATTGCGGAATGTAACATTTCATTGCATTTCTACAATTGACACATGATGCCACAGTGTTGTTGGGTGTTGAATGATAATGAAAGGTCACGGGGGTGATTCATCAAAGTGCTTACGGTAGAAAACTGGGGTATAACAATTTGAAAAGCCGCAAAATTTTTGAATAATGTATGGTTGCTGAAAAAGAACTGCAATTTTTGGCATTTTCACACCAGTTTAAAGCAACTAAGCCAAACTAGGTGGAGCTGGGAAGATGCCGGGGCAGTACATGGCATAGCAGGGCTGAGACGAGGGGTAGGCACCCAACACCTACGGCGCTACCTCCTGCCTCCTCTGGGGGGCACACTTTGGGTGACATTGATGAATTCCTGCGGCCACACGGCACCTTCCTCCGTCTGAAGGCATTCAGCACAGTGACATCCGGGGTACACGCTCAGATAGCAGTGTCCCTCACTGACACTACTGACCTCTCTCTGCCTGCCCACTGGTCATAGTTCCCTCCCCGCACTCAAATGTATTTGCGTCTGTATTGATTTGAAGAGGGGGCAGAAGAGCAGTGCCCAGCCGCGGCCATTATGCAGCTGACAGAGTTGCGCTGTGCATCTCTGTAAAGGGTCAATTCAAGCCGCTAACAACACCGAAAACAGCTGATTGGCAGGGGTGCTAGGTGACACACCTTCACCGATCAGTCATTGATGACCTTTCCTAAGGATGGGCCATCAATGCTAAAGTAGTAGACAACCTCTTTCAGTCCTGGATGATCCATATTTAGGTCATGTAGGGAGCAGTTAGCAATTTAACAAGGAGACCAAAACTTTTCTCCTAGTCATATGACCGCAGAAAAAATCTTACCTGGTATAAAGCGCAGCTGATTTCTTATTCTTAATCCACTCTTTCCTGAGCCATCCTCACACTCATCTTCATCATCACAGTCACCACTCTGCGAATCTTCCTCATCTGCAATTTTTCCCATGTTTTTCCTTCGCTGCGTTGACATTCCCTTTAAAAGCTAAAGACAAATAACACATAAGTAAATTCATCCATCACAACAATACAAAGCATAGTAATCAGAAAGCACTTCATATCAAAGCCAAATTCAACATGAACCGCATGTCCAAGAAAATCCCGATAAATGATTAGTGACCAATGTTGTGATTTATGGCTTTATAAGAATGAAAGAACCAAGCTTACTCTATAGCACAAAGGACACCACACTACACCCATCTCTCCCTCTTGCTGATTTGTATGAAGTAATGAACACAGTACATAGGACTGCAATGTTGTACCAAGCCAATAATTTCTGCCTCAATGTCCAAGTACAGAATCCTGAAAGGACTCGCCCAAGGTCAGGAAGCAGCTGTCTCCAGGATTAGATCTGGACTCTTCAGGACAAGTGCCATAACTTTGAAATGTAAGTGGCTTCAGTCATCAAACCACTGTTCAAAAGGGAACATACATCGTAATCTGACAGTGGCCAACTCTCTAGTGGTCTAAAGCAAGAACAGCATAAACAAGAGATAGAGTGGTTGGAAATAGCTACAGCACTTTGCAGGACTCTTGAACATCAAGGGTTGGACTTAATTCAGTCCAACAGTCGAGATGGAGGAGGTGCCAGTGGTTTACATGACAGATTCCACTTTTGGCTGTTACAAACCGTGACCATGAAGATCAAACAAAAGTTATATGAAAGGACGGTCACAGCGTGAGTATCTAAAGAATGACTTCACATTTGTAGCTGGCGCATCCCTGTCTTTTAGTTTCCGTCTTTGAATAAGAGATGCTCATACGAGATGTGAAGAAAACAAATATTATCTACGCAGGTATTCTTGTTTATGTAATATAGTCTTGTGGTCATCTGACGGGCAGGGTATCTCCGCTGACAAACATGCACACTTTAGAAAAGTCACAGTAGAGGAAAAATTCTGTACATGCAATTAGAGTTACCAGCTTAAGTTTTTATTTATTTTTTTGGATAGCTTATCAAAAAAATCATGGACAGACAATATTTTTTACAAACACATTGGAAAACTATAACCGGTCTACAGACCATAGTTCAAATATGCAGACATCAGCTGCATTCATTATGAACTGTACAATGATGATAATTAGAGTCAAAATAATCAATATTAGTTTTTCAGCTTCAAAAAATTACAGACGCCTCAATTTTTTTTTATCATGGACAGGGCAAAAAAGTGTGGTGTGTCCTGGAAATTCTGGACGTTTGGCCACTCTGCCTACTATAGGAAAGTCGCAGTAGAGGAATAAATTCTGCATGTGTAGTCAAGGTTGACAACCTGACTTTTTATTTTTTTCTGGAAAGCTTATCAAAAAATAATTTAGTGATCCATGTATACAGCCCATAATTTTGATATGAAGACATGCAAGACATGCATGCTGCATTCACTGTAAACCATAAAATAATGATAATTCCAGTCAAAATAATCTGTATGAGTTTCTTCAGATTCAAAAAAAATTACAGACAACTCTATTATTCTAAAACTGGCCATGTGTATGCACAGCTATTTTTCCTGAATTCCAGAAATATCAGAACACAAATCCCACAAACTTTGAGCTCAGCTGAGCTTTCATGTGTTTTCAATGGGGAGAGACTTCGGCTGCCAGATTCCTTTGGAGGTGGCTTATCTCCAGGAGAGCAAAAGGAACACATTAGATGTCAATCCCATCCTGCCAAAATCGGCGGTTTCAATCTACTTTTATCTAAAGTGTGAAGCTTTAAGAAATCTATTTAACATTGCATGCAGTTGGTTCTTGAAATCTGATGGCAGATCTAGTTTATTGATTTCAGCCCAGATGATTTCCACACGACCGGTCGAACTCTACCCTGACAGCAGATGTTGGGGAAAAGGGTGAGACATTTTAGATTTTAACATTTCTGATTATTCTGCTCTTAATGGAAACTTGTGCTAGAGGGCTCATCGGGGGAGAAGGATGCTCTATGCCACAGAGATCAACGGTGGACAACACGGACCAAATGGCACAGCAGGCGGGACTTGGAACAGCAAGGACTAGGAATAGAGTCTATTAACAATGAATTTTGAATATGGAGGTTAGCCAAAAAGCATCATAGCCCCGATTTGGCCATGAAGAAACAATTTCTCACAAGCATGCAAAATCATGTACTATGTAAACATTTTAAGCCATTATCTCTTAAAATGATTTTATAAAACTCCAGGATTCTATGCATCCTTGGGAGCGGTACCCCTAAAAACAGCAACAGCGAGAGAAGTCATGTTGTCATTTTTAGGGGTTCCCTCATAATACAAAGGTTTGGAATTACTTCTAAGAAATTTAGTACAAATACTGACTAATCAATTGTTCGTTATTCACTAAAGCTAAAATAAGTCCTGCTTGGTGAGTGTCCATGTATCATCAGCATTTTTTGTGCTGCACAAACTAAAATTTAACTGTAAAGTCAGTGGAAAGAGTAAAAAAAAATGTATGCATGGACAGTAAATAAAAAAACCCCACAAAATTTCACATTTGATAACTATACAGCCAGTTGTCACTGGTTTTCCGCAACAGTAAGGGGCCAGAAGACTGCAGTGTCTGATTTCATGTACTCCTGCACTGACTACAAGCATGTCTCCTTCATATTAAAAGGTGCAGGTTTCTGTTAGCAGTGCAGGGGTTAAACTATTCAGCTTTTCAGTATTTAACACTCCCCTCTGCTATATATATATATATACTCTCCTCTGGAAATTTCGATTGCCAGTGTTAAGTCTTGTACTGCCTGGTGTGGAGTGGGGGAGTCAGTTGTTGGTAGAGGCATTTGGAGTATTTTTCTTTGACTGCTGCTTGGACTTTTTGGCTGTTTGCAAATCCTCTTCATCTCCTTTTTAGCTTATATTCTTTTTCTCTACAGTGATCTTCTCTGTTGTCTGTGAGTGAATATTTGTATGTCTGGTAGTTTTCCTTTTTCCCCTGTACGTCCCTCCTTGTTTGTCTGGTTTTTGTATATTCACACACTATTACTCCCCACTTTCGTGGGTGAGGGAGGAGGACAGATATAAGGCTGATTCAAGAGTTCAGCAAGGTATGTGGCCCCGGTGTCTTCACCATCAGAAGTAATCCAGGGAGACAGGATAGCTAGGGCACCCCTAGTGTTAGGGACAGGTAAGGAGCCCCTGGCCCAGGGTAATCTGACAACAGTGTCATGATACCAGTATTAAAAAGTGGAGCTTTACATTAATAAAAAAAAAACCTTCACCTTTATTATTTCTTTACACAGAATTTTTTTGCAGCATTGCTTCTGTCTTGTAAAAAAAGCCATGGTTTTACAAGCATTTTTATAGCTTTATTATATACACATGCATCCATTTTTTACCCAAAGGCATCATGCTTTTAGTGTAAATATATTTCATGTATTTTCCAGTGGGTTTTCAATAGGGAGAAAAAACGGCATTCAAAAAACTTCCTATCTAGAGAATTAAGTATTTTGGGGAAAAAAATGAAAAACTCAAACAATGCACCAGAAATGTGATATAAAAAAAAAACTAAAAATACAAATTACAATGCATTTCATATTTTTCTATTGACAGCCAATATTTGGCAACAGCAAAAAAAAGTCTGCAAAGCCAACTTTAAAGAGGACCTGCCACTAGGTCAAATTTTATTCCCACTGATCCCCTGAGTAATCCACTTTTTATTATTTTATTATTTAAATCCACTGAATAGTTCCAGAGATATGGGAATTTTTATTTAATGTAAAATTTTTTGTTTTTACTAAGAAGGTGTGTCTTAAAGATCCTCTGGGGCGTGTCTTTAGACTGCACTAGATAATAACCTTGTGGATGACACTCAACTGGTAAAGACCATAAGCATTAGCACAAAATAAAAAAGCCCATATCTCTGGACAAGTATGGGGGATTTAAAAAACAAAACCGGAATAATTAGGTGAGCAGCAGGAATAAAGTAAAAGCAAAAACTGGCCACTTTTGACCTGGTCACAGATCCTCTTTAAGGTGCATTATTTAGCTATTGAGATTATCCTTCTAGTTTGGTCTACGTACAATCTTATAGCTGTGCCAGTGCAATGAAGTACTTGTTTTTCATTCACAACCAGTTTTATCCCCACAGCACGTCTTCTTTAAAGTTCCCTTCTTTATTATTGCAAGACAGTCTTTCAAGCTCAGTCCAAATATGCATGGAATTAATTGAAAGAAAATATTTCTAAGAATTGTTTTAGTAACAAAGTAGAGAAAGTATCCAACAGGGGAAAAACACAATTCCTAAATTGTCATTAAATGAAATAGTTCTGAGAAATTCCTCACTGAGGAACAGGAAGCTTCCCAGTGTTCACATTCACTTATTTACATGAATCAGTAGAAATTTGCACTCTATGTTTATTTGCTGTGAAAACTAAACAAACAACCTATTTTAATGTCTTTGGCATCTGTAGTGTCTTTAGGGTGGTTTCCTATGCTTGGCATAGGTGGTCTTCCTTTATTGGATATTCTCCTTTATTGGATGCTGCCCTTCCCGTGGTTGTTCCTTCCCGGAGAAAGGCCAGGCTATTCATTGCTTGCGTTGAGAAACACGTGATGGTGTCTCCGCAGTTTACTTTACATGCTTTTGCATATTTCCCTTGAGGGATGGGGGCAGCGTTCTGGATCACTGCGTTGAGAAACACGTGATGGTGTCTCCGCAGTGTTGGATGTTTTGGTCTCCCCGAGGTCATTCATCTGTTCCTTCATAGCCTTTCACCAGGCACTGCTCCTAATAGCCAGTTTCCTACTCCACACTGATGAGGGGCAAAAACCCCGAAACAGCTGTTTGTGGATGGATACCATGCTTGGCATAGGTGGTCTTCCTTTATTGGATATTCTCCTTTATTGGATGCTGCCCTTCCCGTGGTTGTTCCTTCCCGGAGAAAGGCCTGGCTATTCATTGCTTGCGTTGAGAAACACGTGATGGTGTCTCAGCAGCTTACTTTACATGCGTTTGCATATTTCCCTTGAGGGATGGGGGCAGCGTTCTGGATCACTGCGTTGAGAAACACGTGATGGTGTCTCCGCAGTGTTGGATGTTTTGGTCTCCCCGAGGTCATTCATCTGTTCCTTCATAGCCTTTCACCAGGCACTGCTCCTAATAGCCAGTTTCCTACTCCACACTGATGAGGGGCAAAAACCCCGAAACAGCTGTTTGTGGATGGATACCATGCTTGGCATAGGTGGTCTTCCTTTATTGGATATTCTCCTTTATTGGATGCTGCCCTTCCCGTGGTTGTTCCTTCCTGGAGAAAGGCCTGGCTATTCATTGCTTGCGTTGAGAAACACGTGATGGTGTCTCAGCAGCTTACTTTACATGCGTTTGCATATTTCCCTTGAGGGATGGGGGCAGTGTTCTGGATCACTGCGTTGAGAAACACGTGATGGTGTTTCCGCAGTGTTGGATGTTTTGGTCTCCCCGAGGTCATTCATCTGTTCCTTCATAGTACGAGTTCATAGACACCTAACATGACTAGGTTATTTTTTATCTAAGTGGTGAAAAAAAAATTCCAAACCTTGCTAAAAAGAAAAAAAAAATTGCACCATTTTCCGATACTCGTAGCGTCTCCATTTTTCATGGTCTGGGGTCGGTTGAGGGCTTATTTTTTGCGTGCCAAGCTGGCGTTTTTAATGATAGCATTTTGGTGCAGATACGTTCTTTTGATCGCCCGTTATTGCATTTTAATGCAACGTCGCGGCGACCAAAAAAACGTAATTCTGGCGTTTCAAATTTTTTTCTCGCTACACCGTTTAGCGATCAGGTTAATGCTTTTTTTTTTTATTGATAGATCGGGCGATTCTGAACTCAGCGATACCAAATATGTGTAAGTTTGATTTGTTTTTTATTGATTTATTTTGATTGGGGCGAAAGGGGGGGTGATTTAAACTTTTATATTTTTTTCACATTTTTTTTACTTTTTTTTTTACTTTTGCCATGCTTCAAGAGGCTAGAAGCAGGCACCACTCCATCGGCTCTGCTACATAGCAGCGATCTGATGTTCGCTGCTATGTAGCAGAAATGCAGGTGTGCTGTGAGCGCCGTCCACAGGGTGGCGCTCACAGCTGCCGGGGATCAGTAACCATAGAGGTCTCAAGGACTACTATGGTTACTATTCTGAAGCATCGCCGAGCTCCGATCATGTGACGGGGGTCGGCGATGCGATCATTTCCGGCCGCCCGGCCGGAAGCGCTAGTTAAATGCCGCTGTCTGCGTTTGACAGCGGCATTTAACTAGTTAATAGGCGCAGGCAGATCGTGATTCTGCCCGCGCCTATTACGGGCACATGTCAGCTGTTCAAAACAGCTGACATGTCCCGGCTTTGATGCGGGCTCACCGCCGGAGCCCGCATCAAAGCGGGGCTTCTGACCTCAGACGTACTATCCCGTCCGAGGTCAGAAAGGGGTTAAACAGAGGCTGGACAGACATCTGTCCGGGATGATTTAGTGAATCCTGCTTTGAGCAGGGGGTTGGACCAGATGACCCACGAGGTCCCTTCCAACTCTACCTTTCTATGATTCTATGATTCCTCAAAATGGAGGGGCAACATTGTTGGTATGCGGTGGGTGTGATCTGAGAAGGAAAAGAGCAGGATGAACCTTCTTGAGGAATGAACGGGCCTGAGAGAGCCTCTTTAAGGTAGCTCGAGATGGGACTACTACAATCCCCAAGAGATCGTTCTATCCTAGTGTCCCCCTTCTCCTATGCGGGAGCAGGTGATAGTACACCTGACACAGGTGTCTGTCGCCCATTTCTATATGCCAGGGGCTCCGGCACTATCCGAAACCAGGTTATTTACAGCTCAGGACCTGCAAATCTGGTTCTAGGAAGTAAGTGGATGCAGTCCCCTCAGCCTCTCGAGGAAGGAAAAGAAGCCAACACCTGAAGAGGATTACTGCATCATCCTCCTTATTTTTTCCTTCAAAGCATTTGTGAGTGTAGGAGTACAGCAATTTCGCTTTAAAACTATTTGAATAAGGCCTATCAGTTTTTGACTTTCAGTGGTCTCTGCCCTGTTGAGGAGGAAAGCACTGCAGTGCGCAGGTGCCGGGGTTCTTTGACCTTTTCCAGCACCTTTTTCGGTGCCATGCTGAATTTAGGGTGCCAACCTCCACTGCCAGGAAGGTACAGTCCAATAGGAAGCAATTAGGGATAAAGTTAGGACTGTTTGTTCCATATTAGAATTCCCTGGTGTATTTATTGCTGTATCAATACCCCGCTCTGATCTTAGGTTTTGGTGTTGGTTATTACTATTTATATATAGAATTTTAATATGGTCAATTAAAGATATATTTTTTAAGGGTTGTTTTTCTTTTTTGGTTTATAAACTAAGTATACCCCTATATTATTTGTTTTTGGTTTCTCTGCCCTTAACAGGGCAGGTAAGTACGCCTGCGCAGGAGCGCAATGCTGGGGAGCCTGTGTGGATAATGCAGAGTTGCGTCATCCACAAGAAGCAAGAAGGATGGCTGCGATCATAAGAGGATGGGAGGCGCCGGACCAAGACTAGCGACACCCATTGGACTGAACCGCCCCACATGTGAGTATAATAAGTTATTTTTCAGTTCTTCCAGGTTAGGTTGGGGGCTTATATACAGCATTATAGATTGCTGTATATCAGCCCTAAAAGGTGATAGCCGCATCTTATACCGGCCAAAACTGCTGACAGGTTCACTTTAAGACATTGAAGACCTATCCTGAGAATAGGTCATCAATGTTAAATGGTGGGGGTGAGACACCAGGCGCACATCCCCCCAACCCCCCCCACCCCCGACTATCTGTTCACAGTGCCAGCGGCGGCCGGGACTGCTCAGTTGACGAGTTGCACAGCTCTGTCGACAGAATAGTGGCCACAGCGGGATTCTGCACATCCACCTCCTAATTATTTTAATAGGGGCTGGATGTGCAGTACTCAGCCATGGCCGCTATACGTTTGGCAGAGCTGTGCTGTGCAGCTCGGTAACTGAGCAGTTCCAGTTGCTGCCGACACTGGGAACAGCTGATCAGCGGGGGTCTGGGTGTCACACTACCACAGATCAAACATTGATGTCCTATCTTTAGGATAGGTTTTCAATGTTAAAGTAGAGGACAATGCCTTTAATCATAAACTCTAGTGGTTGCCATTAATCCAGACAGCAGTGTATTTGTACTTTGCTATTATACTGTATTTATGGCTTACTGGCTGAAATCTCAGCCCGACCTAGGACTTACTGATCTGGACTAATGATCGCTAAAATGATGAGCATTCAGATGCTACATCACATCTTCTAATCCAATATCGCAGCATAACTCGGCCGATCTGCCATTGAATTGCTTACTCTCATAAATTATTGAAATATCGTGCCATAAAAGAACACTGTGACCCATTGTCCAAAGGAGCAAAAATGTTATATTTGGACCATATTTTCTACATTTGAAACCGTAAACCCTACTCCTTACCCCATTCTGGCAGGTTTCCTTCCAGAAATAGCTCACTCCTAGGACTACAACATATATTTATTCTGTTCATTCCTTATATGAAATAGCAGATATATTTCCTAAAATGTCCTGACATCCATTGTGAAAACATTAGAAAAGGAAATGGTCAGAGATTGCTAAACCTGAGATTTATTACATTTCAGGAGGATTGTTAGGTTGTATCTGCTATATTTGCCTCCACGTGTCAGCAGAATGCAGAAATCATTAACCCTGATTTACCTGATCCTACTTGCCTCAACCTGGAGAGATGTTATCTATCATAGTGTAATGTGAAAGCATACCTTCGCTATTTTAGTATTTCTAATACATATAACAGAGCATGAACTGCCCTGCACGGAGGCAGACATGCAATTGGGGCCCACATCCACCTCCAAAGTCACAAGAAGCTTCCGCACAGACACATTGGACTGAACAAAGTCCATATACTGTTCTTGCACAGGGGTCTTCTGTGTCCGCCCCTGGCACTGCAGATCAGTGTAGGTCCACAGACCTTCACCGATTGCTTAAATAACTTGTCAGACAAGTGCCACATCCTGAACAGTAGACATCTAAGAAGTGTTTCGAAGAGATGAGTATTAGTCTCTGGACATGGAGTCCCACCAATCTGCAGGGTGACACATGTCCTGCCATATATAGCAAATAATAAAATAGTGTAGGTAGTCTTGAAATAATAAAAGAAGTTATAAATCGGACAACAGGGAATACAACCACCCCTAAAAAAATATCAGTACTCATCTGTTAAAGGGGTTGGATGTCAGCATATAATAGTGATGAGACCTATCCTAAGGCTAGAGTCACAAAACTGTATTTTCTCTCATCCGAGAACATCGGTCCGATTATGCTAATCATGCTCAGATCAGATGAGGGGAAGAAAGAAAACAAAATTTAACATCTCCATTCTGTCCGTTAAAATCAGACCGCGCTCGGATGTCATCTGAGTGTGGTCCAATTTTTTATCCTGACTTATTGACTTGCATGGCCGAGTGCAATCCAAACATTAGATGCAAATTGTGCATGCTGTCAGAAGAAAAAAATTGGACAGAGAACATTTTTCCAAGTGCGATCAGCAAAATACGGTCGCCTGCACAAGCCCTGAGGATAATTCATAAATAACAAATCAGTGGGGGGTCCAAAGCCAGCAAACAACCAGCTATAATGTGGTGGTGAGCAGATGTAAGCATTGCAGAGAGCTGAACAGCACAGTGTAGCGACCGCTGCAGGGAGCCGAAGATCAGGTCTTATTCTCTTAGATAAGAGCTGATCTACAATGTTCCAGTCACGATCCATTGATGCGTGGCAGCTCTGGTTCCACTATGATTTAAATGTAGCTTTATCTTTTCAGGCCAGCAGGGGTTAATTTCAGTTTCTCTTGCTGACTGTGTACTTCCATTGCAGAGTGGCTAGGTCAGCTGACTGTCGGTAATAGAACAATCTATCTTGACCAAGCCTTGAGTTCGTGGTCAGGGTGCCTTTCTTCTGCTGTACGCTGCTTTCCAGCAGAGAATGCTATTAAGATAAGTTTGGTGCTTTCTCCTTGTCTGTCTCATGTATGTCACTGTCCGCTTTGTTGTACTATTTGCAGTGGTGAGGCTAGCACCCTTGCCGGCCAATGCCCTAGCCAGGGCAGTGCTAGGTGACAGCAAGAGACAAGGTTCCTGAAGGAGGTGGGGGAAGGACCCACTTAAGGCGTTAGGGGAGTGCAGAGACAGGTTCAGGTTTGAGCAGGAGGTGACCATCCCTCATTCCCTATCGGTAGGGTCTTCCTCTCCCCATTTCCATCCTTGTGTGTGAGTCGAGCCATCCGCTGACGACCCCGTTGGGTCGTTACATTTCTTGACAGCTCCTTTGACAAACCCACCTGATAATCATTACATGGAGAGCTGGTTTCCATTATCCATTTTTCATATCAATAGTAAAATGATCATAGATTATAAGTTAACTGAATCACTAAATAATCAAACTGACCTGATATTACTGGTCCAATATAAATATATGCTCTATTCTGGTTACAGATTCTGGTTACAGATTACCATAATTTATGATTTTAGGTCCCAAAATGAATGCACACCAGAGAATTCAAGGAGACAGTCGTGTAATTAGTCAAACATTAACACTGAACATTTATATAATTACAACTTTATCCTGAAAATAAAACAGAATATTCTTCTTCTAAATCATTTTAAACATAATCTGTTTAAGACAATATTAGATTGTAGACCTGTAATAATAGGAAGGAGAATATAAATGGGATTAAGCGGGGTCTTTTGCGCTCTGGAAAAATGCAGACAGAAAACTCATTAGGTCATGTAAGTGGAAACTTGTGAAACGGCGTCATTGGAAGACTGAAAGGACATAACCAAGTACATGACTCATCTGATTAAGAACAGTATATTTTATTTTGGGCTCCATAATAATTTCCTATTAGTTTTTTTTAACTTAATTTCAATAATTTAGTATATTTAAAAATCCCGATTATGATTAACTTAATTTCAGTGAATGTTGCATAAATGACAAGAAGATGCAATGCTAGGTATTTGTCCAAAACATGTATTATTCATATATATAGCGCCAAGGTCTGCCACATCACTTACACATACATTATCATCACTGTCCCCATTGGGTGCTCATAATCTAATTTCCCTATCAGTATGTCTTGGAATGTGGGAGGAAACCTGAGAAACCGGAGGAAACATAATATGTTACAGACACTAGATTAGGAGGATCCTCAAAAGCCAAGGTCAAGGTGGGCACATAGGCCACAGGCTTTGGTGCAGCAGAAGCATGCAGGAAGCAGGTAGCAAAGATACAGGAGACCGCAGACAGGTAGCAGAGGAGCTGGATGCTACAGGCAGACAGAAGACCTCCTGGAAGCCACAAGTAGAGATGTAGCAAAGGTGCTGGAAAACTGGGAACAGGTAGCAGAGGTCTATGAAGACCAGGCATAGGTAGCAGACGTCCTGGAAGACTGCAGACATTTAGCAGAGGTCCAGGAAGGCGGGTAATAGGTAGCAGTAGTCCTGGAACAGTGGGAATAAGGAACAGACAGCGCAACAGTGCAACTAGAATGTCTTAATACCAAGACACGGGTGTGTGCTTTGATAGGCCTTATATAGGCCCACACAGATGATCACGCTGGGCCATCTGTAAAGCCTGACATGGAGCACAACAGAGGTCAGCCGACCAGGGTGAGAAGAGAAAGCCTGGATCAGGGACAATTGTGTAACACACAAACCCCTTGCACTTGCAGTTGTCGTCACATTTCCGTGGTTTTTTGAGAACCATGTGTTAAAAAATGGAGACATGTCTGCTTTTGATTTGAGTCATTAGTCAAAATTAGCCATACAAGTCATTGGGTCTGTGAAAAATCACTGACAGCACACACTGCCATCAGTGTAAAGACCATGGGCTTTGTGATAATATTTTTTCCTTATGGGAAAATCGCCGATGAAACACTGAGGGTAAAAACTGAAACACTGACCAAACACTGATGAAAATTGAATAAAAAATTCTTATTTTTAATGACACATATAAGACTAGACATTTAAAAACAATTTAAGGGAAAATGTCAGAATGTTTTTTTCGATTAAATCTGAGGGCAGTATGAGGTAGGGACTCTGCTTCAGGAAAATGGCCGCCGCGATCCCCATCTGCGCACGCGCGGCATCCCGCGGCCATTTTCCTGAAGCCCCGGGCAGCAGAGCGCTCCAACTGTGCACGCGCGGCCACAGGAAGATGGCCGCCCCCACCGATCACCAGGGATATAGCGCAGAGCGCGCTGTTTTCGTCACCTGCGCAGTCGCAAACCACTACGCCACCAACGGAAACCTAAGCAAGATCTGGGGGAAGAAACAGCTTTGTCACCACGCCCCTATGACCAGACCAGCATGATTGACAAGCGAAAACGGCGACTTTGGTAAGTAATTTCGGCAGCTTAGGTGGGGAATCAGGGTAGAAAAAAAACACTTTTGTAAAGCACAGCTCATGCCCTATGTAGCGGTATTTTTATCTCCGAATGAAAAACCGGGGTGACAGGTTCCCTTTAAAAAGAGAATATACGCTTTACTGATGTCCAAGTACTCTGCCACAGGCACCCTTTTCATACACACACATGGAATCAATTCTAAGAAGCCTGGGACACCCTAAACATGTATACTTAATAAGGGAACAAGCAAGAGCACACAAGTATACACGAGGCATAGAATAACTGCATCACCTATCCTACTTCAGACAGAAAGTGCAGACAAATTCACAAAAAAGAAATATCACCTTCCTGCTCTGATCAAAGCCAAATCTAGGATTCAAGTATGCACCACCAGTCCCATCCAGGAGCCGTGAATTGCAGCCAATGCTCTAAAAGTGAGGCCTGCCCTGGGGCACTTCTGTCATTCACCAACACTCACAACCAGAGCACTGGCCAAAAGTTGTAGAGTCTGGTGTGAGTTGTAGGTCTAATTAGATCATAAGGCTCAGATCCTAACAGCTTGTACACGGCATTCCTGGCCACCTGGTATGCAGGGCTGGAAGATGCCGATGCTGAGGAGTCCGGAGCAAAGCAGTGGCCAGCGACGAGAGGTAAGTATTTCATTTTTTGCATACATTTTTTTAATGTTTTGAGCATCTTATAGGGCCAATTACATATGGAGCATTTTATGGGTCCAATTGCATATGGAGCATCTTATAGGGCCAATTACATATGGAGCATTTTATGGGTCCAATTGCATATGGAGCATCTTATGGGGCATCTTATGGGGCCCATTACATATGGAGCATCTTATGGGGCCAATTACATATGGGGCATCTTATGGGGCCAATTACATATGGAGCAACATATGGGGCCCATTATATATGGAGCATCTTATGGGGCCAATTACATATGGAGCATCTTATGGGGCCAATTACATACGGAGCAGTATATGGGGCCAATTACATATGAAGCATCTTATGGGGCCAATTATATATGGAGCATCTTATGGGGCAAATTACATATGGGGCATCTTATGGGGCCAATTACATATGGAGCATCTTATGGGGCCCATTATATATGGAGCATCTTATGGGGCCAATTACATATGGAGCATCTTATGGGGCCAATTACATATGGAGCAGTATATGGGGCCAATTACATATGGAGCATCTCATGGGGCCAATTACATATGGAGCAGTATATGGGGCCAATTACATATGGAGCAGTATATTGTGCCCATTATATATGGAGCATCTTATGGTGCCAATTATACAGAATATGGAGCATTTCATGGGGCCCATTCTATTTGGAGCAATATATAGGGCCCATCATATACTGAAGCATTACATGGTGCCCATCATATACTGTATGGAGCATTTTTTCAGGGCAATGGAGCGTTATATGGGGCCCATTCTTTATGGAGAAATAAATAGGGCCCATCATATACGGTATGGAGCTTTATACGGGGTTCATTATTCTGTATGGAGCATTATATGGGGCTCACTATACTGTATGGAGCAATATATGGGACTCATTATTCTGTATAGAGCACTATGCGGTGCCCATAATACTGTATGGAACAATATATGGGACTCATTATTCTGTATAGAGCACTATGCGGTGCCCATAATACTGTATGGAACAATATATGGGACTCATTATTCTGTATAGAGCACTATGCGGTGCCCATAATACTGTATGGAACAATATATGGGACTCATTATTCTGTATAGAGCACTATGTGGTGTACATAATACTGTATGGAGGACTATACTGTCTAGTTTCTGAGCTATTGATATCACTCATGTAATGTAAGAAGTGAAATCTTTGGCATTGTTCTACACCTACTGTATATTGCTCTGTGCATTATGAATTGTGGTATGTGTTAAAGGGGCCCACTGAGATTATTTCGCACAGGGCCCACTAAAACCTGGAGTCGGCCCAGGTCCTACTTATGATAAAATGTATACCAATCTGTCACATTGCTGCCTTAGGGGTGGATGTGCAGTACCCGACCAAAGCCAATACTCTGTGCTGTGCAGCTCTGTAACTGAGTAATTCCAGCTGCCGGCAACACAGAGAACATCTGTCGCAACCCCACCGATCAGACAATAATAACGTATCCTGAGAATAGGTCATCAATGTTAAAGTAGAGGACAATCTCTTTAAACAATTTTTTTGTGAGCCTTCAATCTGGAAAAAGAACACCTCATCTTGACTATAATTTACCCCAATGACAATGTCCCCATAGAATCCCATAACCTATAAATGCTGCTTGCTTAAACCCCATGTGTATGTGAAGCAGATGAGGTGGTAGAGGTATCTACCCTATGCTTTGCTAACATAACACGAGATGAATACAACCAGGCGACACATTTCTTAGATATTAATTACTTTCCCGAGAGCCATTTCTCAGAATTATTATAGGTCTACCGTAGACAAATCTTCAAAGCAAAACTGTGTATTGTAATCTAATATATAAAGCTGAATGTGTGTGTGTGTGTATGTATGTATGTCCGGGATTGGCATCTGAACCGTAGCAGCTACAGCCACAAAATTTTGCACAGTCACACGTCTGGACCCCGAGAGCGTCATAGGCTATGTTGTGAGGTGAAATTTTAACCCCGCGCTTTCCAATTCACCAAACAATTTTGCCCCTATCTACATAATGGGGAAAAAGTGAAAGGAAAAGTGTTGGAGGCGTCGCAGCTACAGGCACAAAATTTTGCACAGTCACACGTCTGGACCCTGAGAGCGTCAAAGCTATATTGTGAGGTGAAATTTTAACCCCGCGCTTTCCAAGTCACCAAACAATTTTGCCCCTATCTACATAATGGGGAAAAAATGAAAGGAAAAGTGTTGGAGGCAAATTAACAGCTGCCAGATGTGAACAAGGGGGACTTAAAGAATGACAGCGATGGCACCAAAGAGTATATACTGTACAGTTGCTAAGGTGGGGCCCCAACATGGGATAATCACACCACCACGGGGATATGAACACACACACAAAATGCGCCACACACTACCACGTGCTCGAACACATATACCACCCTCAGTGCACATTTCACCACACATACACCAACCTCGCCACATAAAAGTAGAAACACAAAAGTCGCCGCTCAAAACTCGCCACGCGCAAAACTCTCCACATGCAAAACTCGCCACACGTGCAAAACTCGCCACACGCAAAACTTGCACACGCAGAAAAATTGCCACACGCAGAAAAATTGCCACATGCACAAAAGTTGCAACACATGCAAAAGTTGCCTCACACAAAACTTGCACATACTCAAAAGGCACCACACATAAAACTCGCCACGCGCAAAACTCGCCATGCGCAAAACTTGCTGCACACAACTTGCTACACTAACCTGTCACATGCAACTCGACACACAAAAAGTTGCTACACGCATGTCGCCACACAAAACTCATCTCACAAAAGTCCCTACATGCATGTCGCCACACGCAACTCAACACACACAACTTGACACACGAAACTCGCCCTAAAACACACACAAGTCTGGTATCCTTCAAAAATAAAAATCTGATTAATAAGCAGACAAACTACAAGAGCAACAAATGTACCATATAGGAATCCGGCAGCTGTCAGTCACATGACCAGTCTATTATGTGTATGTGTGAGCTAATATATACTGCCAGGGGGTGGGCTTACTGTTGGCTGGGGATTTATCAGGCTGCCATTTTAGCTTACAAATACTGAGGTAAAAATACTGACCAAATAACGTGTGAACGAGGGCTAATACAGGAGGAGATGGCATACAGCTATATACTATATACAGGAGATGACACACAGGTATATACTATTTACAGGGGAGATGACACACAGGTATATACTATATACAGGAGGAGATGACACACAGATATATACTATATACAGGAGAGATGACACACAGGTATATACTATATAGAGGAGGAGATGACATACAGGTACATACTACATACAGGAGGAGATGACATACAGGTATATACTATATACAGGAGGAGATGACACACAGGTATATACTATATACAGGAGCAGATTACCTACAGGTATATAGTATATACAGGAGGAGATGACACAGGTATATGCTATGTATAGGAGGAGATGACATACAGGTATATACTATATACAGGAGATGACACACAGATATATACTATATATAGGTGAGATGACACACAGGTATATACTATATACAGGAGATTACATACAGGTATATCTAATATATAAAGCTGAATGTGTGTATGTATGTATGTGTGTATGTCCGGGATTGGCATCTGTACCGTCGCAGCTACAGCCACAAAATTTTGCACAGTCACACGTCTGGACCCCGAGAGCGTCATAGGCTATGTTGTGAGGTGAAATTTTAACCCCGCGCGTTCCAATTCACCAAACAATTTTGCTCCTATCTACATAATGGGGAAAAAGTGAAGGGAAAAGTGTTGGAGGAAAATTGACAGCTGCCAGATGTGAACAATGAGGACTTAAAGAATGAGAGCGATAGCGACAAAGAGTATATACCGTACAGTTGCTAAGGTGGGGCCCCGACATGGGATACTCACCACACACGGGGATATGAACACAAACACAAAATGCGCCACACACTACCACGTGCTTGAACACATATACCACCCTCAGCACACATTTCACCACACACACACACCAACCTCGCCACATAAAAGTCGAAACACAAAAGTCACCACTCAAAACTCGCTACATGCAAAACTCGCCATATGCAAAACTAGGCTCACGCAAAACTCGCCACACGTGCAAAACTCACCTCATGGAAAACTCACCTCATGCAAAACTTGCACACACAGAAAAATTGCCACATGTACAAAAGTTGCACCACATGCAAAAGTTGCCTCACACAAAACTTGCACATACTCAAAATGCACCACACATAAAACTCGCCACGCGCAAAACTCGCCATGCACAAATCTTGCTGCACACAACTTGCTACACTAACCTGTCACATGCAACTCAACACACAAAATGTTGCTACACGCATGTCGCCACACAAAACTCATCTCACAAAAGTCGCTACATGCATGTCGCCACACGCAACTCAACACACACAACTTGACACATAAAACTCGCCCTAAAACACACACAAGTCTGGTATTGTCCTTCAAAAATAAAAATCTGATTAATAAGCAAACTACAAGAGCAACAAATGTACCATATAGGAAATACGGCAGCTGTCATTCACATGACCTGTCTATTATGTGTATGTGTGAGCTAATATATACTGCCAGGGGGGAGGGCTTCCTGTTGGCTGGGGATTTATCAGGCTGCCAATAGCAACCAATCACAGCTCAGCTTCTATTTTGCTACAGTTAATTAACCTGAGCTCTGATTGGTTAATATAGGCAACAAAGACATTCTCAGTAGGGTTGAGCGACTTTCATTTTTTTAAGATCGAGTAGGGTTTTGGGAAACCCGATTTTGTCCAGAGTCGAGTCGAGTGCAGTCGGCCGATTATCGCTAAAAGTCGGGGATCGACCGAAACACGAAACCCAATGCAAGTCAATGGGGAAGCATAGTCGGCAGTGAGTGGAGGCCAGGAAAACACCTACAGTGCCCATTTTAATGCCAAAAACATCCATTCTTGTTTCTGAAGCTTGCCAATCTTAATTAACTGTATAATAATAGTTGGGCATAGGGAATTGGGGGAAAGTTGTGGGGGGAGTAGGGCTGGCTCAAGTTTTTCGTGGGCCCAGGAAATGCGGACTACGTCACGGCGGTGTTGCAGGGAAAGGTAAGTATTTAAAAGTTGCAAGTGCTGTGATCCTGAGCAAGCAGGGGGGGCCCACTCGTTCGCATTGCCACTGGCACAGGGCCCCTCAAAGTACGGCGGTGTGTTTGCATGGCGGGGGCGCCTCCCACCAGCAGCGACACTTTTGCGTACTCTGAGGGGCCCTGTGCCAGTGACGTCGCCAACGAGTATGCCCCCCCACCTGATGAAGGAACCTGCACTTTCATCTGCACCTTCCTCTTTGTCCCTGTGTAAGGTGGTATAACATGCGGGAAGGGGAACCTTACTTTCAGCAGGGACAGATTCTGGCTGTGTAGAGTACAAGGGGAATGTAGTGGTCTAGGTCAATGTACCAGCAGACTCATTTAGCAGTGGCTGGGCAATGGGCAGGATGAGGAGGAAACAGATATAGGGCCAAAGAATAAAGTAGGCTACATGCAGTTCAAAATTGGTAACAGGACTAAACAGGCGGCATTGCTTTGTTCAGTGGAGTAGCAAACCCAAGAGCAGCAGACACTGTTTCAAGGGCCTAACCACACTAGTAGGCCAAATGCAGTTTAATATCTGATAGTATAGGGCGAAAGCCAGAATGTGGAAGCTCAGCTTTGTTCAGTTGAGGACAACACCAGGGAGGGGCAGACACCTTTAGTAGGCCGGAAAAGCCTATTGCATTTTTTAAAATGGTAATTTGGAGCAGAAGGTTGAAGCTCAGCTTTATTTAGTTGAGGGCAACACCAGGGAGGGGCAGAAGCCGTTAGTAGGCCCTAACCACCATTTTTTTTTTTTTTAAAACCACTTAATGAGAGCCGGAAGGTTGAAGCTCAGCTTTATTTAGTTGAGGACAACACCAGGGAGGGGCAGAAGCCGTTAGTAGGCCCTAACCACCATTTTTTTTTTAAAACCACTTAATGAGAGCCGGAAGGTTGAAGCTCAGCTTTATTTAGTTGAGGACAACACCAGGGAGGGGCAGAAGCCGTTAGTAGGCCCTAACCACCATTTTTTTTTTAAAACCACTTAATGAGAGCCGGAAGGTTGAAGCTCAGCTTTATTTAGTTGAGGACAACACCAGGGAGGGGCAGAAGCCGTTAGTAGGCCCTAACCACCATTTTTTTTTTTTTTAAAACCACATAATGAGAGCCGGAAGGTTGAAGCTCAGCTTTATTTAGTTGAGGACAACACCAGGGAGGGGCAGAAGCCGTTAGTAGGCCCTAACCACCATTTTTTTTTTTAAAACCACATAATGAGAGCCGGAAGGTTGAAGCTCAGCTTTATTTAGTTGAGGGCAACACCAGGGAGGGGCAGAAGCCGTTAGTAGGCCCTAACCACCATTTTTTTTTTTAAAACCACATAATGAGAGCCGGAAGGTTGAAGCTCAGCTTTATTTAGTTGAGGACAACACCAGGGAGGGGCAGAAGCCGTTAGTAGGCCCTAACCACCATTTTTTTTTTTAAAACCACATAATGAGAGCCGGAAGGTTGAAGCTCAGCTTTATTTAGTTGAGGGCAACACCAGGGAGGGGCAGAAGCCGTTAGTAGGCCCTAACCACCATTTTTTTTTTTAAAACCACATAATGAGAGCCGGAAGGTTGAAGCTCAGCTTTATTTAGTTGAGGGCAACACCAGGGAGGGGCAGAAGCCGTTAGTAGGCCCTAACCACCATTTTTTTTTTTAAAACCACATAATGAGAGCCGGAAGGTTGAAGCTCAGCTTTATTTAGTTGAGGACAACACCAGGGAGGGGCAGAAGCCGTTAGTAGGCCCTAACCACCATTTTTTTTTTTAAAACCACATAATGAGAGCCGGAAGGTTGAAGCTCAGCTTTATTTAGTTGAGGGCAACACCAGGGAGGGGCAGAAGCCGTTAGTAGGCCCTAACCACCATTTTTTTTTTTAAAACCACATAATGAGAGCCGGAAGGTTGAAGCTCAGCTTTATTTAGTTGAGGGCAACACCAGGGAGGGGCAGAAGCCGTTAGTAGGCCCTAACCACCATTTTTTTTTTTAAAACCACATAATGAGAGCCGGAAGGTTGAAGCTCAGCTTTATTTAGTTGAGGACAACACCAGGGAGGGGCAGAAGCCGTTAGTAGGCCCTAACCACCATTTTTTTTTTTAAAACCACATAATGAGAGCCGGAAGGTTGAAGCTCAGCTTTATTTAGTTGAGGGCAACACCAGGGAGGGGCAGAAGCCGTTAGTAGGCCCTAACCAAAGTTGAAGGCCAAATGCAGTTTAATTTCTGATACTATAGGCCGAAAGCCAGAAGGTGGAAGTTCCGATTTAGACAGTGGAGGACAATTTGAATTAGGGACTGCAGACAGACTTAGTAGGCTGTCCCCTGTGGACCATGCATCCACCACATTAACCCATTGCGCCGTAATGGACACGTAATCTTCCGTGGCCATGCCTACAGGTCCATGCGTCTGTTGTCAGGTGCACCTTTGTACTCACAGATTGCCAGAGTGCATGGACAATGCGGTCTTCTACATGCTGGTGGAGGGTTGGGATGGCTTTTCTCGCAAAAGAAGTGTCGACTGGTTAGCTTGTAGCGTGGTACAGCGTAGTCCATCATGGCCTTATTAATAGTAAATAAAATATATAACTAGGCTCTATGAACTTTTAAATAGGTTCCAGGGGTACACGGGCAGCATTGGTGTGGTCAGTGGAGGAGTATTGCAAGTAGGGGCTGCAGACAGGCTATCAAAGGCCTAAAATAACAAACAGTAGGCAGTCATGGCAGTTTTACATCGGTTACATGGATACACAGGCAGGCACTCCAGGCAGCATTGTGCTCAGTGGAGGAGTATTGCAAGTAGGGGCCGCAGACAGGCTATCAAAGGCCTAAAATAACAAACAGTAGGCAGTCATGGCAGTTTTACATCGGTTACATGGATACACAGGCAGGCACTCCAGGCAGCATTGTGGTCAGTGGAGGAGTATTGCAAGTAGGGGCCGCAGACAGGCTATCAAAGGCCTAAAATAACAAACAGTAGGCAGTCATGGCAGTTTTACATCGGTTACATGGATACACAGGCAGCTAGGTGGTGAGTGGAGGAGTATTTAAAGTAAGGACCGCAGACAGGCTATCAAAGGCCTAACATAACAAACAATAGGCTCATGGCAGTTTTACAGCGGTTACATGGATACACGGGCAGGCAGCTTGGTGGTGAGTGGAGGAGTATTTAAAGTATGGACCGCAGACAGGCTTCGAAGGCCTAACACAATAAAATGGGCTGGCTGTAGGCACTTTAAAATTGGTTCCAGGGGTACACGGGCAGCAGTGGTCTGGTCAGTGGAGGCCTAGTGGAAGTATGGACCGCAGACAGGCTTCGAAGGCCTAACACAATAAAATGGGCTGGCTGTAGGCACTTTAAAATTGGTTCCAGGGGTACACGGGCAGCAGTGGTCTGGTCAGTGGAGGCCTAGTGGAAGTATGGACCGCAGACAGGCTTCGAAGGCCTAACACAATAAAATGGGCTGGCTGTAGGCACTTTAAAATTGGTTCCAGGGGTACACGGGCAGCAGTGGTCTGGTCAGTGGAGGACTAGTGGAAGTATGGACCGCAGACAGGCTTCGAAGGCCTAACACAATAAAATGGGCTGGCTGTAGGCACTTTAAAATTGGTTCCAGGGGTACACGGGCAGCAGTGGTCTGGTCAGTGGAGGCCTAGTGGAAGGAGGGACCGCAGACAGGCTTCGAAGGCCTAACACAATAAAATGGGCTGGCTGTAGGCACTTTAAAATTGGTTCCAGGGGTACACGGGCAGCAGTGGTCTGGTCAGTGGAGGACTAGTGGAAGGAGGGAGCGCAGAAAGGCTTCAAAGGCCTAAAATAACAAACAATAGGCTCATGGCAGTTTTACAGCGGTTACATGGATACACGGGCAGGCAGCTTGGTGGTCAGTGGAGGAGTAGGGACCGCAGACAGGCTATCAAAGGCCTAAAATAACAAACAATAGGCTCATGGCAGTTTTACAGCGGTTACATGGATACACGGGCAGGCAGCTTGGTGGTGGTGAGTGGAGGAGTATTTAAAGTAGGGACCGCAGACAGGCTATCAAAGGCCTAACATAAAAAAACAATAGGCTCATGGCAGTTTCACAGCGGTTACATGGATACACGGGCAGGCAGCTTGGTGGTGGTGAGTGGAGGAGTATTTAAAGTAGGGACCGCAGACAGGCTATCAAAGGCCTAACATAACAAACAATAGGCTCATGGCAGTTTTACAGCGGTTACATGGATACACGGGCAGGCAGCTTGGTGCTGAGTGGAGGAGTATTTAAAGTATGGACCGCAGACAGGCTTCGAAGGCCTAACACAATAAAATGGGCTGGCTGTAGGCACTTTAAAATTGGTTCCAGGGGTACACGGGCAGCAGTGGTCTGGTCAGTGGAGGCCTAGTGGAAGGAGGGACCGCAGACAGGCTTCGAAGGCCTAACACAATAAAATGGGCTGGCTGTAGGCACTTTAAAATTGGTTCCAGGGGTACACGGGCAGCAGTGGTCTGGTCAGTGGAGGCCTAGTGGAAGGAGGGACCGCAGACAGGCTTCGAAGGCCTAACACAATAAAATGGGCTGGCTGTAGGCACTTTAAAATTGGTTCCAGGGGTACACGGGCAGCAGTGGTCTGGTCAGTGGAGGACTAGTGGAAGTATGGACCGCAGACAGGCTTCGAAGGCCTAACACAATAAAATGGGCTGGCTGTAGGCACTTTAAAATTGGTTCCAGGGGTACACGGGCAGCAGTGGTCTGGTCAGTGGAGGCCTAGTGGAAGGAGGGACCGCAGACAGGCTTCGAAGGCCTAACACAATAAAATGGGCTGGCTGTAGGCACTTTAAAATTGGTTCCAGGGGTACACGGGCAGCAGTGGTCTGGTCAGTGGAGGACTAGTGGAAGGAGGGAGCGCAGAAAGGCTTCAAAGGCCTAAAATAACAAACAATAGGCTCATGGCAGTTTTACAGCGGTTACATGGATACACGGGCAGGCAGCTTGGTGGTCAGTGGAGGAGTAGGGACCGCAGACAGGCTATCAAAGGCCTAAAATAACAAACAATAGGCTCATGGCAGTTTT
The DNA here is from genome assembly GCF_051348905.1 of Ranitomeya variabilis. NCBI lineage: Eukaryota > Metazoa > Chordata > Amphibia > Anura > Dendrobatidae > Ranitomeya > Ranitomeya variabilis. Next base: position 332,065,738 of record NC_135233.1, on the reverse strand, counting down.
ACAGCGGTTACATGGATACACGGGCAGGCAGCTTGGTGCTGAGTGGAGGAGTAGTGCAAGGAGTGTCTGTCCCAGTACTCCCAAAATATAAATAGATGTTAATGTCTCGCAAAACAACCAAAACAAAAAAAAAGATGGCATACTTAGGTACAGGGGTGGGCTCATCTGCTGTGTTTCTGACATAGTAATTTGGCAGTAACTATTTAATGGTGCCAATATAGGACACAGACACAGACTACTTTAAGTTGCATCATAGATGTCTACAAATTTGTATTGTCAGTGCCAGACATTGAATGATGTCAGCGAATAGACTAAAGATTGGTGGAGCTGTGCGACATAATTTTGCACGTAGTAGAGCCCAGTTTGAGCTGGGGTAGGGGGGAACTCTCTTGAGGCCGGCGGGACCGCCCCAGGGCCACTCATGTTACAACGGTGTGTCTGACGTTGGGTGCGCACCACCACCGCCAGAGACACTACATTGTACTATGAGGGACCCAGTAGCAATGCCGTCAACCAAAAGCGAGCACACCCACCTCTTCAGACAAACAGCAGTCTCACGGGTGCTTGCGCCAAGTCGCGATACCACGGCCCCGTGTGGGGAGTTTGGCCATTTAGGGAGGTGTAAACATGTCGTATGCTGTACAATCTGCAGCAGCAAATTAGACATTAGAAAAGTAATTCACAGGCAAGAGCTTTTCATAGGAAAGCTAGGTGTCGGCCGGGCAAGGTGGGGCAAAAGATTTTGAAATCCAGTTGTGGTTCATTTTAATGAATGTTAGATCGTCAACATTTTGGGTAGCCAGACGAGTCCTTTTTTCGGTTAATATTGACCCTGCAGCACTGAATACTCTTTCTGATAGGACACTTGCTGCCGGGCAAGCAAGCTCCTGCAATGCATATTCTGCCAATTCTGGCCAGGTGTCTAATTTGGAGGCCCAGTAATCAAATGGGAATGACGGTTGAGGGAGAACATCGATAAGGGATGAAAAATAGTTAGTAACCATACTGGACAAATGTTGTCTCCTGTCACTTTCAATTGATGCAGCAGTACCTGTCCTGTCTGCGGTCATAGCAAAATCACTCCACAACCTGGTCAGAAAACCCCTCTGTCCAACGCCACTTCTGATGTGTGCACCCCTAACACTCCTAGTCTGCTGCCCCCTGGAGCTCGTGTGAGAACGATCACGTGCGCTGTGTGCTGGGAATGCCTGAAGCAAACGGTCAACAAGAGTTGATTGTTTGGTTGCTAATATTAGTTCCAAGTTCTCATGTGGCATAATATTTTGCAATTTGCCTTTATAGCGTGGATCAAGGAGGCAGGCCAACCAGTAATCGTCATCGTTCATCATTTTCGTAATGCGTGTGTCCCTTTGTAGGATACGTAAGGCATAATCCGCCATGTGGGCCAAAGTTCCACTTGTCAAATCTCCGGTTGTGATTGGTTGAGGGGCAGTTGCAGGCAAATCTACGTCACTTGTGTCCCTCAAAAAACCAGAACCCGGCCGTGACACGCAACCAATTTCCTGTGCCCCCGTGAAAGTTTCCGCATTAAAAATATACTCATCCCCATCATCCTCCTCGTCCTCCACCTCCTCTTCGCCCGCTACCTCGTCCTGTACACTGCCCTGACCAGACAATGGCTGACTGTCATCAAGGCTTCCCTCTTCCTCTGGTGCAGACGCCTGCTCCTTTATGTGCGTCAAACTTTGCATCAGCAGACGCATTAGGGGGATGCTCATGCTTATTACGGCGTTGTCTGCACTAACCAGCCGTGTGCATTCCTCAAAACACTGAAGGACTTGACACATGTCTTGTATCTTCGACCACTGCACACCTGACAACTCCATGTCTGCCATCCTACTGCCTGCCCGTGTATCCTCCCACAAATAAATAACAGCACGCCTCTGTTCGCACAGTCTCTGAAGCATGTGCAGTGTTGAGTTCCACCTTGTTGCAACGTCTATGATTAGGCGATGCTGGGGAAGGTTCAAAGACCGCTGATAGGTCTGCATACGGCTGGCGTGTACAGGCGAACGTCGGATATGTGAGCAAAGTGCACGCACTTTGAGGAGCAGGTCGGAGAACCCAGGATAAGTTTTCAATAAGCACTGCACCACCAGGTTTAAGGTGTGAGCCAGGCAAGGAATGTGTTTCAGTTGGGAAAGGGAGATGGCAGCCATGAAATTCCTTCCGTTATCACTCACTACCTTGCCTGCCTCAAGATCTACTGTGCCCAGCCACGACTGCGTTTCTTGTTGCAAGAACTCGGACAGAACTTCCGCGGTGTGTCTGTTGTCGCCCAAACACTTCATAGCCAATACAGCCTGCTGACGCTTGGCAGTAGCTGGCCCATAATGGGACAACTGGTGTGCAACAGTGTCATCTGCCGATGGAGTGGTTGGCCGACTGCGTTCTGTGGAAGAGCTGTAGCTTCTGCAGGAGGACGAGGAGGAGGAGGAGGGGGTGCGAACGCCTACAGCCAACTGTTTCCTAGACCGTGGGCTAGGCACAACTGTCCCTAAATTGATGTCGCCTGTGGACCCTGCATCCACCACATTCACCCAGTGTGCCGTGATGGACACATAACGTCCCTGGCCATGCCTACTGGTCCATGCATCTGTAGTCAGGTGCACCTTTGTACTCACAGATTGCCTGAGTGCATGGACGATGCGCTGTTTAACATGCTGGTGCAGGGCTGGGATGGCTTTTCTGGAAAAAAAGTGTCGACTGGGTAGCTCGTATCGTGGTTCAGCGTACTCCATCAGGGCTTTGAAAGCTTCGCTTTCAACTAACCGGTAGGGCATCATCTCTAACGAGATTAGTCTAGCTATGTGGGCGTTAAAACCCTGTGTACGCGGATGCGAGGATAAGTACTTCCTTTTTCTAACCAGAGTCTCATGTAGGGTGAGCTGGACTGGAGAGCTGTAGATCGTGGAACTTTCGGGTGTGCCGGTGGACATGGCAGACTGAGAGACGGTTGGAGACGGTATTGTTTCCGCCGGTGCCCTACATGCAATATTTCCTCCTACAAAACTGGTGATTCCCTGACCCTGACTGCTTTTGGCTGGCAAAGAAACCTGCACAGATACTGCCGGTGGTGCGGAAAATGGTGGCCTTACAGTGACGGAAGGGATGTTGCGTTGCTGACTAGCTTCATTGGCCGAGGGTGCTACAACCTTGAGGGACGTTTGGTAGTTAGTCCAGGCTTGAGAATGCATGGTGGTTAAGTGTCTATGCATGCAACTAGTATTTAGACTTTTCAGATTCTGACCTCTGCTTAAGCTAGTTGAACATTTTTGACAGATGACTTTGCGCTGATCAGTTGGATGTTGTTTAAAAAAATGCCAGACTGCACTCTTCCTAGACTCTGATCCCTTTTCAGGGATTGCAGACTGAGCTTTAACCGGATGGCAACGCTGTGCTCCAACAGGTTTTGGCTTTGACACGCGTTTTGGTCCAGATACGGGCCCGGCAGATGGAACCTGTTGCGATGTTGATGCCTGCTGCGGCCCCTCCTCCACCTCCGCTTCTGAACTACTGCCGCCTGCACCCTGTTCCCCCAATGGCTGCCAATCGGGGTCAATAACTGGGTCATCTATTACCTCCTCTTCGAGCTCGTGTGCAACTTCGTCTGTGTCACTGTGTCGGTCGGTGGTATAGCGTTCGTGGCGGGGCAACATAGTCTCATCAGGGTCTGATTGTGGATCTGTACCCTGAGAGGGCAATGTGGTGGTCTGAGTCAAAGGAGCAGCATAGTACTCTGGCTGTGGCTGTGCATCAGTGCACTCCATGTCAGAATATACTTGTAATGGGCATGGCCTGTTAAATGTTTCACTTTCTAAGCCAGGGACGGTATGTGTAAAGAGCTCCATGGAGTGACCCGTTGTGTCGCCTGCTGCATCCTTCTCTCTTGTTGTAGTTTTTGCTGAGGAGGACAAGGAAGCGACTTGTCCCTGACCGTGAACATCCACAAGCGACGCGCTGCTTTTACATTTACCAGTTTCGGAAGAGGAGGCAAAAGAGCTAGAGGCTGAGTCTGCAATGTAAGCCAAAACTTGCTGTTGCTGCTCCGCCTTTAAAAGCGGTTTTCCTACTCCCAGAAAAGAGAGCGTTCGAGGCCTTGTGTAGCCTGACGACGAAACTGGCTCCACAGCTCCAGACTTAGGTGGAATATTTTTATCCCCACGACCACCTGATGCTCCACTACCACTACCATCATTACCAGCTGACAATGAACGCCCACGACGACCTCTTGCACCAGACTTCCTCATTGTTTTAAAATCTTAACCAAAGTAACTTTATTTGTTGCTATCAAACAACTTACACGGTGAGCTATAACTTCAGTATGATTTCAATATCCCTTAACAGGTTGGTGAGACCACAAGGAAAATCAGGCACAATGTTACACACTCTGTTTTCTGTGGCACAAAATCACAGAGATGACACACACGCAGGACTGTCACTCAAGCACTAATGTCAATATTAATCTCCCACCTAATTTATTTTTTTTTTTTTCTCAGGGAGACTTTAGAAACCAAATAATATTAAAAAAAAAAAAAAAAAAGGCTTTCTATGGCCCACAATTAGAGAGAGAGAGGTGGCACAACCAGGAGTCAAGACTGGCGCACAAGCTGAAAGGGCAATATTACTCTCCCACTGTTTTTTATGTTTTTTTTGTTTTTTTCAGGGAGACTTTAGAAACCAAATAATATTAAAAAAACCAAAAAAAAAAAAGGCTTTCTATGGCCCACTGAATGAGAGGGAGAGAGGTGGCACACCCAGGAGTCAAGACTGGCACACAAGCTGAAAGGGCAATATTACTCTCCCACTGTTTTTTTAGGTTTTTTTTGTTTTTTCAGGGAGACTTTAGAAACCCAATAATATTTAAAAAAAAAAATAAATAGGCTTTCTATGGCCCACTGAATGAGAGGGAGAGAGGTGACACACCCAGGAGTCAAGACTGGCACACAAGCTGAAAGGGCAATATTACTCTCCCACTGTTTTTTTAGGTTTTTTTTTTTTTTTCAGGGAGAATTAGAAACCAAATAATATTAAAAAAAAAAAAAAAAAATAGGCTTTCTATGGCCCACTGAATGAAAGGGAGAGAGGTGGCACACCCAGGAGTCAAGACTGGCACACAAGCTGAAAGGGCAATATTACTCTCCCACTGTTTTTTTATGTATTTTTTGTTTTTTCAGGGAGACTTTAGAAACCCAATAATATTTAAAAAAAAAAATAAATAGGCTTTCTATGGCCCACTGAATGAGAGGGAGAGAGGTGGCACACCCAGGAGTCAAGACTGGCACACAAGCTGAAAGGGCAATATTACTCTCCCACTGTTTTTTTAGGTTTTTTTTTTTTTTTCAGGGAGAATTAGAAACCAAATAATATTAAAAAAAAAAAAAATAGGCTTTCTATGGCCCACTGAATGAAAGGGAGAGAGGTGGCACACCCAGGAGTCAAGACTGGCACACAAGCTGAAAGGGCAATATTACTCTCCCACTGTTTTTTTATGTATTTTTTGTTTTTTCAGGGAGACTTTAGAAACCCAATAATATTTAAAAAAAAAAATAAATAGGCTTTCTATGGCCCACTGAATGAGAGGGAGAGAGGTGGCACACCCAGGAGTCAAGACTGGCACACAAGCTGAAAGGGCAATATTACTCTCCCACTGTTTTTTTAGGTTTTTTTTTTTTTTTCAGGGAGAATTAGAAACCAAATAATATTAAAAAAAAAAAAAATAGGCTTTCTATGGCCCACTGAATGAAAGGGAGAGAGGTGGCACACCCAGGAGTCAAGACTGGCACACAAGCTGAAAGGGCAATATTACTCTCCCACTGTTTTTTTATGTATTTTTTGTTTTTTCAGGGAGACTTTAGAAACCCAATAATATTTAAAAAAAAAAATAAATAGGCTTTCTATGGCCCACTGAATGAGAGGGAGAGAGGTGGCACACCCAGGAGTCAAGACTGGCACACAAGCTGAAAGGGCAATATTACTCTCCCACTGTTTTTTTAGGTTTTTTTTTTTTTTTCAGGGAGAATTAGAAACCAAATAATATTAAAAAAAAAAAAAATAGGCTTTCTATGGCCCACTGAATGAAAGGGAGAGAGGTGGCACACCCAGGAGTCAAGACTGGCACACAAGCTGAAAGGGCAATATTACTCTCCCACTGTTTTTTTATGTATTTTTTGTTTTTTCAGGGAGACTTTAGAAACCCAATAATATTTAAAAAAAAAAATAAATAGGCTTTCTATGGCCCACTGAATGAGAGGGAGAGAGGTGGCACACCCAGGAGTCAAGACTGGCACACAAGCTGAAAGGGCAATATTACTCTCCCACTGTTTTTTTATGTATTTTTTGTTTTTTTCAGGGAGACTTTAGAAACCCAATAATATTTAAAAAAAAAAATAAATAGGCTTTCTATGGCCCACTGAATGAGAGGGAGAGAGGTGGCACACCCAGGAGTCAAGACTGGCACACAAGCTGAAAGGGCAATATTACTCTCCCACTGTTTTTTTAGGTTTTTTTTGTTTTTTCAGGGAGACTTTAGAAACCCAATAATATTTTAAAAAAAAAAAAAGGCTTTCTATGGCCCACAATTAGAGAGAGAGAGGTGGCACAACCAGGAGTCAAGACTGGCGCACAAGCTGAAAGGGCAATATTACTCTCCCACTGTTTTTTATGTTTTTTTTGTTTTTTTCAGGGAGACTTTAGAAACCAAATAATATTAAAAAAACCAAAAAAAAAAAAGGCTTTCTATGGCCCACTGAATGAGAGGGAGAGAGGTGGCACACCCAGGAGTCAAGACTGGCACACAAGCTGAAAGGGCAATATTACTCTCCCACTGTTTTTTTATGTATTTTTTGTTTTTTTCAGGGAGACTTTAGAAACCCAATAATATTTAAAAAAAAAAATAAATAGGCTTTCTATGGCCCACTGAATGAGAGGGAGAGAGGTGGCACACCCAGGAGTCAAGACTGGCACACAAGCTGAAAGGGCAATATTACTCTCCCACTGTTTTTTTAGGTTTTTTTTGTTTTTTCAGGGAGACTTTAGAAACCCAATAATATTTAAAAAAAAAAAAAAGGCTTTCTATGGCCCACAATTAGAGAGAGAGAGGTGGCACAACCAGGAGTCAAGACTGGCGCACAAGCTGAAAGGGCAATATTACTCTCCCACTGTTTTTTATGTTTTTTTTGTTTTTTTCAGGGAGACTTTAGAAACCAAATAATATTAAAAAAACCAAAAAAAAAAAAGGCTTTCTATGGCCCACTGAATGAGAGGGAGAGAGGTGGCACACCCAGGAGTCAAGACTGGCACACAAGCTGAAAGGGCAATATTACTCTCCCACTGTTTTTTTATGTATTTTTTGTTTTTTTCAGGGAGACTTTAGAAACCCAATAATATTTAAAAAAAAAAATAAATAGGCTTTCTATGGCCCACTGAATGAGAGGGAGAGAGGTGGCACACCCAGGAGTCAAGACTGGCACACAAGCTGAAAGGGCAATATTACTCTCCCACTGTTTTTTTAGGTTTTTTTTTGTTTTTTCAGGGAGACTTTAGAAACCCAATAATATTTAAAAAAAAAAATAAATAGGCTTTCTATGGCCCACTGAATGAAAGGGAGAGAGGTGGCACACCCAGGAGTCAAGACTGGCACACAAGCTGAAAGGGCAATATTACTCTCCCACTGTTTTTTTATGTATTTTTTGTTTTTTTCAGGGAGACTTTAGAAACCCAATAATATTTAAAAAAAAAAATAAATAGGCTTTCTATGGCCCACTGAATGAGAGGGAGAGAGGTGGCACACCCAGGAGTCAAGACTGGCACACAAGCTGAAAGGGCAATATTACTCTCCCACTGTTTTTTTAGGTTTTTTTTTTTTTTCAGGGAGACTTTTGAAACCAAATAATATTAAAAAAAAAAAAAAAAAAAAAATATAGGCTTGCTATAGCCCACTGAATGAGAGATAGCGCACACACAGCAGTGGCACACAAGCCCTGACTGAGGCCAATATTTTTCTCCCACTGATTGATGTAGTGTTTCTGTGTTGAGGTAGATTTTAGAACACAAATCACGGAAAAAATAAATAGGCTTTCTATGGCCCACTCAGTGAGAGATGGCACACACAGGGATGGCACTGTAGCAGAAATGCCAATCTTAATCTCCCACAAAAAAAAAACAAAAAAAAAAAAAAAACTGTCCTACAATTACTATCTCCCTGCAGTAATGTAAGCCAGGTATGGCAGGCAGCAATAGGAGTGGACTGATGCACAAATTAAATAAAAAGTGTGGACAAACAAAAAAGATAGCTGTGCAGAAAGGAAGGAACAAGAGGATATGTGCTTTGAAAAAAGCAGTTGGTTTCCACAGTGGCGTACACACAGCAATACAGCTATCACGGAGCCTTCTAGGGCAGCCCAATGAGCTACAGCGCTGAGGGGAAAAAAAAAAAAAAATAGCTTCCACTGTTCCTGCACACCGAAGGTGGTGTTGGACAGTGGAAATCGCTGCAGCACAAGCGGTTTGGTGGTTAGTGGACCCTGCCTAACGCTCTCCCTGCTTCTGATGAAGCGGCAGCAACCTGTCCCTAAGCTCAGATCAGCAGCAGTAAGATGGCGGTCGGCGGGAACGCCCCTTTATAGCCCCTGTGACGCCGCAGACAGCAAGCCAATCACTGCAATGCCCTTCTCTAAGATGGTGGGGACCAGGATCTATGTCATCACGCTGCCCACACTCTGCGTTCACCTTCATTGGCTGAGAAATGGCGCTTTTCGCGTCATTGAAACGCGACTTTGGCGCGAAAGTCGCGTACCGCATGGCCGACAAGCACAGGGGTCGGATCGGGTTTCATGAGACGCCGACTTAGCCAAAAGTCGGCGACTTTTGAAAATGATCGACCCGTTTCGCTCAACCCTAATTCTCAGTATAACAAAGCTAATATATGTTGTGAAATGCTTCTATTTGCTTAGTTTTTGCCTTTTAATAATTACATTTCTATCTATTTGTTTTGTGGTTTTTGTGTGCAGAATAAATTTTTGTTAACACATTCTATTTTGCTAACAGCAGTCATTAACCCGGGCGAAGCCGGGTAGTACAGCTAGTCTAATATATAAAGCTGAATGTGTGTGTGTGTGTATGTATGTATGTATGTCCGGGATTGGCATCTGAACCGTAGCAGCTACAGCCACAAAATTTTGCACAGTCACACGTCTGGACCCCGAGAGCGTCATAGGCTATGTTGTGAGGTGAAATTTTAACCCCGCGCTTTCCAATTCACCAAACAATTTTGCCCCTATCTACATAATGGGGAAAAAGTGAAAGGAAAAGTGTTGGAGGCGTCGCAGCTACAGGCACAAAATTTTGCACAGTCACACGTCTGGACCCTGAGAGCGTCAAAGCTATATTGTGAGGTGAAATTTTAACCCCGCGCTTTCCAAGTCACCAAACAATTTTGCCCCTATCTACATAATGGGGAAAAAATGAAAGGAAAAGTGTTGGAGGCAAATTAACAGCTGCCAGATGTGAACAAGGGGGACTTAAAGAATGACAGCGATGGCACCAAAGAGTATATACTGTACAGTTGCTAAGGTGGGGCCCCAACATGGGATAATCACACCACCACGGGGATATGAACACACACACAAAATGCGCCACACACTACCACGTGCTCGAACACATATACCACCCTCAGTGCACATTTCACCACACATACACCAACCTCGCCACATAAAAGTAGAAACACAAAAGTCGCCGCTCAAAACTCGCCACGCGCAAAACTCTCCACATGCAAAACTCGCCACACGTGCAAAACTCGCCACACGCAAAACTTGCACACGCAGAAAAATTGCCACACGCAGAAAAATTGCCACATGCACAAAAGTTGCAACACATGCAAAAGTTGCCTCACACAAAACTTGCACATACTCAAAAGGCACCACACATAAAACTCGCCACGCGCAAAACTCGCCATGCGCAAAACTTGCTGCACACAACTTGCTACACTAACCTGTCACATGCAACTCGACACACAAAAAGTTGCTACACGCATGTCGCCACACAAAACTCATCTCACAAAAGTCCCTACATGCATGTCGCCACACGCAACTCAACACACACAACTTGACACACGAAACTCGCCCTAAAACACACACAAGTCTGGTATCCTTCAAAAATAAAAATCTGATTAATAAGCAGACAAACTACAAGAGCAACAAATGTACCATATAGGAATCCGGCAGCTGTCAGTCACATGACCAGTCTATTATGTGTATGTGTGAGCTAATATATACTGCCAGGGGGTGGGCTTACTGTTGGCTGGGGATTTATCAGGCTGCCATTTTAGCTTACAAATACTGAGGTAAAAATACTGACCAAATAACGTGTGAACGAGGGCTAATACAGGAGGAGATGGCATACAGCTATATACTATATACAGGAGATGACACACAGGTATATACTATTTACAGGGGAGATGACACACAGGTATATACTATATACAGGAGGAGATGACACACAGATATATACTATATACAGGAGAGATGACACACAGGTATATACTATATAGAGGAGGAGATGACATACAGGTACATACTACATACAGGAGGAGATGACATACAGGTATATACTATATACAGGAGGAGATGACACACAGGTATATACTATATACAGGAGCAGATTACCTACAGGTATATAGTATATACAGGAGGAGATGACACAGGTATATGCTATGTATAGGAGGAGATGACATACAGGTATATACTATATACAGGAGATGACACACAGATATATACTATATATAGGTGAGATGACACACAGGTATATACTATATACAGGAGATTACATACAGGTATATCTAATATATAAAGCTGAATGTGTGTATGTATGTATGTGTGTATGTCCGGGATTGGCATCTGTACCGTCGCAGCTACAGCCACAAAATTTTGCACAGTCACACGTCTGGACCCCGAGAGCGTCATAGGCTATGTTGTGAGGTGAAATTTTAACCCCGCGCGTTCCAATTCACCAAACAATTTTGCTCCTATCTACATAATGGGGAAAAAGTGAAGGGAAAAGTGTTGGAGGAAAATTGACAGCTGCCAGATGTGAACAATGAGGACTTAAAGAATGAGAGCGATGGCGACAAAGAGTATATACCGTACAGTTGCTAAGGTGGGGCCCCGACATGGGATACTCACCACACACGGGGATATGAACACAAACACAAAATGCGCCACACACTACCACGTGCTTGAACACATATACCACCCTCAGCACACATTTCACCACACACACACACCAACCTCGCCACATAAAAGTCGAAACACAAAAGTCACCACTCAAAACTCGCTACATGCAAAACTCGCCATATGCAAAACTAGGCTCACGCAAAACTCGCCACACGTGCAAAACTCACCTCATGGAAAACTCACCTCATGCAAAACTTGCACACACAGAAAAATTGCCACATGTACAAAAGTTGCACCACATGCAAAAGTTGCCTCACACAAAACTTGCACATACTCAAAATGCACCACACATAAAACTCGCCACGCGCAAAACTCGCCATGCACAAATCTTGCTGCACACAACTTGCTACACTAACCTGTCACATGCAACTCAACACACAAAATGTTGCTACACGCATGTCGCCACACAAAACTCATCTCACAAAAGTCGCTACATGCATGTCGCCACACGCAACTCAACACACACAACTTGACACATAAAACTCGCCCTAAAACACACACAAGTCTGGTATTGTCCTTCAAAAATAAAAATCTGATTAATAAGCAAACTACAAGAGCAACAAATGTACCATATAGGAAATACGGCAGCTGTCAGTCACATGACCTGTCTATTATGTGTATGTGTGAGCTAATATATACTGCCAGGGGGGAGGGCTTCCTGTTGGCTGGGGATTTATCAGGCTGCCAATAGCAACCAATCACAGCTCAGCTTCTATTTTGCTACAGTTAATTAACCTGAGCTCTGATTGGTTAATATAGGCAACAAAGACATTCTCAGTATAACAAAGCTAATATATGTTGTGAAATGCTTCTATTTGCTTAGTTTTTGCCTTTTAATAATTACATTTCTATCTATTTGTTTTGTGGTTTTTGTGTGCAGAATAAATTTTTGTTAACACATTCTATTTTGCTAACAGCAGTCATTAACCCGGGCGAAGCCGGGTAGTACAGCTAGTCTTTTATATTATCACACTTGTGTTTTGATTTATTAAGCCTTTTTATTATCCCCGGTAAAAGTAATTATACGTAGAACCAGAAGAGAGAAAATGCTGAAATATAAATCTTGAGAAGCTTTGGGCATTTGCTTCTTGGACACTCGGCATGAGCGTCTGCTGTAGGAGAACCGGTTGAGAAAGGAGCCATTGGATTCTCCCACATGGTGAGCAATTTTTGTTTTTACAGGTTATTTATAATAAATGAGACGGAATTTGAAAAATATAAATAAACACTACACCGCAGACTAAGAACTTCACAGCAGTGCAGTAATCCAACCATTCTTTAAATATAGGGTTATTCATTTTTCATAGCCATTGGTATGTCCTGTTTACCGAAAAACACACAAGATGCACTTAAAATATCTAATTATAAGGGCAGTAAGAGCACAAGTTTATTTACTAACTTCCCTTGTGAATCTGATCTGTACTCCATATATTTCAATAGAAGATAACCTGCAAAAATTTAGCAACCAGGGCCATGCTATAGGTTTTTTATTTATTAATTTTACTCACTTTAGATGTTACTGGCCCCTAAGGGCATATGTAGGATTTTTAAAGAGGTGTTCCCAATATGTGGATTCACACGACAGAGATTTTGACAACTCTAAATAAATTACATCATACACTTACACACTGGAAGTTTTCTGGTTTCGGCAGGTGCAGACGACCGTGTATGCTCTCATGTGAGAGAATCTGGTCAACTGTGCAAATTACATTCTGATCAAACTCTCATCAGAGTTTGCTCAGAGTGCGAGAATACTGTGATCTGGTTCTCTCAGATGAGAAGATGGAGAAATAAAATGTCTTTATCCTCTCCATTGTGTCAGTGAGTGGAAATCGGACTGCCGATAGCTGCTACTGCGCAGGCGAGATATGTGTCACTGCTCATATTAGCATCAGTGATGTAAAACAAGAATAGTTTGCCTCCAGCACACATTGTATTGAGAGGGTTAAGCTATGTTATGGGCTGGTTTTAGTCAGGGTGGATTGATTTAAATCACGCCGATTTAAATCATGATTTAAATCACGATTTAAATCAAAAGATTTTTTTCTATTTAAATCGGATCGATTTAAATCATGATTTTAATCATGATTTAAATCACTGATTTAAATCAAAAGGTTTTTTTTAATATAAATCACGATTAAAATGAGAAGTGAGAGCAGTGCGCATGTGCGCCCATAGTTACACGGACGAAACTAGGGGCAACGATCTAACGCCAGGGTGAGGGGGGGACCCCAAAGTAAGTAAAAATCTTTTTTGTTTTACTATATGGCAATAGGTAGGTGTTTAAAAGCAGCATGTCTTAATTGTATAAACTATTAATAGCCTCCACATTTTGTTCATACTGCCCCTTTAATTCCACACTTCTAGCTTGGTTTCACTTTTGGTTTAGTTTCTTTTTCCATTCAGTTGACATGCCCAAACTTGTTGGATAGTCAGCATCCTACAGAAACCTCTGGAAGAGCATGGCATTGTGAATGTTACACATATACAGCCTTTATTCTACTGAGTTAAACAACTCAGCTTTATCTCATGATGGAAGAACCTTTGGATGGTAAAATATTTTCCTCAAAAAGCAGTTTATTGAAAAAAATCCGATTTAAATCAAAAAAATCCGATTTAAATCAAAAAAATCCGATTTTTTTGATTTTTTTAAAAAAACATTGATTTTTATCCACCCTGGTTTTAGTGGACCTTCATAGAGCGGGTGGGAGAGGTCCACCCTATCTCCATCTTCAAAGTCCTGACAGAACCTGTGTGATGTCAGGGTCATGTGATCATCACACGGGGTGTTAAAAACCTGGCCATAAGAGCCAGAGGGGGTGGTGTGTTGGGAGAGGTGAAACTCCCACGTAGCTCCCGGAGGAGCTAAGGACGCTGTGCGTGTTACCTGCAGTGAAGCCTGCAGGGCAAAGACTCTGCTAAAAGTTACCTTTTGTTTTGTTTTACCGTTATGCCAGAAAGGCTGTTTTTTTCTGAACCCTGCTTACGTTTATGCTGTCCATAATAAACTAGCAGGTGAACTACTCCCAGTACGGTTCCTGTGTCTATTGATGAGCAGCTGAGTGAGTCAACCCTCACTTTATAGATAGATAGGTAGATCGATAGATAAAATATTTATAATGTAAACTAGGGGCAGGTCAGTGAGGGATCAGTGACCTGTCAGCAGTCTTCATTATGAATAGCTAATCAGAGCACCACATAGAGACCCCACCCCACAGGTTGCCCCACAGCACGAGCATATTATTAACTCAAAACTGAAAATAAAGACTACACAACCACAAGATGGATTTCACCACCAAGGTATCATTTCAATCAGTATAGCGGCGCAAACTTGACAGTGTCTGTAGTTTACTCAGCATAATTCTGCTGACAGGTTCCCTTTAAGGTAGAGTTGAATAATGGGTAAAGATAAAAATGATAAATGAAGATTTTAGCTACCCCAAAATACAGTGTCTGCAAATTGAGATTCTGGTTTGGCTTTTATCCTAAGTCATGTGACAAGGCTCATTAAAGGGTCGACATTGACTGTTAGGATTGCTACTTCCAATAGGTGGCACAGAGCTCTAGTCCTCTTCCTCTCTGAAGAGACAATTTGCATATTTACCAGAGGAGCATTGCAGCTTTAAGTCTCCTCACCTCGACATGCTTATCATGTCATTCTCCGCAAGGAGAAACAATACTTCTTGGATCCTGGTCAGACGCCTCTCACTCAGCCAAACCAGATCCCCACTTTGCACTGATGAGGGGCAGTACCCCAAAATATAGTGTCTGCAAATTGAGATTCTGGTTTGGCTTTTATCCTATGTCATGTGACAAGGCTCGTTAAAGGGTCGACATTGACTGTTAGGATTGCTACTTCCAATAGGTGGCACTAGAGTTCTAGTCCTCTTCCTCTCTGAAGAGACAATTAGCTTAATTTCTAAAATCCATGGAGGTCTATAGTCCTTATGCAATTAACCATTTATTGTGATTATAATATTACATAATATTATTGGATTATTTGATATAATGCATTGGTCAGTGATAGTTTTGGGCAGGAAACTATAGCTACAATTTAATTTTTTTTAAATAAATAGGTCCAAAATTTTTTTGCTTCCTTCACTATTTGAGAGTCTGAGACTAGGTTATCCCACGAATTGCAAAAAAAATCTCTGGAGTAGAGATGGTGGTAATCAAATCTTAGAACCGGTTTCAGGAGATCTGAGAGTGTGTTGCTGCCGGACGAGTGTTCTGCCAATCACCCCCCAATGCACAGCACCCATGGCTCTCCGTTTGATTATCCAGCCTGTTACGTCTTCAAAAGTGCATTAAGCCACAATGATTACATTGATGCATGTCTGCTAATCAAAAAAAGGAGCGAGGGAAGATGTCAGGTGAGAAGCGGCAAGCAGGGTACCCGTCTGATGGCAACAAATTACTTTCTCCTCTTTCTCATCCCTGCTACTTCACATGCATCATTTTCTCTGTCATTACCACGTGGTATCGGCCTCCTCACTGTTAGATCACTATGCAGCATGAGCAGAAAAGCCATTGAGCTGGAATATTGTGTCCATTTCTGGGCAACAAATTTAAAAAGAAAGACATTGAAAAACTGGAGCAGGTTCAGAAAAGAGCAACCAGGAAGGTGAGCGGACTGCAAACTATGTCCTACGAGGAACAGTTAAAGGATCTGGGGATGTTTAGCTTGCAAAAAAGAAATGCTAAGAGGAGACCTAATAGATGTCAAATATCTGAAGGGATTTGTGAGGGACGAGGGAGACTCCATTTTGGATTTACGAATTCAGGCCCCAAAGATTACCCAGATCTCCCTTCACTCCTGAAATGTGGCCCCCACCCTTAGGAAAAGTACACAGTTCCCAAAAGAGCAAAGCTTTCGCCATTTGGCCAGAGAATTAGAGGCCACATGTTAATGAAGGCAAAGAGGAACAGAGCTAGGACCCCTGTTGTCTTTTGTGCAAGGCAGCCCACATCAAAGCAAACTCTAGACCGAACATCACCGACACCTAGAGATGAATCATGAGAGTACCATTTAAAGCCAGAACCCAGCGTCACCAACTAGAGATGAATTATGAGCGTACCGTGCATCTCAGGGTTATGTCCGATATACCACCAGACTCCTTGGAGCCCCCTGCACGTATCTGTGCATCCCATATCTCTCCAGCTGTCCTGGATTCTGAGCTATCGAGATTGGTGCTCCAGAACCCCTTAGCTGACTCGAGTTTTGACTCTTTGTAAGCTACGTCACGTTATGTGTGGAGACGGACCAGGAACTAAGGGAGTACTTGTGGACTCAGCGCTTCCCTGGGGCCCACATGCTATAAGACCGTTAACTGCTATTCCCATTCTGTACCCTACTTTTTATCTGTACCTCGGACTGTATTATCTGTATAATATTCTGCACATATTTGTAGCTTCTAGTGCACCTTTCAGCAATTAAAATATCAATTAATTTTGGGCTGCTCTTTTATCTAGAAACCCAATCTCCCACGTCTGTGAGTCTGGCTAGTACTTATGCGCTACCTGGGGTTGGTTTCTGACCCAATATAAGATTGTTAATGGACCGTGCTTATATCCAATGAGGAACTGGTGGCAGCATACCGTTCTGGTGTTATTGGGGGATCCTGGCAGTGATGGATCGGAGGTTTATATATATTCCCGGCCTGGGGCTGGTGATATATATACCGCCCTCACTGCAGAGTGCCCCGATAACCAGTATGTGACAGGGCAGCCTCTCCGGCGACTACTTAACCTAGGTGCAGTTCCCTGACTGACCTGATCGTCTGATGAAGGCGGCATTCAGAAGCCGAAATGTGTTGTGTGTTCAGCATTTTAATAAAGGTTTCATAAAGGTTTGTACATTTTAAAACCTTCTGTCTTTACCTATATGCACAGCACTCCGCCTGACTGCACATTCTTTCCTTCATTTACCTACACTCCTTTGTGAATTGCGGATGGAATAGCACAGGAAATACCATTTGGAGATCCGCAGGACCTTTGGTCATGTGGTCTAGTCACATGTCAGCTTGGATTCCACGCCCCATAGCTTGACAGCTGGCTCTCCACCCACCCCAGGCTTCTCCCGAGGATGTGCAGGGGTGCGCAACCCGGACAGGTGTGGATCTCCGTTGCATTGTACATTCCTCTTGACCATCAGGTGTAATCCTCGGAGTGCCCCTTGCTCAGTTTTTTTTATGACCTAAGGGTAAAGAAGGCACCAAAGAGCTGCGACTGTGTAAGCTCCATCATAGATTGGTGACGGCGGGGTGATATCCCCCTGGTCCTCTCGTGTGTGTGTTTTTATTACAGGATGTCACAGTGTAGAGTGATCATCCTTATTCTCATTTGCACATGGAAACACGAGAAGCAATGAAATAAAAGTAAAAGGGAGAAGGATTAGATATTAGAAAAAAAAATTTTGACTTTTGACAGTGAGGGTGATCAGTGAGTGGAACAGGCTGCCACGAGAGGTGGTGAGTTATCCTTCAATGGAAGTCTTCAAACTTAGGCTGGACATCTTTCTGAGATGGTTCAGTGAATCCTGCTTTGAGCAGGGGGTTGGACACGATGACCCAGGAGGTCCCTTCTAACTCCAACATTCTATGATTCTCTATGCGTCCACCATTGAAAGTGTACCAAAATTCCAGCCATAAGAGAAATGATGTGAAAATGTAATGTACTTACAAAACCACACACTATTTTCAATCGATGTTTATTACAAATTAACTTATTTGTAACTCTAATGAGTCCTGAAGAATACTTTTCATGTGACCGCTCTTTTAACTGGATTATTTTTCCTGAGGAAACAAAAAAAATGCCCTCCTCCCTTATTATATCCATGCCCCCCAAATAGTAATCAACAGGAACATTTACACAAAACAAGATTTTTAATAATGGAACTGTCCGTAAATTCCTGGTATTCCTGGATATTCCAGAATAAGGAGTTTATTTTTTCCGGTGTAAGGGATAAGGATGGCAAACCTGTTGGTGATATGATGTCCCCTCTGCTCTCTATGTATTTCCAGTATTTCTGGTGGCTAAGCGGTGCCACCTAATCAATCACTGGTAAAATAGAGGCATTCATGTGATAGTCACACAATTCTCATTCTGCTAAATAATATCTCACATAAAACAAATGGCCACCAGATACCAACGAAACATGACATAATTCACCCATTCTCCACAGATTGGACAGCTACATGAGATTTTATATCATTTCGAAAGAACCACAATCTCCTGGCTTAAATGAGAAGAGGAGCTGGGAATTTGGACCAATGCAACCGAAAATGAAGCTCCAGCTCCCGTATTATTTGTGGCAGTGCCGATGAGGGTGACGCAAGCGCCATTATTTATGAAGCAGATGTATGTGAACGCCTAACAACATTGATTTAAGTATGTGGTCTATTCCCACCAGGAAAACTTGCAAACATACTACAACCAATAACATCATCAACACTTATGGTCACATCTGAAAAATGCAAGCACATGAAGAAATATACCAGATATACAAGGAGTAACTGGAAACTGGAAAATGACACCACAAGCAAAGTGGCCAGGCTGCCAATTCTTTATCACATAAATCCTTTCACAAATGTTAGTAACGCAGAATGTAAGAGCGGCACCATCCGAGAGGCCAGATCCCATGACAATAAGAAAATTGTCAGCTTGGAAATTTTTTAAACTGATACTGACAAAATGTCAATGGCTAAGTGCCTGGTATGAGCACAAATGGTCATCTGAAGCCATGAGGGAGCAAACCTAAGGATATATCCTTTACTGTCAGCAATTACTGGATGCAGCCAAAGGAGTAATTGGAATGATTTATAAAGGATATCCAACAACAAAATCCACAAAACTTGCTGGGGATTTATGTCATATTGCTTCATTTTTATTTTATGGAAATACTATAATTAGTGCTGAAAACGTACCTACCAACCAATGACCTAAGCCATGGATAGACCAGGTTCTATGTGTTTTATTAATTTATTTTACTTTACACACACCATTAATTTTCTCAGAGGTTTACAGACATCAAGTTGAATCACATTGTTGCACATTTTATTTTTTATGTTTGCATGTTATTTTATGTACCGTTATCATTTTAATTTATTTTAATTTCTTTTTTTTAAACATTTTGGATTCTTTAAGCCACTAAGTTCCTATCATCCAGCTTCATATATTTGACACCAGTAACTAAAATGAAAGAGATGCTTGCAGTAATGTCAAAAAATGAAAAAATATGTATTTAAACCTTCAATGTGCTCAAGAACAGGCATAAAATCAATTAAAAGATAAAAAGTAGGAGGATGCTTTTTGTGAAGAAAACAATCTCCACATCACAATAGAAATGGAGAAATGGAGAAAAAGACGATGTACCAAATAAATGAGTACAAATGAATGAATAAATAAGACTGGGTTACTAAGCAAAATTGCACATACGATATGCAGAAATGATAATAGATGTTCCAAACATAAAGGTAATATAAATAAAGTGTTAAATATAATAAAATGCCTATAAATATAGCAATAAATACTAATGAAAAAACCTAGTTGAAGTTTAAATGTCAAAAATATAAACACCCAAAAGAGAATCCTATCCTGAACACATGTGTGAAGCAGCCCACTAGAAGGGAGAACGTCAGACGCCGTGCGTTACGCCACAATAATGTGACTTCCTCGGGGGTAAAGTGCTAGTGCAGAATGAAATGCAGGTATACATAGGCATTCAAGTCTGAGACATAATTACTTCCAATAAATGGCATGAGGACAGGAGTAGAGGAAGTCCCTGGAAATTATAGTGGCTCAGCAGAGTGCACATCAAGTTGGATCGCACCACCGGAGATGATCTAGGGACACGTAATATCACTTCCTATACAAGTCCATGTGGCGTATGTGTCATGCTGGATCACAATGCCTTTAGTATCTGAACTTATGGTTTCTGCCCCTACAATTTATCAGCTGATTGCACCCTCAATATTACCATCCTTCAGCGTTTCATGGGGACATACATTGTATATTGTCTCAGCCATGTCGGCGCTATACTTTGATACGTCATTTCCGGCATCTAGAGGGTAGCGTACCTGGCAGTTTACATGTTTTCAGGATCTGATACTCTTTTGGGCATTTATATTTTTTATATTTATGTTCTTAATCCTGTTATTTAGGCTTTTTTCATTAGTATTTTAGTGTTCTCTTGGCAGTAAAAAAAAAGTTGCTTACAGAATGCAGATTTTGCGGCATTTTTATTTTTTGCTGCGTTTTTCTGCAGACTTCATGTGTCATTTATCTTATAATTTGTTTCATTCACCAAAAAAGCAGCAAAACCTCAGCAAAAATGCACGGCTGGTTTTTGGAAGCATTTTCGCACGTAATCATTAACTTCTATGGTGAAAACAGGCAGCAGCAAAAATGTTGGAAGAAATGACAGGCTGCAGTTTTCCCATTGATTCAGGAAGAAAAAAAATAGTGTGCACGAGATTTCTGCAATTTCCTAGCTTTTGCCGGTACTGTAAAAAGCAGCTTTTAACTTTCATAAAAAAAGCATAAAAAATACTGCCAGAATGCAACGTGTTAACATACCCTTTTGGGCCAGTCTGACGCCTTTCTTGTTAACTTCCAGACAAGAGAAGGGCAGATAGAAAGCAAATAAATTGTATATGGAGAATTGAGTAAAAAAGTTTTTCCAATGCAGCAAATTGAATTCAAATCAAAAAAAATTTATTCTGACTTTATTAAAATAGTAGCATGGGTTTGAAAAAAATAGGTGACGCGTTTCGAGTCTGGCTGCCTGAATTGTAGATAAAATTAAAAAGTGTCAAAACTACTAATATCAAAACCCATAAAGTCTATTAATTAGGTGACATCATATACTGACAGCAACTGAAAAGCAAAGTATTAACCCTATAATGGGGAAATAAGCACTTATAGTGTGATTAAGTTTTCAATGTATTAATTATAATTTTGGGGGTTAACTCCAGGGTTAACACTTTGGTTTTCAGGCGCTGTTAATATATGATATCATCTAATTAGGGATTTTCATGTGTTTTTATACCAGTAGTTTTGTCATTTTTTAACCTTACGAGTCAGCCAGACTCGAAACGCATCAGTACTTTTATATGCCGCTATTTTAATTACCGTAATTCGTCAAGGAATAATTTGCATTTAATGAGTTTTCCTAGATTGAAAAACCTTTATCATCACTTTGAATAAAGCTGCTTGATACCTCACATTTTATCCCTGCATAGTAGAGTGGATCGCCCAAGAACCAGATTGAAGAACATACAGGATGGGGTGAGCTCTATCCACAAACTTTCTTATATTACTACATGATTCTTTTTCTAGCTAGATGGCTATATGACCACAGACCAATGTTTTACTGCTATAGCCAATGATTGGCTGCAGTGGTCACATGGCTGTACCGCTCTAAGGAAGTATAAAGCATGTTAAAGGGAACCTATCACCCCGTTTTTTAAAGATTAGATAAAAATAGTGTGAAATAGGGGCAGAGCTGGGCTTTACATTAGTGCCTTTTTGGTGCCTTTACACCCCTGTTAGGCTGCCGAAATACCTTTGTGAAGTGGCCGTTTTGTCCTGTCACTCAAGTTGGTCAGGTCGGATGGGCGTGGTCACAGCGCTGTTTCTCCCCCAGATCAGGCTCATCATTACGTTGGTGGCATAGTGGTGTGCGCATGTCCAAAGAGAAGATCCACTGCCCAGGAGATTCAAAACAGCGCGGTCTTCGCTATTCGCCGTTTACCGGTGGGCGCGGCCATCTTTCCTGTGGCTGCGCGTGCGCAGATGGAGCGCTCTGCTACCCGGGGCTTCAGGAAAATGGCCGCCGCGATCTCCATCTGCGCACGCGTGGAATCCCGCGGCCATTTTCCTGAAGCCCCGGGCAGCAGAGCGCTCCATCTGCGCACGCGCAGCCACAGGAAAGATGGCCGCGCCCACCGGTAAACGGCGAATAGCGAAGACCGCGCTGTTTTGAATCTCCTGGGCAGTGGATCTTCTCTTTGGACATGGGCACACCACTACGCCACCAACGTAATGATGAGCCTGATCTGGGGGAGAAACAGCGCTGTGACCACGCCCATCCGACCTGACCAACTTGAGTGACAGGACAAAACGGCCACTTCACAAAGGTATTTCGGCAGCCTAACGGGGGTGTAAAGGCACCAAAAAGGCACTAATGTAAAGCCCAGCTCTGCCCCTATTTCACACTATTTTTATCTAATCTTTAAAAAACGGGGTGATAGGTTCCCTTTAAGACTTCCCATTGACTCGCAAAACTACTCATTTCACACTTCTCATGGCCATAAATTTAATTCTGACTTTTACTTGGAGCATTTTTTTTTTTACTGAAGAAATTTTCATTTCTGTAGCTCACTGGCTCCAAATCAGTGTCCTGACAAATGTAACATTATATTAAGTGAGTATGCTCAAAATGAGCATATAGAATAGGGTGACCTGACATATTGTAGAAGGTGCCACTCTCTGAGCATTGCTTATTGAATTATCTCCTCGCTTTGATTCCTCCCTGTGAAGTATGTGCTCATCTGACTGCATATTAACCATTACAAAGCAGAAGATTCAGATTAAAATTTGTGAACCCGCCAGGACACGAGCCCTTCAATATGGATGAAATCTGAGTCATAACCTGCAGAAATCGTTTCAGCTTCCATTTCCAATTTTCTCCTTAAACCTTTTTTTTTATTATTTCTCTTTGCCTCGATCATTAATTTTTTTTAACAGGTATTGGTCTCTTAGAGGGACAAATAAAACTGCTGTGGAGATTAACTACAAAGTACTAGTATGAGAATGAATTACTGGGATCCCTCCATATGCTTTAGGGCTAATGAAACTCAAATCTAAATGCAATTGCCAAAACATAAGATGAGGTTAGACTGAGAACATTCAAGCACTTTATTACTTTACCCAGAAAAAAAAGTCATTTTATGAGACCGAAATAGGATGGTTAAATATTTAGTACTTAGCGTTCTTCTTGCTCAATAACAGAAATGTTATTACATGGATAATGTTACAGAGCCATAATATATTAACTATTCTGCTTTTACAAATATTCTACATGTGAATAAAAAATGTTCATTTAGAATTAGATTGTTTTCTGCACAATATCGCACATTATAACATTTAGTATATGTGCTGATAAAATCCAAGAACAAGCCGAAAAGTTACATAAAATCCACTGTAAATACAGAGGATTGCACAAGATCATGGTTACGGTAGAGCATCAAATGGCAAACATCACATTTTTGTTTTAATACACAAAAAGTACATTTCTTAGAAAGGTTACAAAAAATGGAATAATAAAATGACATACAGTACAGACCAAAAGTTTGGACACACCTTCTCATTTAAAGATTTTTCTGTATTTTCATGACTATGAAAATTGTACATTCACACTGAAGGCATCAAAACTATGAATTAACACATGTGGAATTATATACTTAACCAAAAAAGTGTAAAAGAACTGAAAATATGTCTTATATTCTAGGTTCTTCAAAGTAGCCACCTTTTGCTTTGATGACTGCTTTGCACACTCTTGGCATTCTCTTGATGAGCTTCAAGAGGTAGTCACCGGGAATGGTTTTCACTTCACAGGTGTGCCCTGTCAGGTTTAATAAGTGGGATTTCTTGCCTTATAAATGCCTTATAAATGGGGTTGGGACCATCAGTTGTGTTGTGAAGAAGTCTGGTGGATACACAGCTGATTGTAAAACTGAATAGACTGTTAGAATTTGTATTATGGCAAGAAAAAAGCAGTTAAGTAAAGAAAAACGAGTGGCCATCATTACTTGAAGAAATAAAGGTCAGTCAGTCTGAAAAATTGGGAAAACTTTCAAAGTGTCCCCAAGTGCAGTTGCAAAAACCATCAAGCGCTACAAAGAAACTGGCTCACATGAGGACCGCCCCAGGAAAGGAAGACCTAGAGTCACCTCTGCTTCTGAGGATAAGTTTATCCGAGTCACCAGCCTCAGAAATCGCAGGTTAACAGCAGCTCAAATTAGAAACCAGGTCAATGCAACACAGAGTTCTAGCAGCAGACACATCTCTACAACAACTGTTAAGAGGAGACTTTGTGCAGCAGGCCTTCATGGTAAAATAGCTGCTAGGAAACCACTGCTAAGGACAGGCAACAAGCAGAAGAGACTTGTTTGGGCTAAAGAACACAAGAAATGGACATTAGACCAGTGGAAATCTGTGCTTTGGTCTGATGAGTCCATATTTGAGATCTTTGGTTCCAACCACCGTGTCTTTGTGCGACGCAGAAAAGGTGAACGGATGGACTCTACATGCCTGGTTCCCACCGTGAAGCATAGAGGAGGTGTAATGGTGTGGGGGTGCCTTGCTGGTGACACTGTTGGGGATTTATTCAAAATTGAAGGCATATTGAACCAGCATGGCTACCACAGCATCTTGCAGCGGCAAGCTATTCCATCCGGTTTGCGTTTAGTTGGACCATAATTTATTTTTCAACAGGACAATGACCCCAAGCACACCTCCAGGCTGTGTAAGGGCTATTTGACCAAGGAGGAGAGCGATGGGGTGCTACGCCAGATGACCTGGCCTCCAAAGTCACCAGACCTGAACCCAATTGAGATGGTTTGGGGTGAGCTGGACCGCAGATTGAAGGCAAAAGGGCCAACAAGTGCTAAGCATCTCTGGGAACTCCTTCAAGATTGTTGGAAGACTATTCCCGGTGACTACCTCTTGAAGCTCATCAAGAGAATGACAAGAGTGTGCAAAGCAGTCATCAAAGCAAAAGGTGGCTACTTTGAAGAACCTAGGATATAAGACATATTTTCAGTTGTTTCACACTTTTTTGTTAAGTATATAATTCCACATGTGTTAATTCATAGTTTTGTTGCCTTCAGTGTGAATGTACAATTTTCAACCGGCTCAATATCATGTCATATCTTTTATTTTGGGAGGTCTCTAAATAAGTAGGGTAATCTACAATTAGGCTATATGCACAAGTCAGGATTCCTTGCTGAAATTTCCTGAACAAAACCAAACATTTTCTGCAAGAAATCCACATGCGTTTTTTGCACATTTTTTTTTGCTGATTTTTTGTGTTTTTTTCCGGAGGCTCCCAATGCAATAATATAGTGGGAAATCCGCAAAAAAACCACAAAATGTGCGTTTTTTACCGCAATGCATTTTTTCCACGAACATATGCACAAAAATTGCTCAATGCATTATAAATGATGGGATGCATATATATGCCTTTTTTAAGCATTTTCAAAAAACATGAAAAATCCTGAACGTGTGCACACAGCCTTATACTTTTCTATACAGAAAAATAAGTTTACAGTCATGTACCAACCCAGCAGTAGCCAAAAGGACACCCTTTTGGTCTCCGTCAGGTGAATGGAGCCCCTGATGCTCTGTATGACCAGATTTACCTTGACATTATTTCCATTCAACAGAAAAAAATAGCAATTAGAAAAACAGAAGGATGTTTCATTCACAAACACTTTGCCTCAGAATACATATCTATACCAGTGATAATTCACTGTGATTCGCCATGTGATATTTCCCCTATTACTTCCTTTCATTCTGACTGCACAGCATGTACATCCTGGTTAGGTCTCCCATGTGTCTGAGTTTTCTACAATAATTATTCTTGTTGATACATTCTAATGTGGAAAACAGAGCATCCGCCTCAAGATACATTTATTAAAATGATTGGTAATGAGGGTGTCCAAAAAACATCTACCCATGTGTACTCTCACAGCTATGATGGATGATAACGTGGGTGAACTGTATTGCTTTTGCCTGCTCCATATATCCCTGTGATTACAATCTGTTGATGAACCATTTTCAGGAAAGTACATGGGACGCAGCATTTTTTCAGAGCATTTTGTGTTTAGCACTATGGCTACTATAATATTTGTTAGGGACACATTACGTATTACATTTATATTATTATGTTGCTATAATTGACCTGTTTTGGGATTGTTTAGTAATCTTCCACGCATGCAATCTCTCACTAAAGACACATGCAAGGAGGTAGGAGCCCAAGATCGTTTTACTTAGTAAGTACTTCATCATGAAGCTCATGACAAGGAGTTCTTATCTGAGAAGATGAGTACTTATTATACAACAGCTGCAAATCATGCAGCCACGGGGACGAGAGCATAATAAGCATAATATATGAGCATGCACAAGATACTCGGATAACACCCAAGCATGCTCGGATAAGACGTTATCCTAGCACGTTCGCCCATCCCTACTCCTAACATAAACCTGATTCTGATCACTGCACTCCCTATCGTTCATAGACAGGTCTTCCTTCCTGTGCGCATGCCTAAGCCCTTGCTGGCCCTCAACTTACCCTGTCTAGTGCGCAGGCCAGCAAGACACAAGTCCCACTACTATGAAAATACAGCACAAGGGAGGTAAGACAAACAGTGGTAAAAGACACAACAAATAGCACTCCTCAGCTTCTCCAACAGGAAACTTCACTGCTGTAACAGAATGAACACCACAGCTTATTCAGAGACTGGCTCCTTCAAAGAGGTCAGTATAGATGAGCTATAACCAGCAAGGAATGAAGCTAGCAGTGGGTTTATATAATGGAAGGGAGTGGTCACAAGGTGCTGTAGCTGAGAACTCAAGCTCCAAGTTCACAGCCAGAAGAGAAAGGGCCCTTAACCCTTTCAGCACTGAATGAAAGAAAATCCACTCCAATTCAAGGTTAACGACAAACGGATCCTAAAGAGGACCTGTAATCTATCAAACGTTGTGACCTTCTGATCCAATATCCTTCAGGAGTCACATCAGGACATGACGCACCCGTAACAATATGGCAGTAATGCAATTCGAAATTAATATATTATGGAAGGTGGTTTTAAATTGGATACGACACATATATTTTCAGTCACTGGCCCTGAACTCTACAACTAAGTCTGTTCCTTCGCAAGAAATATAGCTGCATAGACCAAGTCAGAAATGTTGGTATATTCAGTAAGAAGATGCCTGTGCAGGTCCTATGCTAGAGAAACCAAACGTGTTAGGTGAAACAACAATAAAGGAATCAGCCAAAAATGTTCTGCCTCATTATACTGATAGTAATAACATGATATACACAGAGTACCCCACCTGTCTGATGCGAGACGTACTTGTGGTGGCAGACCCCACTCGTTTTGGGTTCTCCAAATGTTGAGCATTACAAATTGTTAATGATGATATTATGCACCTGTCTTGGTTCCAGGACCAAGTTCTCCTACCTTCCATCTATGGTCATCGCACTTTGCTCTGCCTCACATTGGTTTTCACAGGTTGCTGGGCATACCTATGTGACATTGCCACCCAAGGGCTTTTAAGACCTACTGAGCATTGATTGAGCGGTGTGTACTGTTACTGTATGTTTTGGAGTCTGCAGCCACACAGTTCCTTCAGCTGCAATCACCTCTGCAAGCTCCTGTGGTTTCTACAACCTACATCTACTGCCTGGCTCAGAGCAACCAATTATCACTTCGTGGACTTTAATCATAACAAACTCATCCCTGGACTAGTTCACATAGCAATGCTGCTGCATCTGAGTGTACTGTCTTTACAGACCAGTTTGTCTGATCACTGATGTCAGAAGCTGTCCATCCGTTTGCTGATTAACCCTTCTATTGCTATTAGCATAACAAATTCTCCTCTACACTTATTCACATTATATTGCAACAAATACTTTCTATACTTTTTCAGCTTCTGTGTCTACAACTGGATCTATGTCTTCTGGGGTGTCCTTCTCCTTTTTCTTATTTGCCCATACAGCCTACACATTAGTCAAGGACATCAGTGTTCCATGTGTCACCCGGCAAGTCACAAAAAAACAGGCAGGTAACATATTGTATCACCATCTGGATTATCAGACCACTAGCAGGTTTTCCTACTATTGGAAAACACTTGGCTGTTTTTACTTTGCATTGAAGTTCTGCTCAATTGTAGTGAATAGGTTGAAGTTTCTATACCCCATGCAACCTGTAGACTATGGGCAACCCATATAACCACATTTACACATAATATTTTCTTTCCTGAGACCACAAAGTCACACACACAAACACACACACACACACATACACACACACGTCAAATATCTGCCGTCTAATGACTGCTTGTAGCTTTTTTTTGCCATTGAAGCTTCTCATAATATTCACTCCAATTGCATTTTTGCCTATGAATCAATATCGATTGTTTCACACATGCTATTTGCCATGGATTTTTTATGGAATATTTTTCGACAGCCAAGAAATGCTGCAGCCAGATGTTGACAGAGTCAAAAAGAAAATATGAAACACGTTACCATGGGGGATTGGTTTGATGGCATTTTCTCATACTTTTGGCCCTATTTTTCATAGTTTGTTCAAGATGTGTCTTTTTTTATTAGAAAAAAAAAATGCAAAAGAAGGAAGCCTGTATTTACGGTAGGTTGTTGTGAGAACTTTGACTTTCCACTTACCCTTGTAAATATCTGGCAATTTGCTGAAATAAATGAAACATTACTCCCCACATAGAAGAAAATATGAGCTTTCTCAGGTTCGTAGATGCATTGCTCTTAAGCACAATTGAACAAACGCTGGAGCAGATTGCTGGATTCGATCCAAGTCTTTTCTTCTAACCCAAGTGTGTCCAAGTACAGAAGCAGGGAATGACAAGGATAAAAAAAGGCCTTTTCAAAGTACTGTTTATCATTTGAATTACACACGATGAAATCCAATATCTTTCATGGAACATGCCTCAGCTGCACAAAACAATGACAATGGAAGTCAATTATGACTAAAGTATGGAACTAGCATAATATGAAATGAAAAGCAACATGAACATAGAACTAGCTGTTCCCACTCACACAAGACACCGCTGCATTACCATTAAAATGTAAAACTGATAAATGAAGGATCTACGCAACTTCTTAGAGAAATGCCGAGAGGCCAAGGCTTCACAATGGAATGTGCGAACATCTATCAAACTGCCTGTGGATCCACATATGTTGTTAAAACTTCTTAGTGACCTCAATAAGACGACTGATGATAATCTAGATAAAGATGCAGAACGGAGAAGAAAATCTTTTATAGCCATAAATTCAGGGGTATTCACATCATAGATATTTATGGCATCCAGAATGTGGGTCCTCTGACTCCTGTCCTGTCAATCATTGCTATGAAAGTTTTAAAACTAACTGAGCAAGTATGTCATATCTTGCCACATACATTGCCACCTCTATTTCTATTCCCCTTCTGGATACTGTGGCAAATGATCAGCTAATCAGACAGGCTCTAGATAAAAAGAAAGCCAGGTAGCGAACTATAACCAGGAAAAAGATGGAAATGAGAAGGTGGTGTACCAGATAAATTGCTCGCCTTGTAGTGTTGTGCCAAAGCCAAGTACAACAGTGGTGAAGGAACCAGGGACACCAGTTAGGGCTTCTTCTCTAAAATGGATGAATGAACCAGCACCCCCATTGAGCATATAAAGGTGATCACAGGGTACAGTTGAAATGTGGATGCTGCTAGGGAAGAGCATCTAGAGCTAAAGGCAAATTTTATTGTGTCCGTAAAAACATACTCTAAGTTTTCATACTGGACCTGTGCCCTCATCAGGCATAATTATTCCATTATCATTATAATAATGCCTGATGAGGGCACTGATTAATTGACACATTATTATTATTTATTATTATAGCGCCATTTATTCCATGGCGCTTTACATGTGAGGAGGGGTATACATAATAAAAAAACAAGTACAATATTCTTAATCAATACAAGTCAAGACTGGTACATGAGAAGAGAGGACCCTGCCCGTGAGGGCTCACAATCTACAAGGGATGGGTGAGGAAACAGTAGGTGAGGGTAGAGCTGGTTGTGCAGTGGTTTGGTCTGTTGGTGGTTACTGCAGGTTGTAGGCTTGTCGGAAGAGGTAGGTCTTCAGGTTTTTTTTGAAGGTTTCACGGTTGGCGAGAGTCTGATATGTTGGGGTAGAGAGTTCCAGAGTATGGGGGATGCGCGGGAGAAATCTTGTATGCGTTTGTGGGAAGAGGAGATAAGAGGGGAGTAGAGAAGGCGATCTTGTGAGGATCGGAGGTTGCGTGTAGGTAATTTGGAATCCTTTACCTTGTGATCTACTCTACCTTGTTATGCAGTACAGGGGTTGAGGTCTTTTGGGAGCTTATATCCAAAGTCTCTCATACATAATAAACTAATGTTGTCTGCACTGTTAAGGCGAACAATGTGTTGTCTGACGGGTGCTTGGGTTCAGCGTATTGCAGTTCTGGTAGAAAGATTGATGAATGGGATTGGGGAAAACCCATTTGTCATGGTACACATTGGTACCAATAACAAAATTAGATGTTGGTAAAAGGTCCTTAAAATGATTACAGGGAACTAGAAGAGAGGCTGGCCTCTCTAGAAGGTGGTGTTTTCAGAAATACTGCCAGTGCCACAAGAAAGACAGCGGGAGCTTAGGGAGATAAATAAGTGGCATAGAGATTGGTGCAGGAAGGAAGGGTTGGGGTTCATGGAGAATGGGGCTAACTTCTGTCAACTACAGGCTCTACCGTAGGGACGGGCTGCAACTCAATGGGGAGGTGCAGTTGTGCTGGGGAAAAAAATGGTAAGACGGATGGAGGAGCTTTTAAACTACAATCTGGGGGGAGGGAGGGTAGATGTGCTAAAAGGGGGAAAGATAGAGTAGACACAGAGAGTGAAACAGTAGGGGTCTATCAGGATTTAGGGAGAATCTGGGATATGAAATGAAACACGGAGGTGAGTATGAGTAATAAATGTGCTAATATTATTAAATGTCTGCTGGCAAATGCAAGTGTCATGATCCAATTTTGGATTTGTGGCAGATTTGGTCTGCTTCAGTTTAAGACCTTTTTTCCTTTCTGGTCATCGGGGATTAATGCAGTTTTTCCCCCTCTGGTGGCCGCTGGTGTTATTGCATTGCTGCTGGGTCAGCTGATGTTTGTGGTGACCACTCCCTCCATCCTTTAAGAGGTCACATGGTTCATCAGCTGACTGTCGGTGTTAGTTCATTCTTCAGCGACCAAGCCGGGAGTAGGAGCTTGCTGGGAACTGTTGTTCTACTGCTGTGTCCGGTGAATCTGGTGTTTCTTCCTGCTGTGCTGTGCCTTGCAGCATTAAGCTAAGTGTGGTTTTCCTTTACCTTGTCTCTATTCCCTGTTAAACTGTTGTATTTATACACTGGTGCAGTCCACCTCCCTTGGGGGGAGAGGGGGCCACTGTTAGGGCCTGCACAGGAGACAGGGATACGCTGGCGGCTCAGGCCTCCTAACCATCATAGGTACCCCTGAGATAAGGGAAAGCCAGGGCCCCATTGTAGTGGCAGGGACAGGTGCGGGTCCCAGTACGCCTTTATCGCCGGTAACGGCGTGACAGCAAGAAGTCTTGCAAACAAATGAATGAGTTGGAGACTCTAATGTCAGCCAGAGATTATGAGGTAGTGGGCTTTAGAGAAACCTGGCTGGATTAAAGCCATGACTGGGTGACAAACATAGAGGGTTTCACCATATTCAGAAAGGACAGGAAAGACAAAAAGGTGAAAGAGGTGTGTACTGTATTTTCATTAAAACCAACTTAAGACATGTGCTCAATGACAACATTGGGGGCGCTGGGACCATGTAGAGTCAGTATGGGCAAATGTACATGGGGATGGCAATAATGGAAAGCTCCTAGATGGAGTTTGCTGTAAGCCTGTTAATATAACTGAACAGGTAGAGGAGGAAATGCTGCAACAAACTAAAAAGGCAGCAAATGATATTAGGATCCTTATTGTGGAGGATTTTGACTATTGTAAGGTGGCTGTCTGACACCTAGTGGTTGGGAGATAAACTTGAAGTAATGCTTTAGTACATATAGGGAAATGCTCCAGCACACTAAGTGCTGAGAGGGGTTAATCGGCCATGACAGAATGATTTTGAGCAGCCAATGAGTTGGGAGAGACTGCTACTCACCATATCTCCACCCCTGGGTGTGGTTCACTTTGCAAAATTGAGAACTGTTTTGTTTCACAGGGGGCCCATGTGTGGAGGTTGCAGATCTCTTGGATTGAATGCCTTTGGTAAAAAAAACTAGAAGAAGAAGCTGAACTCTAAGCCAGGTGGGCTAACCAGCACTATTGTATGGACTTGTTACTTTTTGTTTTACCTTGTGCCAGACAAAGACTGTATTTACATTTTCTGGTGACTTGTTTTTTGAGGACTGCAATAAACCAGCAGGACTTTAAATATAAACGGTTCCTGTGTGTACCTCTTTAAGAAGCCAATTGAGTTGACCGACCATACTATCCAAACATTCAATGGGACATAGAATCTTCTGCTTGTGCTAAAGGCTGCAAATTCTATTCCAAAGTTCAAAACAATTACCTCTCAGTTGGTAGATGAACCAACCAGGGGAGATAATCTACTGGATCTGGTCCTGTCAAGCAGATACAATTTGAGATCTACAGGTCAGGGAGCATTTGGGATGCAGCAACCATAATATGATTAGTTTCAATGTAACATTCAATAAAACATTTCAAAGGGGAAATGCAAAAACCTGAAACTGTAGGAAAGTGGATTTCAACAATTTAAGGAAGAGCCTAACCATGTAGACTGGGACAAAGTCATGGCAACTGGGGATACTGAACATAAATGGGGCATTTTTAAGGATATACTACTAGAATCCTGTAGACATTGTGTACCATCTGGCAATAATTTGCCAGATGACATTAATAATAAATGTCCAGGAATAGAAATAAATCCATTATGGATAAATAAGACACTACACAGTTTAATAAGACAAAAACAAAGAACATTTAAAATCTGACAAACAATAGACTAAAGCATCATTCGGTCAATAGCCATCTAATGTCTACAGATTTGGTACATTTTATAGCATGTTCTTTAGATTTCTTGTAAATCAATAAATAAATATGTCTCCTTTCCTTTCAAAAACAATCTTGTGTCTCTCCACAGGTTGTACATGGCATTGCAGCTTAGTCACATTCACCAAAGTGGAGTTGAGCATAAATACCAGTCACAATCAATGTTCAACCTCCACTTAACCCCTTTCTACCATTGGATGTACTATTCCATCCATGTGGGGTGGGCCCTACTTCCCAAAGATGGAATAGTACGTCCAGAGCGATCAGCCACGCTCACGGGGGGAGCGCGGCCGATCGTGGCCGGGTGTCAGCTGACTATCGCAGCTGACATCCGGCACTATGTGCCAAGAGCGGTCACGGACTGGCACATTAACCCCCGGCACACTGCGATCAAACATGATCGCAGGGTTCCGGCGGTATAGGGAAGCATTGCGCAGGGAGGGGGCTTCCTGCGTGCTTCCCTAAGACCCTCGGAGCAACGCGATGTGATCGCATTGCTGCGAGGGTCTCTTACCTCCTCCTCCCTGCAGGCCCGGATCCAAAATGGCCGTGGGGCTGCATCCGGGTCCTGCAGGGAGGTGGCTTACCAGCGCCTGCTCAGAGCAGGCGCCGGGAAGCCTCCCTGCTGTGCTGTGTGATCGCTGATCTGACACAGTGCACAGCAAAGTGTCAGATCAGCGATCTGTCAATAAAATGTGATGCCCCCCCGCCGGGGCAAAGTAAAAAGGTTTAAAAAAATTTTTTTACATGTGCGAAAAAAAAAAATCCTAAATAAATAATAAAAAAAAAATATTGTTCCAATAAATACATTCCTTTATCAAAATAAAAAAAAACAATAAAAGTACACATATTTAGTATCGCCGTGTCCGTAAAGACCCGACCTATAAAACTGTCCCACTAGTTAACCCCTTCAGTAAGCACCGCAAAAAAAAAAAAAAACAAGCAAAAAACATCATTTTATTATCATACCACCGAACAAAAACTGGAATAACACGCGATCAAAAAGACGTATATAAATAACCATGGTACCGCTGAAAACGTCATCTTGTCCCGCAAAAACCGAGCCGCCATACAGCATCATCAGCGAAAAAATTAAAAAGTTATAGTCCTCAGAATAAAGCGATGCAAAAAAATTATTTTTTCTATAAAAGTTTTTATCGTATAAAAGCGCCAAAACTTAAAAAAAGATATAAATGAGGTATCGCTGTAATCATACTGACCCGAAGAATAAAACTGCTTTATCCATTTTACCAAATGTGGAATGGTATAAACGCCCCCCCCCCCAAAAGAAATTCATGAATAGCTGTTTTTTGGTCATTCTGCATCACAAAAATCGGAATAAAAAGCGATCAAAAAATGTCACGTGCCCGAAAATGTTACCAATAAAAACGTCAACTCGTCCCGCAAAAAACAAGACCTCACATGACTCTGTGGACCAAAATATGGAAAAATTATAGCTCTCAAAATGTGGTAATGCAAAAAATATTTTTTGCAATAAAAAGCGTATTTTAGTGTGACAGCTGCCAATCATAAAAATCTGATAAAAAAACCCGCTATAAATAGTAAATCAAACCCCCCTTCATCACTCCCTTAGTTAGGGAAAAATTAAAAAATTAAAAAAATGTATTTATTTCCATTTTCCCATTAGGGTTAGGGCTAGGGTTAGGGTTGGGGCTAGTGTTAGGGCTACAGTTAGGATTGGGGCTAAAGTTAGGGTTAGGGTTGAGGCTAAAGTTAGGGTTTGGATTACATTTATGGTTGGGAATAGGGTTGGGATTAGGGTTAGGGGTGTGTCAGGGTTAGGGGTGTGGTTAGGGTTACCATTATTAGGGTTAGGGGTGTGTTTGGATTAGGGTTTCAGTTATAATTGGGGGGTTTCCACTGTTTAGGCACATCAGGGGCTCTCCAAACGCGACATGGTGTCCGATCTCAATTCCAGCCAATTCTGCGTTGAAAAAGTAAAACAGTGCTCCTTCCCTTCCGAGCTCTCCCGTGCGCCCAAACAGGGGTTTACCCCAACATATGGGGTATCAACATACTCAGGACACATTGGACAACAACTTTTGGGGTCCAATTTCTCCTGTTACCCTTGGGAAAATACAAAACTGGGGGCTAAAAGATAATTTTTGTGTAAAAAAAGGATTTTTTATTTTCACGGCTCTGCGTTATAAACTGTAGTGAAACACTTGGGGGTTCCTAGGGGGGTCTAGTTTACAATATGGGTCACTTGTGGGGGGTTTCTGTTTAGTTACATGACGGGCTCTGCAAATGCAACGTGATGTCTGCAGACCAATCCATCTAAGTCTGCATTCCAAATGGCGCTCCTTCCTTTCCGAGCTCTGCCATTCGCCCATACGGTGGTTCCCCCCACATATGGAGTATCAGCGTACTCAGGACAAATTGGACAACACCTTTTGGGGTTCAATTTCTCCTGTTACCCTTGGGAAAATAGAAAACTGGGGGCTAAAAAATAATTTTTGAGGGAAATTTTTTATTTTTTATTTTCACGGCTCTGCGTTATAAATTGTAGTGAAACACTTGGGGGTTCAAAGCTCTCACAACACATCTAGATGAGTTCCTTAGGGGGTCTACTTTCCAAAATGGTGTCACTTGTGGGGGGTTTCAATGTTTAGGCACATCAGTGGCTCTCCAAACGCAACATGGCGTCCCATCTCAATTCCAGTCAATTATGCATTGAAAAGTCAAATGGCGCTCCTTCCCTTCCGAGCTCTCCCTTGTGCCCAAACAGTGGTTTACCCCCACATATGGGGTATCGGCGTACTCAGGACAAATTGTACAACAACTTTTGCGGTCCATTTTCTCCTGTTACCCTTGGTAAAATAAAACAAATTGGAGCTGAAGTAATTGTTTTGTGAAAAAAAGTTAAATGTTCGTTTTTATTTAAACATTCCAAAAATTCCTGTGAAACACCTGAAGGTTTAATAAACTTCTTGAATGTGGTTTTGAGCACCTTGAGTGGTGCAGTTTTTAGAATGGTGTCACACTTGGTTATTTTCTATCATATAGACCCCTAAAAATGACTTCAAATGAGATGTGGTCCCTAAAAAAAAAATGGTGTTGTAAAAATGAGGTCAAATTTTAACCCTTATAACTCCCTAACAAAAAAAAAATTTGGTTCCAAAATTGTGCTCATGTAAAGTAGACATGTGGGAAATGTTACTTATTAAGTACTTTGTGTGACATATCTCTGTGATTTAATTGCATAAAAACTCAAAGTTGGAAAATTGCGAAATTTTCAAAATTTTTGCCAAATTTCCGTTTTTTCACAAATAAACGCAGGTAATATCAAAGAAATTTTACCACTATCATGAAGTACAATACGTCACGAGAAAACAATGTCAGAATTACCAGGATCCGTTGAAGCATTCCAGAGTTATAACCTCATAAAGGGACAGTGGTCAGAATTGTAAAAATTGGCCCGGTCATTAACGTGCAAACCACCCTTGGGGGTAAAGGGGTTAAAAGGGTTTTTCCACAAAGTTAATTTTAATCAATAGATCTTTGAATAATAATACTTTCCACAATTGGATGTGTTTAAAAATAATGTTCCTATGCTGCATCAATCTTATAAATGTGCCCCTGCTGTGTACTGTGTAATGGCTGTGTCTGACCATGCAGGAACATGGTCTGATCATACCACAACTCCTGGGCAGGGGAGGAAGCAAAGAAAAGTGAAATGTTTTACCTCACAAAAAGAATCAGCTGTGGTCCCCTGCTGTAATATCTTGTTTACTTTCTTTTGCTTCTTTTGTTGTGGTATGGTCAGACCATCTTCCTGAACGGTCAGACACAGTCATTACACAGTACACAACAGGGACACATTTCTAAGATTATCTCAGCACAGGAACAATATTTTTTAAACACATCCAATTGTGGAACTTATTTTTATTCCAAGATCTATTCATTGAAATGTACTTTGTCGGTGAGAAAACCCCTTTAAAAGGGTTGTTTCACTACTTTTATATTGAAGGCTTATCCCTGTGATAGGTCCCCGATATCAGATGTTAAAATAAAGGCAAATTCAAGCGTGTTCCTAATATATAGTGATGCCCCTGTAACTGCTCATCGTGTAAATGTGATCCGTTGGAGGTAATATAATAGTTACATAGTTACATATTTTTAACAATGAGAAATAAATTAGCTTGAAGCAAATTGCAGTTGCTCCAAACAATTCTTGGCTCTCTATGTTGTAATAATTGGCTATGGATTTGGATTCCTGGGAATAAACACAATTATTGTGTTGAACTAAACAGATTGTGTGCAGGCCCATCACAATGCTGTAAGTACGACATCAACCACCGGCCGGTGAGCGATCTTATCCATTGCTGCTTATGGCTATTACTCCGATACCCTACTATACATATGCAACTGGTTACTCACCATTCATCACTTAATAAAAAAAAGGTTTTATTACAGTATATCATATAAAGTGTTTGCTATGTGCTCCTTTGATATGTGTCCAGGACAGAGCAAAATAATTACCTAATGGAACCGTAAACCTAAAATGTGTTCCAAATTGCCAGGAGATTGCTTTTGGGGAGAGAACTGTTTTCCAGGCATGATGACTTTTCCTTGAGGAACTTGCTCAGATTACCTTGGATTAGAAAAAAAATGCAAGGAATTGCCATTGCTATTTTGGAATGTTTTTATTAAATATTTTCCAGAGTGCATGCAACATTAACCACATGGTATTTTCAGGTTAATAAATACCTCTTAAATAATAACAACATGCCCCTTTAAATACTCAGCCTGCACCCTTTTTCTATGTCACAGTCATAGTATTCCTAAGATTCATAGTAAAAGTTGTATTTGATTAAAAATATATAAGAAAAAAAACATTGCCAGAAACAGCGCCACATGCAATTCATATGATATTGATCTCAGCCTTATTTATTGGAATGGAGCTAAACTGCAATAATGAACATTTCTCATTAAAAAAAACTGACCCTAGAAGAAAGCAGCCATGTTTTTCTTATCTAATACTACTTTTTTAGTATTATGTATGTGACATGTCGGTTGTGGTAGCTAAGCCCACTCAACACATGGATGACAGATTTGTTATACAGCATCAGCCTCTAACAGCAGCGAACAGAGCTAACTCCGATCGCTGCTGTTTTACAGCTTAAATACAGCTGTCAGTGACAGTTTGATGCTGCGATATATATGTGTATATGTGTGTATATACACATTATATATATATATATATAAAAATACATATAGGTATAATCAATGTAATGACCTGAAAAAGCAGATTGTCAGGTGATTTTTAAGTATTTTATGTGATAAAATGAATACTTTAATTAATAACTACAAATAGTTCCACAAAAAAATCCCTCATATGGCTATATCGCCATAAAATAAAAAGTTACGGTTCTTGGAAAAATGGGAGGGAAAAAAAAGCGTAAAAATGAAAAATCGCCCAGGAAGGAAAGGGTTAAAGCCTATCTACATTAAGTTATTATCAATAAATAATATTGTTTCATCAGACAAAAGAACTAATTATACCTAGCAACCAGAAGGCAGGACAGTAAACTTTGCTATGTACAAAACTATTACATTTAATGCATGCACATCAATAGTTTTCATATTTTCTTTATGAAATAATTTGCTTTTTTTTTTTTTTTTACACAGAAACTACAGTAATTATTCAGAATTGATAAAAAATAACTTTATAGAAAAAAGACTTTAATTAATAAAATGTAAATTGCGCCCATCACGTAGTGGGCTGGTTCGTGAAAACTGTTACAGACAAGTATTTTAGTAGTGCTGGGTACAGAATGCAAGAATTGCAAAGGATAATATCTTGATTGACATTTGATAACTTTTTATGTGGTGGTAAAAAAATCTAAGCATTGATCTGACTGTTTGACGCTGGTAACTTCCCATTATATTGTCAATATTATTTATTAATGAGATATCTTAGTTTAGTTGAAAAAAATCAATACCAAAAAAAAAAAAATAAAATCTCAGGGCACTTTGTGTCTGAGTTTTGAAATTAAACTTTTTCAACCCAAAGGCTCCCAGTGTTTAAAAATGATTAGCAAAGCATTATTCACCCTCCCTTGCTTCAGTGTTGGCTCTTCAATGCTGATTCATAGATTGTAAGCTTGCGAGCAGGGCCCTCATTCCTACTGGTATCTGTTTTGAACTGTGATTTCTGTTATGCTGTAATGTCTATTGTCTGTATAAGTCCCCTCTATAAGTTGTAAAGCGCTGCGGAATATGTTGGCGCTATATATAAATAAAATTATTATTATTATTATTCCAATCTTTGTTGACAGGCTGCAGCCATGATGTCATTACTAGGCTAGTGTGAACGATACCACTGCAGCTAATCTCTGAGCTTAGCATCATTGTGCCAACTTTCTTGGTATCACCGCTGAGCAGAGTGATTGGCTGCAGCGGTCATATGCGCTGTAGTTGTTACATCACCACTGTAGCCTGTCAATAAAGACTGTGCTGGAGCAGGGGAAGATGAGAAAAGCTTTGCTTATTTTTTTTTTTTATCAGTTTGAGCTTATAGGACAAATAAAGGGATTTTCTGAAAATTAAATTAAGTTTAGCTTAGACATAGGGAAAATTTTCTGATATATATGTTTCATTTACTCAACAAAGTCCAAATTTCTTTGTAGTGTTGGTATATGGCAGACTGTGAGCGAATGAGAGCTCTGTTCCGGTGAAAAGTGGAGGTCCCAACAGTAGGACCACCACTGATGTAGCAGTTAATTCCTGCCTTGTGATTTGGTAAAAGCATGATACACCCAATATTTCTGGTCTTTCTA
The DNA here is from genome assembly GCF_051348905.1 of Ranitomeya variabilis. NCBI lineage: Eukaryota > Metazoa > Chordata > Amphibia > Anura > Dendrobatidae > Ranitomeya > Ranitomeya variabilis. The sequence goes on along the minus strand of NC_135233.1, from coordinate 332,025,789 downwards.
TGGTTAGGAGCCCAGTGGGTAGTGCTCAGGGATTGACACTGTGTATCCAGAGATAGTAGTCAATCCCCTCCCACTGAACTCCTAAGCAAATAAAAAAAGATGGGTTTTAAATTAATAAAATACAAATTATTTTGAATTCTTTACTACAAAACTTAACCTGCTCCTGCTCACATCCCCTTTTCTATACAATTCTGCTCACAGCTAGGACCGAAAGCTCAACTTAACAGGTTCCTTTTCATGAACATAACGCAATAATGGAGTAATTTGCAGAACTTGCCGGAAATGGTCACAAATCATTATTCTCATCAAACAATAGGCACAATTAGCAGCAGTTAGCCATCGTTGTGATTGTTTTACTTTTTTTTGCTACCTGGAAACTATGTAATACAGTAAGTTAAAAATGCAGGCTGGTTGTAATATTGGTATACATGAATTTTGGTGATAATGTTCATAGGTATAGTTTTACAAAGACCTACTCAAAATTAATGAACCTCTTGACATTAATAAACCATCTTGGCCATTTAACAAAAAAAGGTTTAGGTATAGTTTTATTCTATATTAGCGAAGTTCATGCAGTGAATACGCAACTGTTAATGTGTTGAACACATGTGAATTGTTACAGGCAATGAGTTAGCCCAAACTAATTAAATCAATTGCGGTTGGCATAGTTAGAAGTTCTTAAAAAATACGGCTTGTAAAAATAATCGGGTTTTGAGCACCGTTCTCCTGTTTGCACGGAATAGAGGCAGTTTTAATTCCAGAAGATTTGTGTGAGTACAATGCGGTGACATAATGCTACCAGTTAATATTCAGGATAGCGGGTTTTATCTCTGCTGCCTTTCAAAGCGGAGCCTCAACAATGAATATGTGCTGATTAATAGGCAATAAAATACCCAGAGCTTTGAGACTAGAAAATCATTTCCAGTAGCTTATGAAAAAATGCTGGAATGTAAGCTGTTTTTTCACCTGCTTTCAAAGGAAATTCTTGGCTATTAACCACAAAATCCTCCCTTAAGTCGGTCTACATAACAGGTTAGAATACAGTGCCAGATTTTAATTCTACAAATCCAGACATTAAGTCAACAGTGCCCCCTAGCCCCCAACTGCTGGCACTCCACGGTGGTTAGAAATCACGAATGTATATCATTTATTTTATGGAACTTCAATCAATTGTTTCAGAATTTGGACAAGAAAAATCAGGCAAGAAATACAGAAAACTGTGAAATGAGTAAGGGGCACGTACACAGTCATATTATGGCTCTATACAAAGCATTTAAAACTATGAGCAATTAAATTAGTAAGGAAACCATTAAACAGGACATTTTTTATCAAATTTTTCAAGTTGATGTGGGTACATGAAATAATAATGTTTTTTTTGTTTTAATTTTGCCTTTCTATTGCAGAGATATTAGTATTCAAAGTTTTCGAAAGCTAATGAGATAATTTTTGTTAAGTTCAATATGTGTAATCAGAGAGTTTTCACTGAGGGTGTTTACTTGTTCACCCTGTATGACGTTGACCAATCATAAACAGGCAGCAGCACTCAGGGGAAAGAAGAACATGCCCCCTGTGAATTTTTACTCACTGTAGGCAGGAGAAGTGGTGTAGGCTTTGGAATCCTGATGGTCAGAGTTGAAAATGGGCTGCTAATTCAGAGGGTCCACAGGCCAAGGACACTACAAAAACACTAACTATAGGACAACAGCAGGAACTTAAAATCACAAAAGGGGAAACCTTTATTATGTAGGGGGCCCTCAGGGAGGCATTGGGGGTAGCAGCAGAATGGGGAATTTGTGTACAGACCCAAGTTGCAAATGGAAAAAAATCATCATGGCAGGACTGAGAGGAAAAAGGAAAGAGGGAGACTACAGTGAAGACATGACTGCTGATGTGACCGACCGTTGGCGATTACATGATCAGAGCTTTGCTGATTAGTGGCTGGCAAAGTATGCTTAGTGCAGTCGGAGGCAGTTACAGAAGTGACGGAACACAAATTAACCCCTACTCAGCTGAGCATTAGCCAGACCGCATTCTGACTGTACAGGTTGTCTAATACCAACTCCATGAAATAAAGATAATGATGAGAAGTGTTACCTAACACCAATTGTGAATGTCTCTGAATGAAGGCCAGCAGACCTCAGCATTAGGGTTTATTTAGACGACTATTTTTTGAGTGCGTGTTTTTGCCGGATGGTACTCATACCTACAATAGAGGATGGGGCTGTTCACATGTCACATCCTGGAGACATGTCTCATTTTGTACCAAGTGTCAGATCAAAGCTGCAATGCAAGTCTATGGATCCGTGAAAAACATTTTTTTTTTACAGACTACTAGATAGTAGTGATGAGCAAACATGCTCAGATAAGGTGTTGTCCGAGCATTCTCGGGTACTATCCATGTGTCTTGGGCGTGCTCGATTAATATGTTCGAGTGCCCGCAAGTGGATGTCTTGCGGCTGTTAGACAGCTGCAACACATTCAGGGATTGCCTGTTTGTTAGGAAGAGTAGATGGTCATGTGAGCGATTTGTATAATTCTGGCCACATTCCAACTAGACGTTTCCGGCATCGCTTTATTCATTTTCATTGAGTGAGGCCACACGTCTTGTCGGTATATGACCGCACGTATGCAAATCACTGGCACCAGAGAATCCTGACAGCGCGCAATGTGAGAATTCAGAAGTCTGCAGTCATATGGTAATAATAATCTTTATTTTTTATATAGCGCTAACATATTCCGCAGCACTTTACAGTTTGCACACATTATCATCGCTGTCCCCGATGGGGCTCACAATCTAAATTCCCTATCGGTATGTCTTTGGAATGTGGGAGGAAACCGGAGTACCCGGAGGAAACCCACGCAAACACAGAGAGAACATACAAACTCTTTGCAGATGTTGTCCTGGGTGGGATTAGAACCCAGGACTCCAGCGCTGCAAGGCTAACCACTGCAAGTGCTAACCACTGCGCCACCGTGCTGCCCCGGTGGTATGACTGTAGACTCATCACAAACTTTGACAAACCCTTTAATGCTCCTGACATAAATAAAAATATAAGAATTAGTCAGTATCACAAAAAAACATTTACATCCAGTTACCTGATAGGTAACGTTGTCTCTGATTTAAGTAATTCTCTTTCTTTTCTTCTTCATCTTGTCCAGACTCCATGATGACTTTTCTCATTCACAGCTCGTCTCTGTATAGTTCCATCTTCTCTGGTCTTGTGTAGCAGAACCCCACACGATACCCTTAAAAATAGCTGTGTCATTATAATGCTCCTGAATAAAAATATCCAATCTACAGTACAGACCAAAAGTTTGGACACACCTTCTCATTTAAAGATTTTTCTGTATTTTCATGACTATGAAAATTGTACATTCACACTGAAGGCATCAAAACTATGAATTAACACATGTGGAATTATATACTTAACAAAAATGTGTGAAACAACTGAAAATATGTCTTATATTCTAGGTTCTTCAAAGTAGCCACCTTTTGCTTTGATGACTGCTTTGCACACTCTTGGCATTCTCTTGATGAGCTTCAAGAGGTAGTCACTGGAAATGGTCTTCCAACAATCTTGAAGGAGTTCCCAGAGATGCTTAGCACTTGTTGGCCCTTTTGCCTTCAATCTGCGGTCCAGCTCACCCCAAACCATCTCGATTGGGTTCAGGTCTGGTGACTGTGGAGGCCAGGTCATCTGGCGTAGCACCCCATCACTCTCCTTCTTGGACAAATAGCCCTTACACAGCCTGGAGGTGTGTTTGGGGTCATTGTCCTGTTGAAAAATAAATGATGGTCCAACTAAACGCAAACTGGATGGAATAGCATGCCGCTGCAAGATGCTGTGGTAGCCATGCTGGTTCAGTATGCCTTCAATTTTGAATAAATCCCCAACAGTGTCACCAGCAAAGTACCCCCACACCATCACACCTTCTCCTCCATGCTTCACGGTGGGAACCAGGCATGTAGAGTCCATCCGTTCACCTTTTCTGCATCGCACAAAGATACGGTGGTTGGAACCAAAGATCTCAAATTTGGACTCATCAGACCAAAGCACAGATTTCCACTGGTCTAATGTCCATTCCTTGTGTTCTTTAGCCCAAACAAGTCTCTTCTGCTTGTTGCCTGTCCTTAGTAGTGGTTTCCTAGCAGCTATTTTACCATGAAGACCTGCTGCACAAAGTCTCCTCTTAACAGTTGTTGTAGAGATGTGTCTGCTGCTAGAACTCTGTGTGGCATTGACCTGGTCTCTAATCTGAGCTGCTGTTAACCTGCGATTTCTGAGGCTGGTGACTTAGATAAACTTAAACTTAGAGGTGACTCTAAGTCTTCCTTTCCTGGGGCGGTCCTCATGTGAGCCAGTTTGTTTGTAGCGGTTGATGGTTTTTGCCACTGCACTTTGGGACACTTTCAAAGTTTTCCCAATTTTTTGGACTGACTGACCTTCATTTCTTAAAGTAATGATGGCCACTCGTTTTTCTTTACTTAGCTGCTTTTTTCTTGCCATAACACAAATTCTAACAGTCTATTCAGTAGGACTATCAGCTGTTTATCCACTAGACTTCTGCACAACACAACTGATGGTCCCAACCCCATTTATAAGGCAAGAAATCCCACTTATTAAACCTGATAGGGCACACCTGTGAAGTGAAAACCATTCCCGGTGACTACCTCTTGAAGCTCATCAAGAGAATGCCAAGAGTGTGCAAAGCAGTCATCAAAGGAAAAGGAGGCTACTTTGAAGAACTTAGAATATAAGAAATAATTTCAGTTGTTTCACACTTTTTTGTTAAGTATATAATTCCACATGTGTTAATTCATAGTTTTGATGCCTTCAGTGTGAATGTGCAATTCTCATAGCCATGAAAATACAGAAAAATCTTTAAATGAGAAGGTGTGTCCAAACTTTTGGTCTGTACTGTACGTCGAGCCACTGAATAAATAATTTCTCCTCACTATATTCCCTGCACAAAATATGGCCCCCAAACTATCCCTCTCGTGGTACATGCTCTCCATACTGCCCCCTCCTTTCCATACTGGGTCTCCTCCTCACACTGTCGTCTTACAATGCGTCACCCCTACAGGGCCAAATCTCTATACTGTGCCCCCTCACACTCTCCCTCTTTGGCATACTGTGCCCCCCTGGCTGTGGCTTTACACTGTCCCCCCAATGCTACTCCCTACACTACTCAGTCTCTATTTTGTGCCCACTCACACTTTTCTCCCCATGCTGTCTCCTCACACGATTTCCCTCAATAGTCTACTCACACATGTCTCCCTCCCTCCTCATACGTTCTCTTCTCACATACCCCTCTCCCATTCACCATACTGTGTCTGCATCCATCCCCCCACTCACTACCCATACTGTGTCCGCATACATTCCCTCTTAGCTCTCCATACTGCATTCATACATATCCTCCCTATTCTGTGTCTGCACCAATCCCCCGACTCACCATACTGTGTCTGCACCCACCCCCACTCACCATACTGTGTCTGCACCCATCTTCTCCACTCACCAAACTGTGTCTGCACCCATCTCCCCCACACAATGCACTGTGTCTGCACTCCTCCCCCATACAGTTTACTCAAACATGCCCCCATGTTCCCCCTTGCTCCTCATACTGTGTCTTCAAAATTTCTCCCGATCCCCATACTGTGACTGCACCTGTCCCTTTCTTGCTCCCCAAACTTGTGTCCTCAAATTTCCTGCACCCCCATAATAGTAAATCTCCCCTACCCCTTTCTCCCCACACTAGATCTCAACCATCCCTCTCCCCACACTAAATTTCTCCCCACCACCACACTAAATCTCCCCCACACATTAAATCTCTCCCTCACACACAGTAAATCTCCCTCACACACAGGAAATCACCCCCACACGCAGTAAATCTCCCCCACATGCAGTAAATCTCACCACACTAAATCTCCCCGTTACACTGAATCTTCGGTGTCTTCAGCTCCAATAGAGCAGTTACCGCCGATGTTCTTAGCACCTCTGTGCGCTGGTGAGTGACATCAGCAGTGTGATCACGAGGCCTGATCACGCTGCTAACTTTGCTCTGACTCGGCAGTAGAGCTTCAATTCAGAGCTAAGAGATCCAAGTACAATTGATCACTGGGAGCTGGCGCACTGCACCTTCTCTAAGCAAGCTGTCAGCCTGACAGCCAGCTCGGTGAATAGTTGACTCCCAGTCCAGGGGGCAGCAAAATGCAGCCACTAAGGGAGACATCTCGGACCACCGCAAATTTTGGGGTCCATTTTCTCCTGTTACCTTTGTGAAAATGAAAAATTTGGGGCTAAACAACATTTGTGGGGGAAAAAAACACAATTTTTAGTTTTAGCGGTGCAATGTTTTAAAATTCCACAAAGCACCTGTGAATTCAAGATGCTCACCACAACTCAACAAAATTCCATAAGGATTTAATTTCCAAAATAAAGTCACAGTTTACGCCCAAACAGCAGTTTCCCCCCACAAATGGGGTATCAGCATACTCAGGAGAAATTGAACAACAAATTGAGTGGACTATTTTCTCCTGTTACCCTTATAAAAATGAAAAATTTGAGGCTGAGGCAACATGTTTGCGGGAAAAAATGTATTTAATTTTCACAGCTCAATATTATAAAATCTGTGAAGCACCTGGGAGTTCAATGTTCTCCACACACATCCAGATATATTCCTTGAGGGGTCTAGTTTCCAAAATTAGGTCACATGTAGAGGGATTCCACTGTTTAGACACATCAGGGGCTCTCTAAGCGTTACATGGGGCCCGCTCTTAATTCCAACCAATTTTGCATTCAAAAAGTAAAATAGTGCTCCTTCCCTTTTGAGCTCTGCCATGTGCCAGTAGTTTTCCTCCACATATAGGGCATCGGCATACTCAGGAGAAATTGCACAACAAATTTTGAGGTTCATTTTCTCCTGTAACTAGTGTTGAGCGATACCTTCCGATATGCAAAGGTATCGGTATCGGATTGGATCGGCCGATATCCAAAAAATATTGGATATCGCCGATACCGATACCCGATACCAATGCATATCAATGGGACACAAAATATCGGAATGGTTCCCAGGGTCTGAAGGAGAGGAAACTCTCCTTCAGGCCCTGGGATCCATATTCATGTATAAAATAAAGAATAAAAATAAAAAATATTGATATACTCACCCTCTCCGACGGCCCCGGTTCTCACCGGTCCAAGCGTCTGCCTCCGTTCCTAAGAATGCAGAGTGAAGGACCTTCGATGATGTCGCGGCTTGTGATTGGTCGCGTGACCACTCATGTGACCGCTCACTTACGCGACCAATCACAAGCCACGACGTCATCGAAGGTCCTTCACTCCCTGCATTCTTAGGAACGGAGGCACCGCTAAGAGCCAGGGTCCACCGGAGGGGTGAGTATATCAATATTTTTTATTTTTATTATTTATTTTTTACATGAATATGGATCCCAGGGCCTGAAGGAAAGTCTCCTCTCCTCCAGACCCTGGGAACCATACGCACCGCACACTTCCGATTCCGATTTCCGATATCGCAAAAATATCGGAACTCGGTATCGGAATTCCGATATAGCAAATATCGGCCGATACCCGATATTTGCAGTATCGGAATGCTCAACACTACCTGTAACCCTTGTGAAAATAAAAAAGTTGGAGCTACAGTAACATTTTTGTGAAAAAATGTACAATGTTAACTTTTCCCTTCAACATTCCTTTAATT